>NW_027460291.1:10259414-10576570 GCF_050947875.1 Dermacentor variabilis
ATCAAAATTGTCACAAATTAAAAGAGACCTAAATAGCGCATTCTATACATACTTGTGCATGTGCATGCGAAATGTGGCCGACATTTAGTCATATTAGGTAGAATATTTCTTGTGCACAAGTAATGAAAACAGTGTAAGATTCTAAACAGAGGAAATCGAAGTTGAAAGTTTCTAAATCGGCTTAATGCTATTGCAGAAGATGAGCTCTCACATTTGGCAAGAATACAGAGCAGTCTTTTCTGATGAAGTGTAAAACTAAGAAATTGTGGTGCTGCGTAGGTGCAATATATATCATCCTCATCATCAGCCTGGTTAAACCCACTGCAGGGCAAAGGCCTCTTCCATACTTCTCCAACTACCCCGGTCATGTACTAATTGTGGCCATGTTGTCCCTGCAAACTTCTTAATCTCATCCGCCCACCTCTGCTACGCTTCGCTTCTCTTGGAATCCATTCCGTAACTCTCAATGACCATCGGTTATCTTCCCTCCTCATTACGTGTCCTGCCCATGCCCCATTTCTTTTTCTTGATTTCAACTAAGATATCATTAACTCGCGTTTGTTTTCTTACCCAACCTGCTCTTTTCTCATCCCTTAACGTTACACCTATCATTCTTCTTTCCATAGCTCGTTGTGTCGTCCTCAATTTAAGTAGAACCCGCAATATATATAGAACAGCGGAAAGGCGGGAGGTTAGCCAGGCGCAGGTCTCATTTGCTACCCTGCGCTGGGGGAAAGGGTATATGGATGAAGCGAGAGAGAGAGACGATGGAGAGAACCCAGTTTCGCACATTTGAAACTTCGCACTGAATCTAATTATGGCCACCAAGACCTGTCACCTTGAAGTACTGCAACAACGCTTTCGTGGCCTTCTGTGCCGACGACGCGTACGACCATGGTTCAAGCATCTTTATTTCCAAAAATGATCTGCCGAAAATGGAAAAGCCAGTTCAATGCTGTCCAGAGAGCGGCACGCTCGACGTCATACTGGGGACAGTGACATAAGATGTTCTCAATCGTTTCTGTAGTTCCACAACAGTCACACATGGGCGTATCCCCCGTTCCAGTGCGAAACGAGTAGGCTTTTGTCAATGCCACACCGAGCCAGAGGAGGCACAATACCATCGCCTCAGAGTGAAAAACTTTTGATGGCACTTGCAGCTTGAGGGATGGATCAAGTCTATGAAGATGACACTCCGGGAGGCTGGGAGAAGGCCAGTATTCGTGCGTCATAACTTTAGCCACGATATGAAGCTTTCTTGTAGCGTCGGTTCTGGATAAGGGGATTGGAACTGGTCGGGCTTCCAGGTGAGCAGACCGGGTGGCTTCGTCGGCGAAGTGATTACCAACAGTGCTGGTATGTCCAGGTAGCCACTGAAATAAAATTTTATGCCCTTTAGCGATAGCTTGATGGTGGTCTTCTCTTATTATATATGGCAGCTGCTCATATGTCCTGTGATGTAGGGTTAAATGCAGACTCTGAAGTTCTGCCTTAGAGTCGCAAAAGATTACCCATTTCTGAGATGTCTCTTGCAGGAGGTATCTTACAGCAGCACGCAGGACACCAAGCTTTGCCACCGTTGATGTTGTCATGTCTGACAGTATGAATTTTATTGCAGTTTTCGTAGCCGGAATGACAACGGCAGCTGAAGATATGGTAGATGAGGCCGAACTATCAATATAGATGCGCATTCCGTCCTCACATGTCTAATGCGTTAATAGCAGCGTGATCGGTTTCAGTGCTATTTTTGGGTAATAGGCCTTCTTCTTTACACGCGGAATACTTAGGCACACCTTAGGCACACCTGAGGCTGTTGGAGACACCACAAGGAGAATGAAGGCCTTGCTCCTGCTGTGTATCCTGATGGAAGACAATCTGTATAGGTGATGATAGCTTCAGAAAACGGGGCACGCGGTGAGGGCAAGAACGCAAAGTGGTGATCGGGGACGCGGGAATGATGACGGATATGCGCCCTGAGACAATCCACAGCAGCGTATGCTTGGATGGAATGACCTTTGGCGAGCACGATTGTTACAGCTGTTGACGCGCAGTGAGGACGTCCTAAACACGTGCGCAATGCTTGGTCCCGTAAGCTCTCCAATGAGCGAACATTTGAATTGCTCGTACTCAACAACACTGGAAAGCTGTATAGCGGAGACATCCTGGGAATAGAGCTGCATATATAGGTGGTACTCTGAGAACCTTTGCGAGCGTCCTGCTGCGATCGGTCTTTCTCTGCTACACTGCAATGACAAGATTCAGCTTCAGTTTTCTTTGTTCCAGAGATTAGTTTGATTCTCATCTGGCCTGTGGTTATTCAGAGCGATCAACTTGAGACTTATAAGGACGCCCAAATCATCTAGAACCTCCTCAAAGCCATACCCCACATATGCAGGCATATATCTCGGATGTAACGCAGAGTACTAGGTACTAATCTCAGATATAGTGCGATGGAAAAGGCTAGTGTACAACGAACGAATTGCACCAGATGTAGTGAAGCGTTTACAAAGTTTTGGGGTAGACTATACAGGCAGTGGCAACACAGATCCTTAAGGTTTTCGAAAGATGCGCGGGCTCCCTTATGCGGTCTCACGGCCATTGATGTGAATTGCTCGGATTGACACACATCTGCGAATGCTTTCGTCTATAAAGCACAGAAGAATAATGGCGAAGTCTACCGCCGTCATAGAGCCGGCGGGCCAGGTCCGCATGCAATCTGAGCTTGCTGAAATCGAACTATCCGTGTCAAGAAAGTTGTCAATGCCTGTTGTTCTTCGGAAGATCGTTCGAGGCCACTTTGAGGGCAGAGAACCTGCAAAATCTCACCGCCATAGTAGTCGCCGTTCCAAACAAGTCTCCTCTCATAGCTCCGCGTATCAGGTAAAAAGCTGCGCCTAATTCAATACCTCCACACACTGCTAGAGAGCGACACGGCCACTCTTCACAACCGGCTGCTTAGGAGGTGGAATGGTTGCCGGCAAGTAACGCACACACAATCGCACCGCTTCTCTGATAGAACCGACTAACGGGCCGAACGCGTGGGTGTTCTCGCCCAGAAAGCTACTTTCAGTGCCTCTCTGGACGGGAACATGCCTCAACATGCAGAAATATCTCCTGGAATCTATGCGCGTGCTTCGTTCCGATGTCGAAGCGCCAACTGCTAAATCGGTAGTACAGGTGTTTGCCATCCTGGAGCCGCTCTTTGCAGCTTTTCAGTAATCAGCCTAGCAAGCTCGGATTTTATACGCCTCTCGCATTCCCCGGACGAGTGCCAGTCATCGCTACATTTTGCTGCGCACCGAAATCAGGAAGCTCTTTAAAGCCCTTTTGCCTTACGTCCGTGGTCGAGGGCAAGATCTGCATCGAAGCATGTTCTGGAACATCAAAGCCAGCCCATGCCATTAGCGATGCTGTATAATTGTGCATCTAGCATTTCCTGTAACTTCTCCTTATCGTCATTCGTTCACTTTTCGTCCCTTCCGCCCATGCACGGTATCAGGCTAGAAGAGTACAGTAACTCAGGGCGACCTCGCTGCCTTTCCTCCAACAAAACTCTCTCTCTAGTCAAAACAATGGTGGGAATTGTTTAAAAAGTCAAATGCATTGTTCCAAGCTTCGAAAACCTGTCCAGCCTCAAAGCGGCAGCAAGCCATCATCGCAACTGCAGCTACGAGCCTGTCCGCACACGCCAACCTTTGTCAGCACTGCCTCGTGGGCATCCACGGCACCGCAACGCTCCTCCAGGACCAAAACTGCCGCAAACTGCGTGCAACGTCACTGCTAGGATCCCAGGTGTAAGGCGTAGAGGCGTGCTGCCCTGCAGTCTCGCTGCGCGGTTTATTAGTGCCGCGGTGTCAGCGCAGGGGCATTCGTTGTGGCGTCATCATGGTTCCGGGCGTTTCCCCGGAGCCCGAAGAAAGAGCGCACTCATTACGGCGCCCGGAGGAGGCGCGAAGGCCCATAAAACGCAAGCGCCTCGGCGCAATAGATGGGCGCCCCCCTTCAAATGAATGAAGGCGCGCGCCAGATAAGTCGGCGAGAGCGCGCACCGAGCAGGGAAAACAAGCTCGACGGGGGTGTTTAAACAAGCAATTTTCTCCGCGGCGTGCACCGGGCGCCTCGCCCCGCTCGGCGGGAGTGCGCGAGGGAGGGGAAGCGGGCGCGCCCCCTGTTAAACGTTTTCGCTGCCCCGCTTCTGCGGAGCACGACGCGAGTGTGCGCGCGCACTACGGCGCCGAGGGGCACCGAAAAGTTCGGCCAAAGAATAAATACAGTAATGATAACGGAGCAACAGAGAACACCGCTGCGGCATGAGATCGCGGAGAAAAATAAAGTGCCAGTGAAAAGAAGAAAGGCATAGAGAGCGCCGCCGCCTGGCCGAGACGGGAAAAACAAAAACTCCAAGAAAGCGGTCCCAAAATGGTCAAGATTTATGGCCTACCGCGACGGCAAACTGTTTTTTTTTCTATCTGCCACTTGCTCGTGAGAGCGGTCGCCCGTGTGCGTGAAGGTGCTGGAGTTCAGTGGGAGGTTGCAGTGGGGTGTTACGGAGGGCAGAGTGTAGAGGGCGTTGAAGCCAACGTGGGCGGGGGAAGGGAAGGACAGAAACAACGTGCTCTCTCACCCTCAATCTGTTCTACGCTACCGACTGCCTCTGCTACTAAGGCTCCGGCGGCAGCAGTTCGAAACCGCCAGCCACGAAGAAATCCGGGAGGACACACCAACACCATCTGACGTCACTTATTTCCTTTGCAACCTCCTCCCTCCCGTCTCACCGCTCTTCTGTGTCTCAGTTCTTTGTTTGTTTTCTCTCTCCCCACACAGACACGGAGACATTCACGGACTCCTGGCGTTTCGCTGCCGCGACTCCGTGTGATACGTTCAGTGCTCCCCGCATCGATATACGTTTCCCAGCATGCGCGCCTGGTGCAGTCCTTTGGGCTGGCTGGTCGGTCGTACTACGAAACAATGAGTTCCGCTAAAAGGACGAGGATAGAGGTACGATCGACAGCGCACCGTGTTGTAGACATTCTGCACGTGCTCGTCCTTTTTACTATGTTTCCCAGTGCCTGAGATGTCGCTACAAGCTGCTCTAATACGTCTTGTTAGCCTCACACATTGCACAAGTAATCCTGTGCGCTGGCGACTGAACGTTTTTTGCGCACGCACGGCGAACTCACTTGACCCGCGAGCGAGCGCCTATTACTGCCGGAGAGCGCTCATATTCGGCCGAGCAACCGCGCTACGAGTGCTCTCTCATTCAAGCGGCTCACGCACACTTCACTCAAACAGGGCGTAGTACTACGCGTTTTGACGGCTCGGGCATCAGTATAAGCTCGCGACAGTTGGATACGCAGGCCGGATTGCCACCGGTTAGAGACAAAAACGACCGGCACGCTGCACGCAACTCACCGTCGAAGGCGATTCCGAAGAGCCCGCGTGTCTCTTCTAAAGCGAATCCATCGCCCGCAGCAGCGCCCTCTCGCCTCCAACGACAACGTGGGCCCTCCCACTCCCTGCTGCGGGGAGCCAGCTTAGTCAGCGGGCCTGGATGGATCGTGGAGAAAAAGAATGTAACGAAAACTGACCGGCTCTGTCTACTTTGGATGCGAGGTTTTTTTTTTCCACGCGCCCCGGCGCTCCCGGCGTGCGTTGCTTTAGATTAAGTTTCGCCGGGCGGCAATCACTTAAGTTCTCCGAAATAGCCCGCGGCCGGCGCTTGTATTTATTCCTTTCCTCCTTTCTCGCTTGCCCCCACTGTGTCCACAGAAACGCGAGGCGGGGGGCGTAACCACGGTGTTTGTATTCTCGCACTCGGTCAGTCGGCAGAGAAACGACGCCTATACGAGTGAAACAAACTGGCGTGGTATGCGAATGCGCGTGCGATCGGTGTGGCTGCGCGCCGACAGCGGCTCGGTGAGCAGGTCCGCCCGCTCACGCGGTTTCCACTGCACCGGCGTGGTGCGACACACACTGGTGCCAACAGACGCCATTTCAGGCCGGTGTGTTTGTTACGTCAGTGCGTGTGTCTCTGTTGGAAAATCCGAATCAGCTCTCAGTACTCTGTGCTCCACTGTCACAAAGTTGTTTGCAAATATAACAGTGGCGTTTTGTATAGGTGACTGTTCGAAACTCTACTATCACTAAAAAAACTCTACTAGAAATGAAACAGACCTTATACTCTGCGCTAACCCTGTCATCATACAAGATGTCGACGTGCTCGGCAAGTTGCGATGCAGTGACCATAGGATGGTAAGAACTCGAATTACCCTAGACTTGAGGAGGGAACGGAAGCAAGTGGTACATAAGAAGCCGATCAATGAGTTAGCGGTAAGGGGTAAAATAGAGGAATTCCGGATCAAGCTACAGAACAGGCACTCGGCCTTAAGTCAGGAAGGGGACCTAAGTGTTGAAGATATGAACCACAATCTTGGAAGAACGCTAACCGACTCCTAATCTATAAGAAAGGGGACACCAAAGACTTGAAATGTTATAGACCGACCAGCTTACTGTCCGTTGCCTACTAAGGTAATCACAAATAGAATCAGGAACACCTTAGACTTCTGTCAACCAAAGGACCGGGCAGGATTCCGTAAAGGCTACACAACAATAGACCATATACATCAATCAGGTAATAGAGAAATGTGTGGAATATAACGAACCGTTATATATAGGTTTCATTGATTACGAGAAAGCGTTTGATTCAGTCGAAACCTCAGCAGTCATGGAGGCATTACGGAATCACGCTGTAGACGAGCCATATTTAAAAATACTGAGAGATATCTATAGCGGCTCCACAGTCACCGTAGTCCTCCATAAAGAAAGCAACAAAATCCCAATAAAGAAAGGCGTCAGGCAGGGAGATACGATCTCTACAATGCTATTCACAGCGTGTTTACAGGAGGTATTCAGAGATCTGAATTGGGAAGAATTGGGGATAAGAGTTAACGGAGAATACCTTGGTAGCAGCGGTGGCGTAGAGGTAGAACACCCGCCTCGCGTGCAAGAGGTCCGTGGTTCGAATCCCGGTGCCGGCAATTTTCCACCGGATAAAAAAAAATCCGCGTGTTGATAAAATTGCACAAACAGGCCTGGAGTGTGGCCTGATCCCGGTGACCAGAACCGGTAACGGACTCCCTCACCAGAGCAGGATTGGCCACCCTGGTGCAGTACTTGGCCACAACCTCCTATGAACACAACAATCAAACCCCGGCCCTCAGTCCCCAGCAGCAGCAAAGCAACTGACCACGGCGGCGGTCAGACCTGCGAAGCAGCAGAGGGTGCTAAGAATCACTGGCTCCGGACAGGCCGCCATTGGAATATGACCCTGGCAACGTTTAACGCTAGAACGTTATCTAGTGAGGCGAGTGTAGCAGTGCTATTGGAGGAATTAGAGGGCAGTAAATGGGATATAATAGGGCTCAGTGAAGTTAGGAGGCCAAAAGAAGCATATACAGTGCTAAATAGCGGGCACGTCCTGTGCTACCGGGGCTTAGCGGAGAGAAGAGAACTAGGAGTCGGACTCTTGGTTAATAAGAATATAGCTGGTAACATACAGGAATTCTATAGCATTAACGAGAGGGTGGCAGGTCTTGTTGTGAAACTTAATAAGAGGTACAAAATGAAGATTGTACAGGTCTACGCCCCTACATCCAATCATGATGACCAGGAAGTCTAAAGCTTCTATGAAGACGTGGAATCGGCGATGGCTACAGTGAAAACTAAATACTCTATACTTATGGGCGGCTTTAATGCCAAGGTAGGCAAGAAGCAGGCTGGAGACAAGGCAGTGGGGGAATATGGCATAGGCACTAGGAATAGCAGAGGAGAGTTATTAGTAGAGTTTGCGGAACAGAATAATATGAGGATCATGAATACCTTCTTCCGCAAGCGGGATAGCCGAAAGTGGACGTGGAGGAGCCCGAACGGCGAGACTAGAAATGAAATAGACTTCATACTCTGCGCTAACCCTGGCATCATACAAGATGTGGACGTGCTCGGCAAGGTGCGCTGCAGTGACCACAGGATGGTAAGAACTCGAATTAGCCTAGACCTGAGGAGGGAACGGAAGAAACTGGTACATAAGAAGCCGATCAATGAGTTAGCGGTAAGAGGGAAAATAGAGGAATTCCAGATCAAGCTACAGAACAGGTATTCAGCTTTAACTCAGGAAGAGGGCCTTAGTGTTGAAGCAATGAATGACAATCTTGTGGGCATCATTAAGGAGTGTGCAATGGAAGTCGGTGGTAACTCCGTTAGGCAGGATACCAGCAAACTATCGCAGGAGACGAAAGATCTGATCAAGAAACGCCAATGTATGAAAGCATATAACCCTACAGCTAGAATAGAACTGGCAGAACTTTCGAAGTTAATCAACAAGCGTAAGACAGCTGACATAAGGAAGTATAATATGGATAGAATTGAACATGCTCTCAGGAACGGAGGAAGCCTAAAAACAGTGAAGAAGAAACTCGGAATTGGCAAGAATCAGATGTATGCGTTAAGATACAAAGCCGGCAATATCATTACTAATATGGATGAGATAGTTCAAGTGGCTGAGGAGTTCTATAGAGATTTATACAGTACCAGTGGCACCCACGACGATAATGGAAGAGAAAATAGTCTAGAGGAATTCGAAATCCCGAAGGTAACGCCGGAAGAAGTAAAGAAAGCCTTAGGAGATATGCAAAGGGGGAAGGCAGCTGGGGAGGATCAGGTAACAGCAGATTTGTTGAAGGATGGTGGACAGATTGTTCTAGAGAAACTGGCCACCCTGTATATGCAATGCCTCATGACCTCGAGCGTACCGGAATCTTGGAAGAACGCCAACATAATCCTAATCCATAAGAAAGGGGACGCCAAAGACTTGAAAAATTATAGACCGATCAGCTTACTGTCTGTTGCCTACAAAGTATTTACTAAGGTAATTGCAAATAGAATCAGGAACACCTTAGACTTCTGTCAACCAAAGGACCAGGCAGGATTCCGTAAAGGCTACTCAACAATAGACCATATTCACACTATCAATCAAGTGATAGAGAAATGTGCAGAATATAAGCAACCGTTATATATAGCTTTCATTGATTACGAGAAAGCGCTTGATTCAGTCGAAACCTCAGCAGTCATGGAGGCATTATGGAATCAGGGTGTAGATGAGCCATATGTAAAAATACTGGAAGATATCTATAGCGGCTCCACAGCCACCGTAGTCCTCCATAAAGCAAGCAACAAAATCCCAATAAAGAAAGGCGTCAGGCAGGGAGATACGATATCTCCAATGCTATTCACAGCGTGTTTACAGGAGGTATTCAGAGACCTGGATTGGGAAGAATTGGGGTTAAAAGTTAATGGAGAATACCTTAGTAACTTGCGATTCGCTGATGATATTGCCTTGCTTAGTAACTCAGGGGACCAATTGCAATGCATGCTCACTGACCTGGAGAGGCAAAGCAGAAGGGTGGGTCTAAAATGAATCTGCAGAAAACTAATGTTTAACCGTCTCGGAAGAGAACTGCAGTTTACAATACGTAGCGAGGCACTGGAAGTGGTAAGGGTATACATCTACTTAGGACAGGTAGTGACTGCGGAACCGGATCATGAGACGGAAATAACCAGAAGAATAAGAATGGGCTGGGTGCGTTTGGCAGGAATTCTCAGATCATGAACAGCAGGTTGCCATTATCTCTTAAAAGAAAATTGTATAACAGCTGTGTCTTACCAGTACGCACGTACGGGGCAGAAACCTGGAGGCTTGCGATAAGGGTTATACCTAAAGTGAGGAGGACGCAACGAGCTATGGAAAAAATGATAAATGTAACGTTATGGGATAAGAAAAGAGCAAATTGGGTGAGAGAACGAACGTGAGTTAATGACATCTTAGTTGAAATCAAGAAAAAGAAATGGGAATGGGCAGGATATGTAATGAGGAGGGAAGATAACCGAGGGTCATTAAGGGTTACGGACTGGGTTCCAAGGGAAGGGAAGCGTAGCAGGGGGCGGCGGAATGTTAGGGGGGCGGATGAGATTAAGAAGTTTGCAGGGACAACATGGCCACAACTACTACATGACCGGGGTAGTTGGAGAAGTATAGGCGAGGCCTTTGCGCTGCAGTGGGCGTAACCAGGCTGATGATGATGATGATGATACATACATACATACATACATACATACATACATACATACATACATACATACATACATACATACATACATACATACATACATACATACACACATACATACATACATACATACATACATACATACATACATACATGCATGCATACCAGACTTCTACATGTTACAGCAAAAGTAATCGATTGCAATTGCAATTACTCGTTTGACAATGTAATTTATTGCGTTTACTGATTACTGTCCCCCTTTCCTCCCTACTTTTGTTAACATTGCACAAATACAGTCAATAAAACGAGCTGATGTCACTGGACGCACACATGATGGACGCACACAACTTCCCGGGGAAACACACACCTCTTATCTCGAGGACGCCCTCGCCCTTTGTCGCCGTGTTGACGCCACTATGACGGAATCTGATCGTGTCCGCCATATCCTAAAAGGCATTGCCCAGGTCGCGTTCAACGTACTGGCGATCAAAAATCCAAATACCGTTTACGATGTGATCGCGACTTGCCAACAACTGGACGCACTGCAGGCCATCCGTTTACGAACTGTCACCAGTGACGCGGCTCCGTCGTCGGATACCGACCTGCGTATGCTGATTCGGACTCTCATACGCGAATAGCTCCAAGCGTGCGGCCTGCTAAGTCCTCCCGTTCTCCAGCCTCAGCCTTCGGTCCCTAACCTGCGCGACATCATCAAAGAGGAGCTATCCTCCATGACCTGCGCTGCGAGCTGTGGCCCTCCTACACCATCCACCTCGTACGCTCAGGTTGCGGCTATGCAACCAGCGTTCGTTCAGACAGCGCCTCCTGCTGCTGCTACGGCCCCCAACCATCTCTCGACTCTACCGCCCCGTCAGCCTGCCATAGCATTTTACACTACCTGGCCTACGCCCCGCCCCATTTATTATTATTCTGGTATTCGTGAGCACATATCGCGTTTTTGCCGAAGATGACAACAGCACGAAGGCCGCGGCTAAGATATTTATGAGAGAGACCCGTTGCTTCCTCCGAGTCCTTACCAGCGCCGGCCCTCCCCACGCACACTTTCTCCACCTCCCGAAGCGCCTCGCAACTATCGTCCAGGGCGCCGCCGCTCGCCCTCCCCTCTCCGACGCTCGACATTACCCTTGCAACCGGCCACCAGCACTCCTGACTACTGATCTGAAAACTAGATGGTGCACTAGGGTGGTTGCTTGAGCTAGCTGGTAATTAATGAGTAAAAATAACTTACAGCGTCCATCAGCGCTGTGTATGTCGTTTATCGCAGTCCTTGTCCTTCGCGCTGTACGTTATTTTAGATGGTGAAGATTTTGGAGGGAAAGCTGCATGGTTCGCACAGACTACAATTCCTCCAGCGTGCCCGGCCAATACTTTATTCGTGTGGGCAGAAGGTGCACCAGTCCTAGCTTGATTGATACGGGAGCAGCTATTTCTATTATTCACGCTGGCTTGTGCTCTCGTCTACGCAAAGTTACTACACCGTACAGTGCAGCTCTTCTTCGTGGTGCAAATAATGTGATTCGGCCATCGGCGCAATGCACCGTTAGAGTTTCGATCGACGAAATACGCCACCATATCTAGTTCACAGTGCTGACTTCCTGTGCTCACATGCTTATACTTGGGTGGGACTTTCTCTCTTCGGCGTCGGCTTTCTTCTCGTGCCGTGAACGCCTCGTTAACTTGACAGATACTGACATTTCCGACGACGTGCGCGAACCCCTACTTCGCTTACGAACGGCTCACGATTGTATGGTGCCTCCTGGCCGCGAACAACTCCTTGTAGTTAACTCTGACATCACCGATGGTAACGTTTTAGTTGTACCATCAGCCCGTTGCTTATCCAAAGGGATTGCTCTGGCGCCCAGCCTTGTTCGCTTCATCAACGGCACGATCACTTTGTCTGTACTCAACAGAACCAATGATCCAGTCCTGCTTTCTAAAGGCGCCGTTCTCATGTGCGTCTTGGACACTTAGCCTGTCTCTGTGCTTACCTCGACTACTGCTGTTTCACAACCACCCACAGCTATGGAGCTATTCAGCGTCGTTGGCACGACCTTAAGTGAGGAAAATATTTGGCGAAGCTGATCCAAAGACATTACGGATACAGTAGCCCCCGTATCCAGCAACCATTGTCGACCTAGAAAAGGGGGTCCCTTTTCTCTCGTGATGTAAAAAGGCAGCTGGGCCCTCTCCTCTGCGTACTGCAAGGCAACGTGAGCAACTCCGACAGGCTGGATGATGGCTCCATCGGACGTCCGCAGCTTTAGCATCGTTGGCACTACCATGAGTGAGGGAAACATTTGACGAAGCTAATCCAAAGACATTACGAACACAGCCCCCCCCCCGTATCAAGCAAACCTTTGTCGACCTACCAAAGGGGGTCCCTTTTCTCTCGTGATGTAAAAAGGCAGGTGGACCCTCTGCTCTGCGTACTGCACGGCAACGTGAGCAACTACGACAGGCTGGATGATGGCTCCATCGAACGTCCGCAGCTTCAGCGTCGTTGGCACGATCTTGATTGAGGGAAACATTCGTCGAAGCCGATTCAAAGACATTACGGACACAGCGACCCCGTATCCAGCAACCATGGCCGACCTTGCAAAGGGGGTCCCTTTTCTTTCGTGATGTAATAAGACAGCTGGGCCCTCTGCTCTGCGTACTGCACGGCAAACAGGCTGGAGGATGGCTTCATCGAACGTCCGCAGCTTCAGCGTCGTTGGCACGACCTTGAGTGAGGCAAACATTTGGCGAAGCAGATCCAAAGACATTACGGATACAGTAGTCCCCGTATCCAGCAACCATTGTCGACCTAGCAAAGGGGGTCCCTTTTCTCTCGTGATGTAAAAAAGCAGTTGGGCCCTCTGCTCGGCGTACTGCACGGCAACGTATGCAACTCCGACAGGCTGGATGATGACTCCATCGAACGTCCGCAGCTTCAGCGTCGTTGGCACGATCTTGATTGAGGGAAACATTCGTCGAAGCCGATTCAAAGACATTACGGACACAGCGACCCCGTATCCAGCAACCATGGCCGACCTTGCAAAGGGGGTCCCTTTTCTTTCGTGATGTAATAAGACAGCTGGGCCCTCTGCTCTGCGTACTGCACGGCAAACAGGCTGGAGGATGGCTTCATCGAACGTCCGCAGCTTCAGCGTCGTTGGCACGACCTTGATTGAGGGAAACATTTGACGAAGCTGATCCAAAGACATTACGGACACAGCCCCACCGTATCGAGCAACCATTGTCGACCTAGCAAAGGGGGTCCCTTTTCTCTCGTGATGTAAAAAGGCAGCTGGGCCCTCTGCTCTGCGTACTGCACTGTAACGTGAGCAACTCCGACAGGCTGTATGATGCCTTCATCGAACGTCCGCAGCTTCAGCGTCGTTGGTACGACCTTGATTGAGCGAAACATTTGACGAAACTGATCCAAAGACCTTACGGACACAGCCACCCCGTATCCAGAAAACATTGTCGACCTAGCAAAGGTGGTCCCTTTTCTCTCGTGATGTAAAAAGGCAGCTGGGCCCTCTGCTCTGCGTACTGCACTGTAACGTGAGCAACTCCGACAGGCTGTATGATGCCTTCATCGAACGTCCGCAGCTTCAGCGTCGTTGGCACGACCTTGAGTGAGGGAAACATTTGGCGAAGCAGATCCAAAGACATTACGGATACAGTAGTCCCCGTATCCAGCAACCATTGTCGACCTAGCAAGGGGGGTCCCTTTTCTCTCGTGATGTAAAAAGGCAGCTGGGCCCTGTGCTCTGCGTACTGCACGGCAACGTGAGCAACTCCGACAGGCTGGATGATGGCTCCATCGAACGTCCGCAGCTTCAGCGTCGTTGGCACGACTTTGAGTGAGGGAAACAATAGACGAAGCTGATCCAAAGACATTACGGACACAGCCCCCCCCGTATCCAGCAACCATTGTCGACTAGCAAGGGGAGTCCCTTTTCTCTCGTGATGTAAAAAGGAAGCTGGGCCCTCTACTCTGCGTACTGCACGGCAGCGTGAGCAACTCCGACAGGCTGGATGTTGGCTCCATGGAACGTCCGCAGCTTCAGCGTCGTTCGCACGACCTTGAGTGAGGGAAACATTTGACGAAGCTGATCCAAAGACATTACGGACACAACCCCGTATCCAGCAACCATTGTCGACCTAGCAAAGGGGGTCCCTTTTCTCTCGTGATGTAAAAAGGCAGTTGGACCCTCTGATCGGCGTACTGCACGGCAACGCATGCAACTCCGACAGGCTGGATGTGGCTCCATCGAACGTCCCCAGCTTCAGCGTCGTTGGCACGATCTTGATTGAGGGAAACATTCGTCGAAGCTGATTCAAAGACATTACGGACACAGCCACCCCGTATCCAGCAACCATGGTCGACCTTGCAAAGGGGGTCCCTTTTCTTTCGTGATGTAATAAGACAGCTGGGCCCTCTGCTCTGCGTACTGCACGGCAACCTGAGCAACTCCGACAGGCTGGATGGTGGCTCCATCGAACGTCCGCAGCTTCAGCGTCGTTGGCACGGCCTTGAGTGAGGGAAAGATTTGGCGAAGCTGATCCAACGACATTACGGACCCAACCCCGTATCCAGCAACCATTGTCGACCTAGCAAAGGGGGTCCCTTTTCTCTCGTAATGTAAAAAGGCAGCTGGGCCCAATGCTCTGCGTACTGCATGGCAACGTGAACAACTCCGACAGGCTGGATGATGGCGTCATCGAACGTCCGCAGCTTCAGCGTCGTTGGCACGACCTTGAGTGAGGCAAACATTTGGCGAAGCAGATCCAAAGACATTACGGATACAGTAGTCCCCGTATCCAGCAACCATTGTCGACCTAGCAAGGGGGGTCCCTTTTCTCTCGTGATGTAAAAAGGCAGCTGGGCCCTCTGCTCTGCGTACTGCACGGTAACGTGAGCAACTCCGACAGGCTGGATGATGCCTTCATCGAACGTCCGCAGCTTCAGCGTCGTTGGCACGACCTTGAGTGAGGGAAACATTTGGCGAAGCAGATCCAAAGACATTACGGATAAAGTAGTCCCCGTATCCAGCAACCATTGTCGACCTAGCAAAGGGGGTCCCTTTTCTCTCGTTATGTAAAAAGGCAGCTGGGCCCTCTACTCTGCGTACTGCACGGCAGCGTGAGCAACTCCGACAGGCTGGATGTTGGCTCCATCAAACGTCCGCAGCTTCAGCGTCGTTGGCACGACCTTGAGTGAGGGAAACAGTTGGCGAAGCTGATCCAAAGACATTACGGACCCAACCCCGTAACCAGCAACCATTGTCGACCTAGCAAAGGGGGTCCCTTTTCTCTCGTAATGTAAAAAGGCAGCTGGGCCCAATGCCCTTCGTACTGCATGGCAACGTGAGCAACTCCGACAGGCTGGATGATGGCGTCATCGAACGTCCGCAGCTTCAGCGTCGTTGGCACGACCTTGAGTGAGGCAAACATTTGGCGAAGCAGATCCAAAGACATTACGGATACAGTAGTCCCCGTATCCAGCAACCATTGTCGACCTAGCAAGGGGGGTCCCTTTTCTCTCGTGATGTAAAAAGGCAGCTGGGACCTCTGCTCTGCGTACTGCACGGCAACGTGAGCAACTCCGACAGGCTGGATGATGGCTCCATCGAACGTCCGCAGCTTCAGCGTCGTTGGCACGACTTTGTGTGAGGGAAACATTAGACGAAGCTGATCCAAAGACATTACGGACACAGCCCCCCCTCCCGTATCCAGCAACCATTGTCGACTAGCAAGGGGGGTCCCTTTTCTCTCGTGATGTAAAAAGGAAGCTGGGCCCTCTACTCTGCGTACTGCACGGCAGCGTGAGCAACTCCGACAGGCTGGATGGTGGCTCCATCGAACGTCCGCAGCTTCAGCGTCGTTGGCACGGCCTTGAGTGAGGGAAAGATTTGGCGAAGCTGATCCAAAGACATTACGGACCGAAGCCCGTATCCAGCAACCATTGTCGACCTAGCAAAGGGGGTCCCTTTTCTCTCGTGATGTAAAAATGCAGTTGGACCCTGTGCTCGGCGTACTGCACGGTAGCGTGAGCAACTCTGACAGGCTGGATGATGGCTCCATCGAACGTCCCCAGCTTCAGCGTCGTTGGCACGATCTTGATTGAGGGAAACATTCGTCGAAGCTGATTCAAAGACATTACGGACACAGCCAACCCGTATCCAGCAACCATGGTCGACCTTGCAAAGGGGGTCCCTTTTCTTTCGTGATGTAATAAGACAGCTGGGCCCTCTGCTCTGCGTACTGCACGGGAAAGTGAGCAACTCCGACAGGCTGGATGATGGCTCCATCGAACGTCCGCAGCTTCAGCGTCGTTGGCACGACCTTGAGTGAGGGAAATATTTGACGAAGCTGATCCAAAGACATTACGGACACAGCCCCCCTTATCCAGCGACCATTGTCAACCTAGATAAAAGGGTCCCTTTTCTCTAGTGATGTAAAAGGCAGCTGGGCCCTCTGCTCTGCCTACTGCACGGCAACGTGAGCAACTCCGACAGGCTGGATGATGGCTCCATCGAACGTCCGCAGCTTCAGCGTCGTTGGCACGACCTTGAGTGAGGGAAAGATTTGACGAAGCTGATCCAAAGACATTACAGACACAGTAGCCCCCGTTTCCACCAAGCATTGTCGACCTAGCAAAGGGGGTCCCTTTTCTCTCGTGATGTAAAAAGGCAGCTGGGCCCTCTGCTCTGCGTACTGCACGGCAACGTATGCAACTCCGACAGGCTGGATGGTGGCTCCATCGAACGTCCGCAGCTTCAGCGTCGTTGGCACGGCCTTGAGTGAGGGAAAGATTTGGCGAAGCTGATCCAAAGACATTACGGACCCAAGCCCGTATCCAGCAGCCATTGTCGACCTAGCAAAGGGGGTCCCTTTTCTCTCGTGATGTAAAAATGCAGTTGGACCCTCTGCTCGGCGTACTGCACGGCAGCGTGAGCAACTCTGACAGGCTGGATGATGGCTCCATCGAACGTCCCCAGCTTCAGCGTCGTTGGCACGATCTTGATTGAGGGAAACATTCGTCGAAGCTGATTCAAAGACATTACGGACACAGCCAACCCGTATCCAGCAACCATGGTCGACCTTGCAAAGGGGGTCCCTTTTCTTTCGTGATGTAATAAGACAGCTGGGCCCTCTGCTCTGCGTACTGCACGGGAACGTGAGCAACTCCGACAGGCTGGATGATGGCTCCATCGAACGTCCGCAGCTTCAGCGTCGTTGGCACGACCTTGAGTGAGGGAAATATTTGACGAAGCTGATCCAAAGACATTACGGACACAGCCCCCCTTATCCAGCGACCATTGTCAACCTAGATAAAAGGGTCCCTTTTCTCTAGTGATGTAAAAGGCAGCTGGGCCCTCTGCTCTGCCTACTGCACGGCAACGTGAGCAACTCCGACAGGCTGGATGATGGCTCCATCGAACGTCCGCAGCTTCAGCGTCGTTGGCACGACCTTGAGTGAGGGAAAGATTTGACGAAGCTGATCCAAAGACATTACAGACACAGTAGCCCCCGTTTCCACCAACCATTGTCGACCTAGCAAAGGGGGTCCCTTTTCTCTCGTGATGTAAAAAGGCAGCTGGGCCCTCTGCTCTGCGTACTGCATGGCAACGTGAGCAACTCCGACAGGCTGGATTATGGCTCAACCGAACGTCCGCAGCTTCAGCGTCGTTGGCACGACCTTGATTGAGGGAAACATTTGACGAAGCTGATGCAAAAGCTATTACGGTCACAGTAGCCCCCGTATCCAGCCCCATTTCCAAGGGTACGTCTTGTACTTGCAGTGAAATTTTTATCGGCTCCATACCAGGCGAAACAATTCCCTTCGCGCTAACAGAAGCTTGTACGGGACTCAACCCCTTCATCGCGTTTCGACGCGCTCCCTTCGTCACTGTCTTCTTATTAGCTTGGCACACTCTTTGAATGGGCCCTTTCTTATCACATTTGAAACAGATGACCGCAACGTTCGGGCACAGTCTGTTTGCATGTTTCGCAGATCCGCAGCGGTAGCAATTTCCCTGCATCATATGAGTTTTCCCAACCGCTCCGATTTTGGGAACGTCTGATACGATCGATTCCGAAGCGCGCTCTTCTGCAACGCCCTTTTTCGCCGCTTCTATGGCTAGCGCTCGTTCTACGGCTTTCTACAAGGTTAGCTTGTTATCCTCCGTGGATGACACGCGTTGTACCTCTTCTCGGCGCAGACCGCCGACAAACTGGTCCCGCAATGACTGATCAAGGGCGGATTCAAATTCGCATGTCTGTGCCAATTTCCGCAACTGCGCAACATATTCCGAATTGGATTCAGTCTCAAATTGTGCTCTTCTGTGAAATTTTGCGCGTTCCCTAATTACCTACGGTTTCGGTGACAAAATGGTCACCAAGAAGTCTCTTTAAAAACTCGAAACCTTTAGCTGACGGTAATTCCGGCGCGGTCAATGACTTAAGAAGACTGTACGTCTTTGGGCCTATGACACTCAAAAAAGCGTGTACCTTGTCGTCCTCGGGGATACGGTTGACCTGAAGAAACGACGACAAGCGTTCCTCGTATGACGACCAGTCGCTTGCGGACTCGTCAAAGGGCTCGATGTGTCCCAGTCGACCCACGATTTGCGTCACTGCACCCGCCGCTGCCGGGCCTTCCATTGCCATGTCAGCTTGCCGTAGAATTGGTCAGGGTCCCACCGTCGTCGCCAATGTAGTGTTTTCGCGGGGGGAAAACCGCAGCTGAAGGAAGAAGGCGTAAGCGAAAACAAACGTGGTTTATCTCATGACGGCTCGTAGTGGAATGCAGCCCGGTGGCCACTTGACTGGGCTAATATAACAAGCTGTCGCGATAGTCGTGCCGCCGCTATCGCTTTAGCGGCGATGATAACACAACAATATGTTTCCTGTGTGTGTGTTTTTATTTTACTCAGTATGGTATCACTGGCATTTACCATTCTTTATTCTGAAAGATATTGTGCGCCAGCGTCGTAGAAAGGACGCTTTCCTGTCTGTATCTAATTCGTTTGACCTCGTAGCAAAAGTCTCGCTTTTTTTCATGGTGGGGGTAGATGCTCTTTAGGGCTTTATATTTACTATTACGACATTCCTCGTTTTCTAAATGAGAATCATTGTTATTAGAAGAACTAATCGCTCAAAAAACTCCATTTACGTAAGTATCTAATCTCAGAGTTTAAATATTCGTTGCACCATCTTCCATACTGGACGGGCTCAGCAGCATTCGAAGAGTGCGTGTCAGGTGTTGATGTTGAGGTGCGACGCACAACTTATAAAGCCTCTCTTTTTTAGAGAGTTCTCCACATTGTTTTTTCTATTCCAAGTCTTTGACTTCTTCCGGCATCGTTGTCCCAAACCAGACTGACAATTTTTTATCCGGTTTTCCTTCCTCGCGTAAATATTAATTTGCATGCCGAGATTTTATTTATTTGCATCGATGTTGTTGTCCCTGTCACAAAATATCCCATGACAAAAATGCCATATATCCAATAATGTCGTAAGATGATATGAGAACAAATGTTTCATATCTGTTCTCATATGATCATACGAGATTATCGGATATGTGGCATATGTGTCATACGAGATATTTTGCTGGGATTCATATCTATTTGCGGCTATTCTTCATTATGTTTTTCTTGTTTGTTATAATTTTGTAGAATGTCTATGGTAGTTCTACCTGTGAAATCTTATGTTATTTCATGTCCAAGTGCTCCCTGAGCGTTCTTACCCAATATACTAGAAGATCACATGCTTGAAAATTGCTGTCTTAACTCATGCTTGGTATTGTTTTAATAGCTAGTACACGCGAGATTGTTTCGGAGTCTGTCAGGCTTAGTCCTCCTATGTCTCTAGGAAATTGAAGTGGTTCCGTTCTTGCAAGCGGCGGTCAATTGCTTTCCCATAAGTATGTATTTACTAACATTGTGATTCAATTTACCGCTTTACGCGGAATAATAGCCAGTCGTGCCAGAAAGAATGCGTATGCATATGCTCTTGTTTCGATGATATCTATTTTCTTCTTTTAGTGATTGATTCGGTGTTGCTACGCAGAAGCGCGTATGAAAACACCAAGAATGGTGTTTTCATTCTTTCTATTATTGCATTCCACATATGTGGCAACACTTTTGCTGGCTCGAAAACAACGTCCACTGCTTCTGCTTTTCGAACTATTTGGATTTCTGGCAGGAGGCCTTCAGTGTCGCTAAAATAGAACATTGCTTTTGCCTAAATTTAATCGTGTACCAGACATTGACGCACACTCGTTAAACATTATAATAAAGTAACTAAATCTTCCTCCATTTCTTATGTATATAAAAACATGAAAACATCGTGTGCATAAGGTGTTACTTTAAGAGGAAGCTTTAGCTCAAGTGCTCCTATCTAAATACATGTAAAAGGAGAATTCGTTTTTCTCGGCAACCACTGCACCAAATTTGACGAGGTTTGTTGCATTTAAAAGACAAACTTAAAATCTAGTGACTGTTGGTTTCGAATTTTTGAGTTAGATTGTCAATTTTTTGTTAAAAATTGGCAAAAATCGGAAATTTTCAAAAAACGAAACTATCAAGTTTACAACTCTGTAACTTAACCACTAAAAATGATAATACAATTCTGTGAATTGAATCTAATAGTACATCTAAAGCGGACAAAATTGATATGTTACACATAAATATAAAAAAATTTAATCATAGGGAAATACAACTTTTGCAAAACCGTTGTAGCCAACGTAACAAATTCATGTAAGATGTAAGATGACATATTGAATTTGTCCGCTTTCAATGATCTATTGAATGCCGTTTACAGAGCCGTGATATCAGTTCTTTATGCAAAGCTATGAATTTGTAAACTTCGTGATTCTATTTTTTTCAAACGGTCAAATATTTCAAAATCGTTTTAAGAAAATTCAAGCCCTAAATCGAAATTCCGCTTCCAACAGTCACTAGAATTTAACTTTCTCTTTCAAATGCGACAAATTTCATCAAAATCGGTCCAGGAGTTATCTCATAAAAACCTTTTTGCGTTTTACATGTATTTGAATAGGCCGCGTCGGAGTTGGGCCCGAGCTAAAGCTTCCTCTTAAAGGGAGTACGGTAGCGCGCTTAAAAGACGGGACAAAAGAAGACACATAGTGACACACACAGCGCTGTGTGTGTCCCTATGTGTCTTCTTTTCTCCCGTCTTTTAATCACGCTACCGTACTCCCCTTGAAGATGCATTACCAACAAGCCCACATTGCAACCCTCGTGTTACTTTAATCCTGATTTGCCTAAGCAAGGGGCAGCTTTGAAATTATGTTGTTTCGTTTATCTTTTTAAGTTAACTTATAGCTTATAAAACTTATAACTTATAAAATAAATAAAATAGGACTCACAGCGCATCCTTGGCGGACTCTCGCAGGGCGTTAAAGCTTTTGAGGTTTTCATTATTTCTTATTAGACTACGCTTTCGATTAGATTACATAGCTTTAATTTTACTAATGAAGTCTCCTGGGAGGTTGTACCTGTGTAGTGTATCGAGAAGGTGTCGATGTTCTACGTGGTCGAAGACTTTTGCTTGGTTTAGTGATATGAATGCTCCCTTAACCTTTTTTTGCACTGCGTATTCTAATGTGTCTCGAACTATCGTAAGCATTGCAAATGTGAATCTACTTGGGACAGAGCGTGCTTCAAAGGGTGACACTGTTTGTGAGAGTATGTCACGCATTGTAATTTCTAATAGTGTTGTAATTATCTTGCAATCTGTGTTTAAAAGAATGACTGGCCTCCACAATTTAGGATTTCTCAGGTGGATTGCTGCTTTTAAAGGAAGTGTTAGAAGTCCCGAGCTGAAAGGCCAGGTTATCTCATTATCGATTATTAAGCTGTATAGTATGTTATTTTCTTTAGCGGGTACCCTAGTACTGCAGATTACGGTATTCAAGCCAAGTAGTAATGATGTCATACCGATTCAGCCGAAAATCCGTGCGTAAGGTTTGATAAATACGACCTCAAACTGCGCAGCACGCTGTATCGACATCACAGTTCACACTCAAAACACTGCCGAAAAAAGAAGTCGCGGTACTATTTATTTACTCTTGCACACTGCATAGCCCCGGTAAAGCACTCCGCTGGGAAAACATTGCACATAAACTGCAGGCGCGAGTCGCTGGCCATTAAATATACCCGCCGCTGTGCTCAGTGGCCGTGCATCGATTCCTGGGAGCGCATTTTGACGGCGGATAAATCGAGAAACCTTCACGGGGACAAAGAGGCCGCACGCTAACGAACGTCCGGTGGTCCAGCCTCGTCCGCAGCCGGCGCAACCCGCGGCGGCCCTCGCGACGTTAAACGGCACAATTCCATCGGGCTCATCTGTCTGCCGAAGATGTGCTTTTACAACTGCGGGAGGAAGTCATAGGACCTCCGTCGTCCGCCCAAACGAGAGCACTCATCGCCTTAGACCTAAAAGGGGCATTCGATAATGTTGAACATGACATCATCCTTCGCAATGTTGCACATTCACACTGTGGAATTCGTATGTACAACTATATCCTCGCATTTCTTCGAGATCGCACAGCCACCGTAGGAATCGGACCGCATCGATCCGGCGCGATTCGCCTTGTAGGACGTGGGACACCCCAGGGCTCAGTTCTTTCCCTTACTTTATTCAATATCGCGCTCGCAGGGCTCCCCCGACTACTCGACCAGATCCCTGATGTCGCCTACGCTATTTATGCGGACGACATTACTATCTGGTCGACACGGGGTTCCGACGGAGACACCCAGGACCGACTGCAGCAAGCAGTCGATACAGTTTCCGAGTATGCGAGAAAATGCGGCTTAAGATGTGCTCCGGAAAAGTCGGAGCTCATAATCATTCGCCACCGGAGCCGTTCCTCTACTCCCCCTATCACTGTGCATGTGGATGGCACACCGATACCACAGGTTAATCGTGCTCGTATCCTCGGCCTACACATCCAAGCGGATGGCAGGTCAAACTACACTGTTTACCTTCTATCCAGACAGATTGAGCAAATTCTGGCCATGATCCGGAGGGTCTCCAACAGGCGCTCGGGCCTTCGAGAAGAGGACCTGCTGCGCTTGGTGGAGGCATGCGTGATCAGCCGCCTTACATATCATCTCCCATTTCAGCGGTTGACCCAAGCGCAACAACTTCGCATAGACGCAATGATTTGCAAAGCGACGAAGCTGGCCCATGGCCTCCCGAACTATACTTCCACACATCGTCTCCTTAACTTAGGGACACATAACACACTAGGCGAGCGGCTAGAGGCACATTGGGTCAGCCATCGCCAGCGCCTCCTACTCACTGCTACTGGCCGCCATCTTCTCACACGGCTAGGATACTCTGTCCCACCCCTTGAGTCTGAAACCCGTCCAACGATCTTGTCGTCAGCGATACGCCAAGCACTAAGTATTCATCCATTGCCACGTAATATGCACCACGAGCATGACAAAGGGCGGCGCAAAGCCCGTGTACGATACATTGGCCGCATGCTTGCAAAAATCCCGGAAACACACACTTTATACACGGACACATCACGCACTCAAGAGGGCTATATCTCCGTAGTTTTGGATGGCACCGAATCCCTGAGAGACTCTGCTGCAATGCGCGGAACAAATGCCGCTTACGGAGAAATTCTCGGTGTTGCTCTTGCAATTCGATACGCCATCCGTGTTCCTGAGGAAGTGTACATATTGACGGACTCGCAACAGGCATGCCGGGCGTTCCTATCAGGACATGGCATCCCGAGAGCGGAGCACCAAATTCTCAAACAGATCCCGCAAAATACACCAACCACACCTCCCCGCATCCACTTACTCTGGACCCCTGGTCATACCTCGCTGCCCGGCAACGAACGCGCACATGCGGTTGCCCGCGAAATTTCCCTCCGGGCGACTCGGCGTGGTGAGGCGACTAGCTCAGAGTGGGAGGATCCCTTGCGCCGTTATAAAGACATACTCCGTCATTATACACGCATTCGTCGCACCCACGCCGCACCACCGCCGTCCTTCTCGCGGGAGGAAGCAGTGGCATTACGCCAGTTACAAACCGCAACTTTTCCTAATCTTGTCTCTCTCAATAAATTGTACCGACACTGTTATGCAGGTCGTTGCCCTGGCTGTGGCAGCTCGCCCACAATCTTCCACGTCACGATTGAGTGCACTGCAAACCTCTTTCCTCCCTTGCCAACTCTCCTTTACCCCCTACGCAACAAAGAGCTGTGGGACGATGCCCTCCGCAACGGACCTCCCTAGGTCCTCCGAGCAGTGATACAACGGGCTCGAAACATCGCCGGAATCATCTTAGGTACCCTGGACTGAGGGTTCCTCCCACACTGTTCTCGCCATTCAAATATTATTAATAAAGATGTTTTACTCTCTCTCGAGTTTTTCTCAACTGATAATGAAAGCATGGCCATCGGGCGTATCATTATAAAATTATATATCATTACGTAAATGAAATTTGGGAGTCATTTTGGTAACAGAAATAATACGAAGACATATTTATATTATCTGAAAAGTAGTGGGGTTCACAATTGGCATTCTCGTTCGGTGAGATGACTTCTAAATCAGAAATGGTTGAAAGGTGTCTATCTTCTGTCCCGTCTTAGAATTGCGCTTACCCGTATTCATTTGTTAAGGTTGAAAGGTGATCTTATGTTCACACCATGACAACGAGAGTAATGCATCAAAAATGTCACGTCACCAGATGTTGAAGCAGGAAAGTGTGATACTAGAACACCACACATCGTTTTAAAAGACGCAAACGTCTTTTATATTGCTTACGATAAGCTTAGATTACGTTTTAGTACATTTTGAAAGGGTACGGGGTTAGGCAAATCAGACGGCAGCTAATAAATATAGGTTTCCATATTTGTGCGAATTTCTTTTTAGGGCACGGACAGCAGAGTGAACAGATGCATTAATAAAGTTAAAATAAAATGTTTTGTTGTTTCTTTTTCTTATTTACTTCGCACACTTTTTTAAAACCTTAAGGAGTCACTGGAATCACGCCACTACATATGATTTATCTGCCCAGGCAGACATAATTTGGGACAAAAGGCAATCCATTATCTAATAAACTCATTGTACGAATTCTCAGTTTCAAGCTTTACGGCGAGCACATATATATGTTGGAAACTTGAAGGGAACAGTCATAAGTCTGGTTCCCTGCTTATACATTTCTAAGCTGCCATCTGATATGAAAGAAGTGGCGCGAAATTATTCCTTCAATTTACCTCATTGCGCACGCGCCACCGCGAAACGCAGCTCTCTGTCGAACCCCTCTGTGACGTCAACGTGTGGCAGCAAATGAAGCTTTCCATCATATTTCCGCCTTCCCAGAATCTTATTCCGATAGGCGCTGCATGGGCGTAACTCCCGATTAGATGCACAGAAAGTTCAGCACAATATTTCGTTTCCTATAATAATTAATAGACTCTGGCGTTGTAATCGTTCAGCTACTACGAGAATGATGGTTATGACATGGATTTGTCTGACCTGCGTGCTTGTGGATTCAGAGGTTCTTGTACGTGGCTCTGTTTATTACGCGTCATTTGCCTTCGTCGTCCTCAATTCCAAAGCAATCTGTACTTTTCTAAATGTAGAAGACTCTGAGAACTCGCAGAATGGCTACTAATTGTTCCTCCCGTCGAAGCGGCCAAGTCGAAAACGCCCCAAGCGTCTCAACGCGCTGGCATTTTTCCCGCGAGAAATTCATAAGGATGTTCTGCGCCGCTTGTAGCTGCATGCGCCCGCGGCGTAATGGCTTCAGTATCGCGCTCTTGTGCTACAGAAGTCCTCTGTTCTAATTCTGCCGTCAGATAATTTTATTGAATTCTGGGCTTTTACGTGCCAAAACGATGATTTGATTATGAGGCACGTAATAGGGGGGGCGCTCTGGATTAATTTTGTCCAACTGGGGACCTTTAACACGCCCCCAATGAACGGGGAACCGGCGTTTTCGCATTTCGCCCCCATCGAAATGCAGCTGTCGCGACTGAGATTTAATCCCGCGACCTCGGCTTAGCAGTGCAACGCCATAGCCGCTAAGCCACCGTGGCGGGTGAGATAATTTTAATAATGTTTATTTGATTAATTATAACACAGTATTTTGTTGAAAAGGATGACTTTAAAAAGTCAAGAAGCCGTTTGAAATCACAAAGAAGTTTCAACAAATCCATGTAATACTAACCATCATTCCCATGCTGGCTGAAAACTCCAAAAACTGGGGAGAGTATCGCAGGAGTAAAGGGACAAATTTACTCTTCAAAGGAGTGTTTCACTCCCGCAAAATGAGGATTGGAGTGACATGCATAGCGATGAGAGAGTGCAATGTTCCTTTCACTCTGCCCTTCTGAAAGAGAGTAGAATGCCCTTTCTACTCTTGGGACAATAGTGAACAAAATGTAGCATAAGTTCCTGCTTCAAGTGTAGGAGACTGGCGCTGAACATGGCGATGTGTCACTTACGCACGCTGAGAAAAGAGCATACCGTTACTTCTAAGGCAACAGGCAGCCACAGTGCAAAGGGAAGCGGAGCCAGTGCTCGACTTTTTCACTCGGAGTTGCCCCAGCGCGCGCGCGCGCAACATCGCGAAACAGCTTAGCACCGGAGAAAGGTGACAAGTCCAGCGAGCAGGAACGAAGGCCAAGCAAGGGAAATGGTGTCAGCCATCTCGCGTCGCCGCCAAAACAGGGCAGTCTTTCGCCATTCGTTGAATATAATAAATCCTACACGGTAAGCTAATTCTAATTTACGAGCACATTCTGCGTATATGACATGCTATCGCCAGGAAGCCGTCGCGACGTTTTGCCGACGCGATTGACAACGGACTAGGCAAGCGCGCTGTGTCTATCGATGTTAAACGAAAAACCAGTTGTCGCGATAACTGTATGTGATTTTGTCACTTGCCGCCATCCGTAAGAGCTCTGAAAATTGCAAACGTTGCCAGAACCATGGTATGTTCAATAAGACCGGAGGCGAGGGGATGCATAAAATAGTTTGTTTACCAGCCCATGATTCCGAGCCTATGCGGAGCGTGCTTAGCGTCCGTTTTATGTGTTTGAATTTATTCAGTTTGGCAATATACTGTGTAGGGAGCGCTGTTCAAATAAGGAATCCCATAACAGAAGGCGTCATTTTGCTGGCGGCATGCTTTCGTTATAATAAGCCGCACGCTTGACGGTATCTTTCACCCATGGGCAATCTGCGACCAGTGAAGTTACGTGCAGCGCCAGTGCTAGTTAGAAAAAGTGCCGCAGGCATTCAGCCGCATGCTGCGAGAGGTCAGCTAGGCACGTTATCTTCAACTTACTGAAAGTGCATGAGGAATTCATATTTTAGGCTGAATAAGACAGCTGTTTTTGCTCATGTATTGAAATGGTGTGACCATAAGTCTGATTTTATGTCTCGTGTTGCGGTTTTCGAGCACGATGAGAATGTGAAAGGGGGTTTATGCATACGAACTGGATGAACTTTCAGGCGACGAGTTATGGATCGGCATCGAATATAGCGGCTACTCTGTAGAATTACAGGTGCAAAGACGTTCTGCATACGCTTACTGTTTTGGACATGCCTGTGTATTTGCGAATATGGGTTGGCGCTTCAGAGTTATATCATATGAATTGTTAAATCACCCTTTATCAGGGGGTTACAAGCGTAATCTGTGCATTTTGCTAGTGCATGGCAGATCAAAATGTGTTTTTCGCTTTAATATATTTAGTGGAGAAATAAACTATCGAAATAATACGTTGCCTTAGTTCTGTGTTACCAGTCGCCTGTCATACACAAAACAAATAATTAGTCTAATAGACTAATACCTGTGGTCTAACTGCCACCTTTACCTACCTTTAAGAATGTAAAATGCTAGATGTCAAACTGCAGCAATAGTCGAGTCTGTCTAAAATGAACGTCCATTGCGAACCTCGTAAGTGAAAACAAGTTCATGCCATTTAGAAAGATTAGATGGAGGCCGCAGTGAACTGTTTCTTGTTAGTCTTAAAATGTGGGTAAGCTTGCCATAATAAGCCTTGTTGCCCATTTTTATAGTCGCATCCAGTAATACCCATTGAACTGGAGGACCATATTTTCATCCCTACTGAGCATCGTGTTTACATCCTCAACTTACGGCTTGAGCAGTGGCACAACCTGACATGGTGCGGGGCCACACTCGACACGCGCTTAGGATGTGTCACAAGTGGTGTTTGCGATACACCAGACTAATGACAGACGTATGACATCTGACAATGACCAATATTCTATCTATTAGTAGGAGTATTGTAACATTGGTGCCGAACGAGGATGAAGTGTCAGTTCTTTCTTTTTTCTTTAAATCTAAAAATTTTAGTCAGTTTAGCAGTTGACTATTTCAGTCATTTAGATGTTTCGCATGCATTTCAGTAGGAATACTAAGAGTTAAGACTTTCTTTTAGTGCAGTGACCTTATTTCTTGACTGTCTCAATGTTGTTTTACACCATGACCTCGTGTGGAATTCTGTACACGATATTTTTCAGGCACCTGCTTTATATAAAGCAATAAAGCAGCTGCAAGGACACAAGGATGAAACAAAAACAGCCCAGCACGACTCCACGTGTTGCCGACGAGCGCGCCACAAAGAGTCAACATACATTGCCGTGCAATTTGGACGAGATAACTAGAATGTGGGTATACGCGGTGTACTATATGACTAAATGTCACCAAAACTTTCAAAATGATGTAGGTCACACCAAGATTAAAATTATCACGTGCTATAGGCAGTCATGTTAACATAGTATTTTTTGTAATGAATTTACGGGAAAGTCAAGATTAAGTATGCTCTCTGGAGACAAACACATAGGAGCAAGTGTCATTGAAAAGTTAGAAATGCATTTTAAAGAAAAGTTTATTAGTTTTGTGAGAAGTGACTATTTTTTGCCTTGCCTCTCGACAGATGTATCCATGTGACAAAAAAAATTGTGGTACCATAGCATTCCAGCTTGCAGCAATAGCATTGCACACTTAGTGACATAATGCATACTTGCAGTGAGCGCGGTGCCTGTGTTCGTTCCAAAAAGCAACAGCTCATGCTTGGTCAGCTGCTGACATAATTTAACAGCTCGTAAATGCTAGGGTGCAAATACAAACTATTGTCATTCTGTATTTTAAACGCTGACATGAAGCAGACAGATTTTCATGTCTTCCCTTTTATCTATTTTACACCTAATTTTACAAGTATTGCTTCCTCTGAGGTTCCAGAAAGCGGAAGCATTGGGGGCACAGTACCCCAGGTTTAAGAAATCATCGTTTGCGTGTATGCTCATGAAACCAGTTCAATAGAACTGCTGGCGGCTCCCGAAGCCGGAACAAGGAGTAATTAAGGGCTTTAACTGTGTGGTGCGCACTGTACGTGTCAGTTAGAAAGCTTGGAATTGAGAAATTAATTTGACACATGTAAAATTGTGGTTCCTCCTTCTGCTAAAATCATATGAGTGCTTTTATTTATTTTATTTATTTATTTACAGAGTACCTACATCGCCATAAAGGCATTACGTAGGGGGGAACAAAATATAACCAGTAATACAGAGAAGCTTTCGGACAGATACACTGACAAACAGAATCACTACAATAGCTGTTAGAGAAAGGCCTACAAGTAACGTGAAACAAGCAGGTTCCAAGATATATAACACATACATTTGTTTTACAAGAGCGCCGTCACAGGATTGAATAGAATAGTTCGTTATTTGACACATTTACTATATCATTTGATAAACTGTTCCATTGTCTAATTGTTTTGGGGAAAAAAGAGTAGTAGAAAGTGTTTGTTCTGCAGTTATAGGCTGAGATCTTTTTGTTGTTATCACAGCGAGTCGATATATAATCTGGTTCCAGAAGATAGTTATAGCGAATAATACCTGTCTGATTATTATATATTCGGTGCAATAGTTTAAGCCTTAACTTCTGCCTACGCATATGTAGTAGATCCCATCCTAAGGTGCCCTTCATTTCGGAAACGCTAGAGTACGGGCTGTAATAATTGCAAACAAACCTTGCTGCTTAGTTCTGTAGTTTTTCCAGTCTATTAATGAGGTAATCTTGATAGGGATCCAATATTACACAAGCATAATCAAGTATTGTTCTAACATGTAAGAAGTATAAAGTTTCTTCAACTTCGCGTGTTGCCTGTTTAAAATTTCTGCGAATAAAATGTAACAAACATCCTGCTAGCTTTTGCTATGACAGTGTCAATCTGTTTATGCCAAGTGAGTGATTCGGTAAAATAGACTCCTAAATACTTATATTCCGACTGTATGTCGATAAGCGTGCCATTGATGTTATATCGGTACTGAAATTTGGATAATTTTCTGGAAAAACTTACGCTACTGCACTTTTTTATATTTAAATTCATGTTCCATTTTTTACAGCAGATCGCTACCTTATCTAAATCTGTTTGCAATGTATCTATGTCATCTTCAGTGGTAATTTCTCTGTAAATCACACAGTCATCAGCAAATAGTTTTATGGGTGATGTAATTAGTTCGACAATGTCATTTATGTAGATTAAAAATAGCAAGGGACCCAGTACGCTTCCCTGAGGAACGCCCGAAGAAACAGTTATTGGTGAAGATGCTACGTTGTTTAGGACAACAGACTGGGTTCTTCCGTTTAGGTAGTTTCGTATCCAATTTTGAACGTTTTCGTTTATATTTAATGCAGCGAGCTTTACATCTAGGAGCTTATGGGACACAATATCGAATGCTTTTTGAAAATCAATAAAAACCGCGTCTACCTGACTATTGTTATCAATGGTTTTAGATAAGAAGTGCTGGAATTCTATTATTTGTGTGTTGCAGGAATAACCTTTTCGGTATCCGTGCTGGGAAGGTGTAAAAAAAGCGTTTGAGTCAAGCAATGCAGATATGTTACTATATAAAATGTGTTCGAATATTTTGCAACATATTGACGTTAGTGAAATCGGCCTGTAGTTTCCTCTGAGTTTTCTATCGCCCGATTTAAAAACGGGTGTCACGCTTGCCGTTTTCCAATCTTGGGGAATGAGGCCTGTTTCAAGGGAAAGCTTATAAATGATCGTTAAATACGGAGAAATGATGCCATGACACTCTTTAAGGACTACTGGGGATATTCCATCAGGTCCAATTGCTTTTGTGTCATCTAAATGCCGTAATAAAGAGTCGACGCCACTAACATCAAATTTAATGTCTGGCATCATATCGCCTTGATTGGCGTTGTCTCCCCAGCAGGTAATAGCGAAAACACAGATTGGAAGTACTTGTTGAAGCATTCCGCCCTCTGATAGTCCGACGTCACGGTTTTGCCGTCAACAGTTAAAGATGGTATCGATATGTCTTCTTTTCGATTTTGTTTTACATATTTCCAAAAAGATTTTGGGTTTTCTCTCAAGTCTTTGTTTAATTTAACAAAGAAGGTATCTTTGGCAGCTTTAATCGTTGCTTTCAATAGCTTATTTGTCTCTTGCAAGCGTTTCTGATTTGCCAGACTGGTGTCGGCAGAAAATGTTTTATACGTTTGTCTTGCTTTCCTTATAAGTTTACGTATTTCTACGTTAAACGAAGGTTTTTGTTTTTTTCGTTGCCGCAGGTACCTGCATGGAACATGACTTTCGACTAGTTCAAGTATTTTGTCCCGAAATGCTGACCACAAAGTTAACGGACAGCGTGCGTTTGACATATATTGGAAAGTAGGAAAGAAATTTTCAAGTTCGGTCCTGATAGCAGCATAGTCTCCTCTGTCGTAGCTGTACACTTTTCTTTGCGGAATTTGCGCCATCCGTACCCGCTGTATGTTAACTTCTATGACAACTGCTCTGTGGTCACTAATACCTGGGCAAACAGTAACTTTTGATATTATGTTCGGCTCATTGCAAAGTACTAAGTCTAGAATTGCATTTTCTCGCGTAGGTTCCAGTACGTACTGCTGCAATCCATTTAATCCGAGCAGTTCTTCGAACTCTGTGTAAATACGGGACCTATTGCCAGCCACACATGCGGCATTCCAGTTGAAGTCTGGCAAATTGAAATCCCCCCCCTAGAAATACACTATTAGGCAGGAGAGATAGCATCTCAGACAGCAATCCGAATGAGTCGCTGCTGCCGGGTGGGCGGTAGAATGTCCCGTAGCCTACATTGTTTCCGTTAGGCAATTTCACAAGGCACCAGACAGACTCAGAATCGTTTGCAAATAAAATTTGTGTACTTGACAATGCATTTGATATCAAAAGGAATACTCCCCCGCCATGTCCATGCCTATCTTTCCGATAGACAGTAAAACCAGGCGGAATGATTTCTGCATAAGGTATATCCTTGTCTAACCATGATTCGGTGGTCATCACAATCTGAGGTTTAACAGTGGCTACTAAAGACATGAAGTTATCGACTTTGTTCTTTATGCTGCGACAATTTACAAGCAGGACAGAGAGCCGTTCAGGCTGCGAGCAACGTGCTGAGTTATCTTTCGGAGGAACGGAATTCGGAATGCGTCATTTGCCCCTGTCCAGTCGCGCATGCGCCAGAAGTGGAACTGGCATCCGCATATCGCTATCCCAGACAAACGTTTGCCCATTGATGATCAATTGATGATAACTCAAGCGAACACGATTTTCTTTGTTATCTCTTTTTTCTTTCGCATAATTCGAAAGCTGACGTCTTTTTTCTTGTACGGCTCGGCTGAAATCTTCAGAGATGATCTTCACGAAGCAAAGGCAAGAGTTTGACGTAATAGTTCTGCGGACAACCGAAAGGAGGAGAGAAGTAATTAATAAAGAGAAAATCAGACATCCACCAGTTCGTAGCAATTGCTACAAAGCCTACTCTTGCCTTTGCTTCGTGTTGTCGACAAATTCGACTTCGCCCTGCCATCTGCTAGCCGCCTGGTTAGCTCAGATGGTACAGCGGCTGCCCCGGAAAGGCGATGGTCCTGGGTTCGAGTCCCGGACCAGGACGAATTTTTCTTCAACTGTGAGGCTTCTCTCGAGGAACCCGTATAGGTTCCCTTTGTAGCAATTGCTACAAACGTGTGGATGTCTGATTTCCCCTTTATTAAGTATAGCGTTCAAACCACAATACGGAATGAAAAGCTACCATATATGACAAGAAATTTGATGCGCAGGATGTTAATGCCAGCGCTGCTTGGAGTTTTATGCTCATTTGCTACACAATGAATAATACTGTAAATTTGATTTCATTAATTTGTGAGAAAATGTAACGGATCAGTCCCAACAGCACCAGGAAACTTCTTTCGTGAGGACGCCAACCGAATGGGAACTACGATAAGCCTCTGTACCGCTTTGAGACCGGGCGGAATATTGCTGCAGAACCACAACAAGACACTTTTAGAAACTATGGGGTGCAGCCCATGCATGTATTACTATATGGAGAATATTCATAAGCAAAGCTAGACCTGCGGCCTCACATGATAATATACGACGCATTTTTGAATGCACTGTACTCTCAGTCAGGAACGTCCATACATTTTACAGGACGTTATCAAATGAGCTGCTGTCTTTGAATATGGCACAAAAAAAAGTTACTTCCACAATTTATCTACGTTACCAGCCCCATGCTTAGCAGCACATCTGGTAACCTTTGCCACATAAGTGCAGGCGTTTTGTGCTAGAAATACATTTGCTGGCCATAATGTGGCGGATCTTTCTCTTCGATTGTAGTGTCAGTACTTTGTGAGTTTGCTAATGTTTGTTCTATGTTAACTTTCCATGGTACACTTTATTTTTGAAAAGATGGAGCCAATCGAAAGTAAGGGATATTTCTAGAGTGTAATACTGATGACACTTTAGAGAATATGCTTATGTTTTATTACGAGATGTGTTCTAAAGCTCATGGGCATCATAGTAATCTGATTTAATGTGTATGCCGGTATGTTTCTCAAATTATTATTTAGTTTGTCTTGTGACTGATCAATAAAGATTTTGACCTTTTAAGAGCAATAAATGCTTCATTTGAGTAACTCGGCGACTACAGATTACATCCCAGTCACCAAGCATAAGTGCAGGAGCAGCTTATGAAGGAATCAAATATCTCCCCCCACATGTAAGTACTGCGAATCCCTTCTAACGTGGCCATAGAGCTGCATAGTGAGCGCTTTCACACTATTGGGAAGAGTACTAGCATTCTGTTCTGAAGGAGCACAATATCTGTTAGGAGTACAATCTCTCTCTTAGGAGTAGAAGCACTCTGTTTGGATGAGTAGAAACACTCGGTATGGAGGAGTAGAAGTACTCGGTTTTGATGAGTAGTAGCACTCGGTCTGGGGGAGTACTATTATCCTTGTGGGGAGAGTATTAGCACTCTGCAGAAGAGTACTAGCACTCCCTTGAGGTGGAGTAATAGAACTCTGTCAGGGAGAGTTATTCTACTCTCTGTCAAAGAGGGTCGATATACTCACGAAAAGGGAGTGAAATATAGGACAAGCAGATACTCTCTCGAAGAGGGTTCCCGGCACTCTCTTTGTTTTTGGAGTGAACCACACCGCTTGCAGCTCCCGTAAACACTGGCGCCACAGTTCCGTCTAGTAATTGTTGTATGAAACTGTATGGGCGAGATGGACCACTTTATAACGTCATATCGCAAGGCTTAATTTTACGTCGTGCTACTACGTCACAGAATCGTTGCACCGTGAACCACGCTTCCCAGTGCCAGTTGCGTAATCAAGCCATCAAACACGCCGTGCGCCATAGAGACAAGCTAGCCAGAAGGCAGTTGAAGTCACTTTGCTCGAAGCTTCATCGCGAAAGACCACGCATGATAATCTGTGGCATTCAGGTCGACCTAAATGCTCCATCAGCTTTGTAACATTCTTTGTAGCTGTGTTACCCTTCACCGAAGCACTGGCAACCTGGATGCCGCGGAAAGCTTTTGTTCCAAGATAACTACGCTAGCGACAACTGTGACAGTGATAATGTTACCTATAAATAGGAACCAACTAGCTTCGCCCAGTACGTGCGTTATGGACGAGCCTGTCACAATAGCAGGGCTGCTGACTGCGTTGGCCCGGTGTACAAGTCATCATCACGGGGCCCCGTCGGCATAAGCTGTAGAACTTGCTGGCGCATTTCAGTGAGCAAACTGAGGCTCAGGTTCTCGGCATACACATCAGTTGGCGAGAGGTTGGTCGCCCGAATTAACCAGGACATGCAATCACACCATACCAGCACTAAATGCGGACAACTGTACAACGAACGTAAATTCATATCAGCCTATTCCACTTCTCAGTTCCATTGGTAAACTAGTGGACCAAATGGTTCTGCAGCGTCTAGACTGGGATATATCAAAACAGGAATGCCTACCCTCCACAGATGTCAGAGATCATAAAAGGCCGCAGTAGCATTGGTGACGTCATTGCCCTTGCTAACTACGTCAAGCGTAAAAGCGCTGTGCTTCAAATCAAAGTTGCTGTATATATTCCTGAATGCTAAAAGAGCGTTCGATAACGTGGCTCAAGAAGCTATTCGAGCGGCATTGAAGTACACATCGGAACAGGTTGTGGCATGTACACCGGGATTTCGGATTATCTAATTTACAAATTTATTTACACGTTAACTAAAGATGGCGACTCTACAAAGCCAAAATGTCATGTGAATTCATTGCATCAACGCGGTGTTTTATACGTCAGACAAATCCACATGTGGCTAGAGAAATGGGTACCGCACTCTGTGAAGATTTCACTTATGCAGATGTCATCTGCATATTGAGTCGAGGCTATAACATGAGCATTATATGTGCAAGGCTCTAGAAAGCTCTCATCTGTATGGAAAAGTTCCTGAGCAGTTTGAAGTGCCGCTGGAAAAGCGGACTGCGATATCGTTTACGAACAAGACCTCCTGGACCCACGCTTGGGTGAGACATTTGACGGGGATTAAACATGGTCGTCACGCATACATCCGAAAGGAAGAATTACGTGCTTTCCAGTAACACCAGCGTGTGCTCCCGTCGAGTCAGTTGGATTATAAACAGTGCTTCTGCGAAGGTCACCTTGGGTACAGCGTAAGTGCCCTACATGGTCTCTCCCGAAGCATCGTGAAGATCTTCGCGATACGAGGGAAAATACTGAGGATATGCCCTGGTTTCCCAGATGAACATTTCAATTATGGGCAGAATGGTAGCAGAACTCAAACGCCTCTCACGGGCGCATGCGCCTCTTGCTGCTACCGCTTCGCTAAAAGAGCGATTTTTTGTCTTTACTTCCTCGCTGGAATCACTATGACTGTGTCGCGCATGAAGAACAAAGAAACCAAGAACCCCGGGCCCGGCATCAAATTATTTCACGCTGTAGCTCGTTATGCTAAGAACCACTTGGTCACATCTACGCCAACGGCTCTGTAATGCCATACATGCTTCATATATTTTATAATATCTCCGGCAAGCCGAGCCATGTGACTTCCACGAAGCTGGCCGCACGACGTCTACCTTTCAGCTACATCCGAAACGAGCCAGCCAGCGGCTCGGTCGGCTTGATACAGACTCCTGGGCAGCACTGATAGCCCCCAATTCTACCCAAGCTAATGACCGTTTGGCAACAACGTGAACTGTGAGCACAACAAAGCCTGCACGTTGCCACGCAACCTTCCACTGCACTGGCTGCCCTCTCATTGTGCCATAGTTGGCAAATGTGCATACTCACTGCGCTGCTAGTTCAGCACGCAACAACCCTTCAGAGCAAGTCCTTATACCTCTCCTCAGGAGTGCCAGTTCAGCTATTATATTGTATCTTTCCTTCAATTACATCTTCCAAATTGCATAGCGCTCGCAGCGTGCTATATGGATCAATCTGGACCAGCAGTAAGCACCTATTAAGACTTATAGACCCAATGTGTGATTTCGTGGTGTCGTGTGGCCTTAGCACGCGTAATTGTGCATGTCTGATTTGTATTTGTCGGAACATTATCAATACAAAATACACTTATAAAATTAAGCGGACAGGATTTCCACCGTGCCCTGCGTGCAGTGTACGAGAGGGCATGACCCACTTAATCCGGTATCCCAGCCTTTCCACACTCCAAAGGACGGTGCGAATGCGGGCCCGCTTAATGGATCACGCCCTGAGCCACGACACGTGCTTGCAGACCCCGTGGACAAGCTACGGCTTTGCCTCGGGGGCCGCGAAGGCACTTTCCGCGAGACACAGGCCTCAACGAGATCAGTTAATTCTGTAAAGGTATGTCGTATGTTAAGGCGTGTTTTATGCCTCCTGTGTGCCTGTCACATACACTGTGCGCGTCGTTTCGTTTCTCATTTCCCACATGTAGCGCATGATATGAATGGCGCCAGGAAAACATCTCCACTCTTCATTAAAGGGTCACTCTCTCTCGCGGGCGGTTAATTTTCACCATTTTACTTTCTTCCTTTCCAGTGGATACACATAAGGCCAGTGATGGCTGAAGCTTTGCAATTGCAGATATCGCGAATATCACTATTTATTCGTAATGCAGAAATATTGCGAACATCGGCGTTTGGTGCGTGCTTCACAATTACGAATCGTCTAAGGTCGGCTCACTCAAATAAATATTCGACCCGCCTCCTATCTTCCCCTGTGTTCAGCTCACGCAAAGTATACGAGCAAAGTCTTACGCCATTACGCGATGTCAGGATTGGGGGCTCATTCCCATCGCTCGTGATCCGTTGTCAAGATTGGAGTCCGGCATGAATTCGAAGGTAGCTGGCCCATGCCGTCGTCCAACTTATCCACGCTAAGGACGTTGATGAAGGGAAGGACTGCTTCTCATCGAGAAGGAGGAATATGGGTTTAATTATAGTATTTATATCAGTCTAACATGACTGTTCGAGAAAGTACATCAGTCTAACATGACTGCTTGAGGGAGAGTCTCAGTCCAACATGACTGCTTAAGAGAAGTGTGTCGAGCATCCGCACAACAGCAGTTTTTAAACACGCGGTCCTCCCGCGATACAAGGTGACGCGAACGTTCGTTTAATCATCGCAAACTAGCCGCCTCTCCGCAGGACGGTTTACACACACACATGCACACACACACGTGTTCACAGTCCGAAACCGACACCACACGAATTTCGTAGAACTCAGAGCCGTTCCGGGTAGCGCGTTGTCTTGCGTCTTGGTCGGTTCGTGGGAAGGAGCCTCCGTCGGCGTTCCCGCGGCAGCTCCCCCGCCCGTAGGAGATCAGGTCCGCGTTGTCGTGTTGCGCACAAAGCCTGCTTCGTCGAACTCCTTCAGTCACAACGCATCCTAGCTGAAGCGACGGAGAGTGGAGGATGCGCGTATTGATACCGACACAAAGTCGACTTAGCCACGCAGTGGCTAGAGGTTGGCGGCGGCATTCCAAGATGAGGTTGCCACCGCTGTCGTAACTGGCTGGCAAACTTGCACTGCAGCTGGCCGTTCTTAACAGCGGTCACCGAACGAGGGCACGTCAACATTGGCAAGGTCGATAATGCTGAGCAGGTTCCTCTCAGGAGGCTGTAAGTCGTTGCTGCTGTCTTATCAATCCTGCGCGACCAACGAGGACATTCTTCGAAAACTCGAGCATTCGGTCGCACTTACACGTCAGCACCCCAGCGCGCACACGATCTGCCGCTTAGCGCATCGACGCGCGCGTGCAAGCATGCGAGGGAGGTGGGCGGGGGAGCGGTCGGAAAGGAAGAAACGTGCAGAGTGAGTAGAGTAAGGCGAGAAAACAGTGGGCCCGCCACGTGCAAACAAGCGCCCGTGTCGCTTCGATCGCGCCAACTGGTCCCCCAGCGGCGCGCTGTTTTCGGGCGTACCCGCCGGCGTTAAAGCGAACCACGGCGGTCACGCCGCAAAGGAATCCTCTACGTGAACGCAGCACGCGACAGCCTTCCGCTAGCACAGACCGCGCGGCAGAGCGAAAATGCCAAGAGGGCGAGTATACCAATGTTGCGTGGCGCGCTTAGTTTGCCACGCTGTTGCGTGTAAGGCATACAGTCTCTTACCATACTATACGTAACTGCACTTAGGCAAGTTTATTGTAAATGACTCTTGATCAACATTGCTAGCGCAATGTAAACATTTTGTCTCATTTATATTGCGCTAGTAAAACGAATCAACAATAAAGCGAGTAGCCCGTCTGCCAGCAGTATGCTTGTAGTTCCTAGAGGGCTCTGTGATATCAAGTGATGCTGGCGTATAGAAAGGTTCGGCTCGATGTGGCTGGCCCTAAAACATGATTGTGGTTGTGCAAAGAAAACTTTTCACAGAAACAAGTATTTACAAAAAGCCTCGATTCTCCCGAAGCGAATCCTGCAGCTACGTTCGCTCACTTGTGCTACGGAAAGTGAACGAAGAACATGAAAATATACGCGGTTTTAAGTGGCACGTATTGAACGCCAGAATAAATGACAAGACAGTGTTACTCGTCTCATAATCTCCTTCGATATTAACTGTGCACCCTGCCGCAAGTACTTGAGTTTTCATAACAAATAATTAATAAAGCAACAACAACACCACCTTACGCGCTCTTCTATTACACACTAAACGATTGTGACGGAGGGAACGGCTGTCATCACCACACACGTTTTCAAAGTCTAGAATAATGTCAATTCGAAGCGCCAGATTTTCCGACTTTCCCATGCACGGAGAAGCTACGCAGCGCCGCTTTTACCCCTATATAAATATGCACTTTAAAAAAACTCGGGGGTGTAACAGGAATCGTTTGAATTATCCTTGCATTTGTATAGAGTGGGAGGAAGCTGTCGAAATCCGCAATGTTTCCACACCATAGACTTTTGCCGATAGTCAGAAACAGGGGCGTAGCCAGGGGGGGGAGGGGGGCTTATGGGGCTTCAGCGCCCCCCCCTTCCCCCGAAAGTTTTTCTTGCGGTCATGCACCGCCAACCAAAACAACCCACGGCGCCGGAAATCATTCTGGATTTTCTCTAGAAAGTATTTTTCGCGGCCGAAAAGACATTTCGGCGCGAAGATTGTGAACTCGGGCTGAATTTCGTGGCCACGCCCATGCACTTGGCGTCACTTAACGCAAAGTTCCCCATCCGATCACAGAGTTTCAAGGGCTCTCTGATGGCGAGCGGGCTGGTCGCGGCATCTCGTAGAGGCCGCATAATCTACGCAGCGCCTGGATTTCAATTAAGAAACTTTAGAGATATAAAGATCACATAAAGTTTTGATGCGAAAGGTGCACTGACATTTCCAATGTCGTGCTTTACATTTTCAATTCCGGATCTTCGTGGGTTTAATGTTGTTATTAACATTTGATGCCAAAGCTGCGCAACGAAACAAGCCAAATCAATACACTATCAGACAAGTTGGCAAAGCACGCAGCGAGGTCCAATGAGACGAAGCGTTGTGATGGTTCATATTTGCCATCATGTCACAGAAAACAATAACATCTTTTTCACCTGCGCCAAAGCATTCATGTCAAGACACTAAAGCCAGCAAAGGTAACTGCGTTCTTATTTATTTTTTCTACTTTGAATTTTATTCGCGAGGACACATTGAGCCTCTCCAATTTTTTGTTCTCGCTACCCGCTGGCTACCAGAGCCAGCCAGAGGTCATGCGTTTTTCACGTGTTGCCCTGACAACCACGCGGCGCACTGCGGTGCCCGTTCGTTATTCTCTGGCCGAGCGGATTTTGGCCTCGGAGAGTTTTGGACGCTTTCTGGCTAGCAGACGAGAAAAAGAAGCAATGGTCGCTAGCTATCACCATTGTGGGGACTCGACAGATTGCAACGCGTTCGCTTGAGGGCGTTACCATCGTTTCTATTTTATCGCAACGTCTACGGAAAGTCTTATCTCGCCAGTGTAGGATAACGAGCAGCATGCATATGCTTATCTGTGGACCAAGCGTCTCATGTTTTCTTGGATATTCCTTAGGGTAGCTACATTAGGTGCCCCAAATAGGCATTTGATTGTGGCCAAGATACTTTCCTTTGCGAAAGATGCTTTCCTTCACAAGAAAGAGGCAGATAGCTTCAGTTATAAATAATGAGGTTCGCTCCAACGTTTTGTCTTTCATGGCGGCTAATCCACACGCTAGCACGCGCAGCGTGAGCGCACAGCTCCGTGTGTCCAACTCAACTGCCTGGATGATCTTCAAAACAGGTGGACTGCACCCTTATCACCTGCGGTTGCTCCAATGCCTGTAGTCAAGGGATCTTCAACAGTGACTCGACTTTGAGAATTGGATTTTGATTCAGGAGGAGCAGGATTCTCACTTTCTCACCAAGATATCCGGACTGACGAGATGAACTTTTCCTGAAATTGCCAAGGTAATATCCACAACGCTCACTATACAAGTCAGCAAAATCCCCACTGGCTAGGAAGATCCCGCCACCAATATCAGTGGTCTTTTAACGTTTGGTGCGGAATATATAACAGCACAGTGGTTGGCCCAGTGTTTTTAAGAACACTCTGACCAGCAAGAGGTATGTCACTTCCTCAAAGGGCAGGTTGAAGACTTCTGCTGCAACATGCCACTAGCCCAGCTTGACGCAATGTGGTGTCAGCACGACGGGGCCCCAGCCCACAGCTGCAGTCAAGCACGAGCAAGCCTTGATGTTACCTTCCCAGGGCAATGGATAGGGAGAAGCGGGCCTGTGCTGTGGCCGGCAATGTCACCAGACCTCAACCCTCTTGAGTTTTTGTTCTGGGGCTATATTAATGATAACGTATACACGACGGAAACGACGACTCTAGAAGCCTTACAGAAGAAGATAATTGAAGTCTGCCACAGCATTTCACCGACGTTGCTCAAGGCAGCGAGAGCAAGCGTTCTCAGAAGGTCCCAGTGTTGTATCGCTGCAGAAGGTGACCTCTTCGAGCACTTGCTGTGAAAGCGCATGAAATATAAACGTAAATTCAGTGAAAGACTGCGTCTGGTTATTAATTATACTCTTATTCCACCATTTTCAGCCTTCTGAAAACTGAGTTTTTTTTTTATTTAGGGATGTTCAATTTGCTTACAGCTATCGCAAAACGACGGACCTGTTCCTCCCGGCAGCACAAGCGATAACTTCTGCGTCTGCTTATCGCTATAACGAACTTTCGCGAGGGGAGTACATCGCTGGCGTAAACGACACAGCCGACGCCTACGTGGTTGCCCTGTCGCCTTTTAAGTGGTAGCGCACCTATGGCTGTTTGTGCACGGAACGTTGGGGAGCCGCGCAATCACGACGCGCAAGCGGGCACGTTGCTAGTTTTGTAGTTTGCGGGCACCATTAGTAAGCTGAAATACACTAATACCTAATATATATATATATATATATATATATATATATATATATATATATATATATATATATATATACGCAGGAAAGAGACGACGAACTTTTTGGGAGACTTCTTTTTCTTACTTAACGTTTTCGGCTGGTGGACCAGCCTTCGTCAGAGTACTCTGACGAAGGCTGGTCCACCAGCCGAAAACGTTAAGTAAGAAAAAGAAGTCTCCCAAAAAGTTCGTCGTCTCTTTCCTGCGTATTTTACGTCGGGTCCAGCGTGCTGAACTTTGAAGAAAACCCCTATATATATATATATATATATATATATATATATATATATATATATATATATATATATATATATATATATATATATATATATAGAGATATATAATATTTGGGGTTTTACGTGCCAAAACCACTTTCTGATTATGAGGCACGCCGTAGTGGAGGACTCCGGAAATTTTGACCACCTGGGGTTCTTTAACGTGCACCTAAATCTAAGCACACGGGTGTTTTCGCATTTCGCCCCCATCGAAATGCGGCTGAGCAACCACGGCGGGTGTATATATATATATATATATATATATATATATATATATATATATATATATATATATATATATATATATATATATATATATATAGAGAGAGAGAGAGAGAGAGAGAGAGAGAGAGAGAGAGAGAGACAGAAACTGTTTATTCGGACGTTTTGCAGACTGCTCTGCAATTCTCTAAATGGAATATTTTTCCTAACTTCGTTACTTCAGAAGTTGGTTTACTAATCCTGACTAAAAATCTAATTAAGCAAAATACAAAATATAGCGTGACACACTACGTACAAAAGTGAGCAACATGCACTTGGTCGCGTCGTCTTAGAGTGCATCTGCATATTTTTGAACTCTGGCTAAAATTAGCTGAAACACCCTGTATACAGTGACTTTTGCTTAGATACGTAGATTCATTGGTTACTTATACGTATATTTAAATATCTTGTTGCGAGGTTTTGTGGATACATGCAGTGAATGTTGTTTCCAGAGACACTTTTTCTGCTTTTTATCAATCTTCGTCTTCGCATTTGTGCATTCCAGTGTACTTCGAATTTCTAATGTATATTTTGCAGAAATGCTGCTTTTCATATGTGATCTCTGTTGCGACTACGATTTCGGTGCAATTAAAATAGGCAACCGGTGACAGTTGCTCCTGCGCAGTACATTGGAACGAAGGACAGCGTCACTGAGACTTTTCCTTGGCGGCTGCATATGTACAAAAATGTAAACAAGGGTTTCGAATGACAAAGTATCAGTAACATATCTGTCCTCAACTTCTTCATTTCACGGCTTTACATTTATGATATCAGCGGCATGCACTGCTTTGCTGGTTTCGCACTGATATAGTTTTAAAGTTCGTGATATTTATGTTCTTTCTTAATGAATAAACAAACAACATGGAAACATTGACGTCAGTTATTTTCGGCATAATTTTTAGGACATATGAATATACTCTTTTATGAAAAAATACATATTTTACTTGTCTTGACAGTGCGTAGCGTTCAAAAATTTGTTTGTAGCATCTTTGGCAATGGAAATGCAGTTATTATTCATGTATTCGATCCCTCGACCAATTCTGTGAGAAAGCCAAGCTCCAACGTAAGCCCCCCCCCCCCCCCCCCATTTTTGGTTTCTGGCTACGCCACTGGTCGGAAAGGGGCACCTCATACAGCGGGTCGCCCATATACAGCTACTGTTGTTCAAAAGCGCTGGAACGGGGTTACCGAGTCCAATGGTGCTGTCCCGCGCATCTGTAATGCACTAAACAAAAAACGCATGACCAACTCAACGGTGCGTTCCGGCGCAAGGTCCTGTGGATGACGAACGACCTTCACCGCTGGCGAACACCTCGCGTATGTAAGTCTCGCGCTTAAAGCGTGCAATAATCCTTTCGTTCCACGATGTTAAAAAGCTGGCTCCGAGTCAGGTGGGAACGATATCGGGCATCACGAACGGCCTCGCGCCGTCTCCGGCATGCAATGCTCCATTAACTTATGAGGCTTTTGGCGCCCCGAGAGCTCCCAGCGTTGAGATGTTATCGCCGTTCGCCTATTGTTGGATTCCTCACATGATTACTCCTCATTATCACGGTCACCTACGTCCGTAAACGCGGCGATTGCCCACCGTACACGCGTGAAGAAACAACTAAACGAGGCAAAATATGTTCGAGGTGCCGCCATTGCCACATTGACGGCTTCGAAAGCCCGGTGAAGCCAGCCGGCAGGGACTAAAACCACCGGAAGTCTGCCTGACGGGAGCCGGTTTGCCCGCGGCCAGCTTTGCAAGGCGACCGTTCGCAAACGTCGATTGCAGCACGACGGCTGGACGGCGGGATATGCGCGCGCACTTCTGTAAGACGGCGCGGCGAGCAGCGCTTTAGACCGGGTGGGTGAAAGAAAAAGACGGCGCTGTGACCGACTAATTGGCACGCCGGCCCGTTCATTTCACGGGCGCGGCATAAGTGGCCATTTAATTTCTGCGTCGCTTCACGCGGCCTGGAGAAGCGACGTGGTAAAACAGGCACCCGCCGGTCGAGAGCGCGTCAAATTTCACTCGCGCTGCGCGTACACGCGAAGCTCGCGTTACAATCTAAACTGCGCTAAATGCTCTTTTATTTCGATCACGACGCTGTTAGAAAATGTGCCGCGTGTGTTTTCGCCACTTCGAGCGAATCCAGAACTGTGAGTGAAACCTATAACCACCGCTTACATAATCGACAATAGCAAATTGAAGGCGGCTCAGTGGCTCCCAATGCGGGAGGGCGCTCTTCTCGGCCCATGGCCTGGCACTACTACAGCGAGGCAGGCAAGAAATGCACTACTGAAGCTTCTGCATGCATAGACTTTTATACAACAATTACTAGAGGGAACTCGATCTGGCGCTAGTGTCTATGGGAGCTGCAATGGGAGCGGTTCCGCTGTCATGGGAATTATGGGAGGTAGATGGATTTGGCTAAACTTGGTCCTTCTGGCTTCAAACAGCTTCGGGGTTTTGCAAGTTCGTCTTTTACAACAATGTACTGCCTCATAAATAATCACGTAGACATTAGTAGACGGCAGGGTTCAAAGACGAAACCTTTAGCCTGACGTTGAAACCATTACACCACGGACGCGTGCATCGACAAGCGACATGAAACGCCCTTACGGATTTGTCGCGGGCATGCCTTGAGACACTCGGCGCGTTTCGATTTGGCCAGCTCGACAAGCGCAACCGGTGCAATTAGAAGCGATTGTGCGTGTTCGCAGCGTCTTCTGCACTTCGAAAAAGTATAGATTGCTCTGAAATTTACGACCATGAAGGAACATAAAGCTTAACAAATAAAGGCACAAAAATATTTGATTCCACGAGCACGAAGGTCAAACAAATCCTTGTACTTTCCGTCATTCTCATGGTGGCCTGATTTCCCTCTAGTAATTATTGCAGGAAACTCTACGCCTGCATACCACGAGACTAGACGAGCAGCTTTAGTAGGGCCATTGTGTAGTGCTTGCTTCCTGGTGCTTGCTTTCTGACGGTGCCCCTATAAGTGGCTCAGCGGTCGTCGCGTTGCTCTCCTTAAAGGGCCCCTCAACAGGCCCTGTAGCGAATTTCGGTTATACGCTGGAGTTGTTGTGTGTCCCCTAGGGAGCGGTCTGCCACAAGAAGTTTTCAAGTCGGCTCATTAATAGCCGCGATAGAAATATTTCAGTGCCGGGAACCCGTGGTTTGAAAAGGCGAGCTCCACTGCATAGCGAGACACTCTCTCCACGCGCCCCGTCTATCCTCCGCAAGCGAAATTCCTTCCCTCCATTATCCCATACCGGACCTCGAAGATCACGTGACGCATACGTCACGGGCCCCGCCTTCATTTTTTTTCTCCTTGCTTCTTTTTCTGCGCGGCGCACTTCCGCTGACGGTGTTGCGCGCAAGCTCTTGTGATGTCTCGTTTCGCGCAGCGCACGATTTTGTGCGCTGTGCACAAGGACACATGACTAGCGCTATAATTCAGTGTTACACGAATACTAAGGCCGAACAAGCGGATCGCAGAGCATGATCACGCGCTGGAACACGGTAGAAAATAACATAGTTTCGGTACCTGCGCAAGTGACTGCACGACCGTGGGAACAAGCAGAGGAAGCCGAAGTACATCTCTCTTGCTTCGGTGCGAAGTCAAACGAAAAGCACGCAGACATTACGGTTGTGTGTTTTATTATTTCTCTAAACTTCAATTCGTAAATTCAAGCAACAGTTTACACAAATAACAGATGTTCCATTCAATAATTCTCCAAGTCACGTGTCACCACGAGCGACGTCACACTGCGGACACGACTACTTAGGCGCAGAGACACGAGTACATCACCGTCCGGCTTGGAGCGCGGTCGCCGCGAGGGAAAGGGAAAACGGCCTTCGGATTGAAATTTCAGGCATTTTCGCGGCACGTAGCGATGTAATTCGTTGCAAATACGAACGTTAGCGCGCATTGTATGCCCTGCGATTGTCAGCTTAATATGGCCAGGCCTGGTGAGGGGCCTTTTAAGAGGAAGCTTTAACTCGGGTGCTCGTATCTAAATACATGTAAAAGGCGAATTCGTTTTTCTCGATGACCACTGCACCAAATTTGACGAGATTTAATGCATTTACAACAAAAACATAAATCTAGTGACTGTTGTTTCAGAAATTTTGATTTAGGTCGTGAAGTTTTCGTTAAAAATTGGCGAAAAACGAAAATTTTCAGAAAACGAAACTATCAAGGTTACAAATCTGTAACACGGCAAAGAAAAATGACAGCACAATTCTGTGAATTGCATCTGATAGTACATCTAAAGCGGACAAAGTTGATGTGTTCCACATGAATCTGAAAAATTCTGTAATATGGATATACAGCCTTTGCAGAACCTTATTGCACAACGTAAAAAAATTATGTAAGATATAAATTGACATATCGAAGTTATCCGCTTTGAATGATTAATGGATGCCGTTTACAGAACCGCGATATCTATTCTTGATGTAGAGCTATTAATTTACAAACTTCGTACATGTATTTTTTTTTCGAACCTGCGATTTATTCAAAATTGTTTTAACAAAATTCAGGCCCTAAATTGAAATTGAGCTTCCAGCAGTCACTATAATTTAACCTTCTCTCTCAAACGCAACAAATTTCATTAAAATCGGTCAAGGGGTTATCTCAGAAAAGCGTTTTTGCGTTTTAGATGTATTTGAATAGGTCGCATCGGAGTTGGGCCCGAGCCAAAGAGGAAGATGAAGCTTTAGCTCGGTAGCTCCTATCTAAATACACGTAAAAGATGAATTCTTTGTTGTTGTTGTTGTTGTTGTTGTTGTTGTTGTTGTTGTTGGCTATCACGGTGCGAATTCGTTTTCACGGCAACCACTGCACCGAATTGACGAGGTTTGTTGCATCTAAAAAAAAAAACTTAAAATCTAGTGACTGTTGGTTTCTAATTTTTTAGTTAGGTCGTTAATTTTTTACTCAACATTGGCAAAAATTACAAATTTTCAGAGAACAAAACTATGAAGTTTACAACTCCGTCACTCAGCAATGAAAAATCATATCACAATTCTGTGAATTGCATTTAATAGTACATCTAAAGCGGACAAAATTGATATGTCACACATGAATCTCAAAAAATTCAGTAATGTGTAAATACAGCTTTTGCAGAACCCTTGTACACAACTCAACGAATTTACGTAATATATAAACTGACATATTGAAGTGTCCGCTTTGAATGATCTAACGGATGGCGTTTACAAAACCGCGATATCTATTCTTGACGGAGAGCTATTAATTTGTAAACTTCGTGCTTCTATTTTTCTCGAACTTTCATATTTTCGAAAAACTTTCCACAAAATTCAGGCTATAAATTGAAATTCCGCTCCCAACAGTCACCAGAATTTCACTTTCACTCTCAAACGCAACAAATTTCATTAAAATCGGGCCAGTACTTATCTCAGAAAAGCGTTTTTGCGTTTTACAAGTATTTTGAATAGGCTGTGTCGGAGTTCTGCCCGAGCTAAAGCGTCCTCTGAAGGCCGAACTGCACGCACTGCGCACGAGAGCTCGCGGCCGCACGCCTTGCGTTTGCCGCCACCTGCGACGAGCAGTTTGCACCAGTGGCGTAGCCAGAAATTGTGGTCGGCGGGGGGGGGGGGGGGGGGGGGCTCACGTTGCAGCTCGGCCTCCTTAAGAGGAAGCTGTAGCTCGGGTGCTGCGATCTAAATACATGTAGAAGGGGAATTCGTTTTTCTCGGCAACCGGTGCACTAAATTTGAAGAGATTTGTTGCATCTAAAAGAAAAAACTTAAATTCTATTGACTTCTGGTTTTGAATTCTTCATTTACGTTGCCAAGTCTCTATAAGAGATTGGCAAAAATCGCACATTTTCACAAAACTAAACTATCAAGTTTAGCACTCTGTAACTCAATAGTGAAAAATGATATCACAATTCTGTTAGCTGCATCAATAGTACATCTACAGCGAACAAAATAGATATGTTACACATGAATCTAAAAAGAAATATGTACTATGGAAGTACGGCTTTTGCAGAACCCTTGCACGCAACGTAACCAACGTAACCAATTCAAGTAAGACACGGATTGACATACCAAATTTGTCCGCTTTGACTGTTATAATAGATGCTGTTTACAGAACCGCGATATCTGTTCTTTATGCAGAGATATTAGATCGTAAACGTCCTGCTTCTATTTTTGTTAACTTTCGAATTTTTCGAAATATTTTAAACAAAATTCAGGCCCTAAATCGAAATTCCGCTCCCAACAGACACTAAAATATAACTTTATCTCTTAAATGCAACAAATTTCATTCAGAGTGATGCAGGGTTATCTCAGGAAAGCGTTTCAGCGTTTTACATTTATTTGAATAGGCCGTGTTGGAGTTGGACCAGAGCTAAAGCTCCCCCTTAAACAATTTGTCGAGAGATCAAATACATGAATAATAATTGCATTGCCATTGCCAAAGATGCTGCAAACAAATTCTTGAACGCTACGCACTGCCAAAACAAGTAAAATATGTATTTTTTCATAAGAGAATGTACTCGTATGTGCCAAAAAATTTTGCCCAAAATAACTGATATCTCTGCCTGCATGTTTTTGTTTATTTAATAAGTAGAGAATAGATCACACGAACTTTACAACTATATCTGTTCAAACTAGTAATGCAGTGCATGCCGTTGATATGAAAAATGTAAAGCCCGTGAAATGAACAAGTTGAAGACAAACATGTTAATGTCATTCTTTGTCATATATATTTGTCATTCAAGAACCGTGTTTACATTCTTGTACATATGCAACGGCCAGTGAAAAATCTCAATGACGCTGTCATTTGTTCCAATGTATTACGCAAGAGCAGCTGTCACCGGTCATGTATCGTGAGTGATTGCACCGAAATTTTAGTAGCAACAGAAAGCACGTACAAACAGCCGGAGTTCTGCAAAATTTACGAGGGCGACTCAAATGAAGTGAGCCAATGCGAATATATGACAAACGGGGTACTTTATTTAAAAGTAGTCTCCATGAACATCTAGACGTTTGTCTCATTGACTAACGAGTCGCGTGATTCCCGTCTCATAACACTCCTTGGGTTGCTACTTCAAAAAGTCTGTAGCTGACTCTTTCACGTCATCGTCCTACACGAATCTGGTTCCCATGAGCTGTTTTTTCGGTTGCCCCAAAATCTGGAAGTCGCAAGGCGACAGGTGTGAGCTGCATGGCTGATGTTGCAGCGTTTCCCACTTGAACTTTACCAGTTTCGTATTAACCACATCAGCGAGGTGGGGACGGTCATTGTCGTGGAGCAAGATGACTCCATTACTCAATTTTCCACGTCGTTTGTTCTTGATTGCGACACGCAGCCGTTCCGGCGTTTCACCATATCGCAAAAATTGATAGTCTCTCAATATTTAGGAAATTCCATCAGTAATGGCCCCTGACGATAGAAAAAATAGTCAACAACACCTTTCCGGCAGAAATGACGGCCTTTGCTTTCTTCTGGCGTGCTGAATTCGAATGTTTCCACTGTAAGATTTGCCGTCGTGTGTCACGCTCGTAGTGGCACCATGGTTCGTCCCCGATCACAATTGCAGACAAGAAGTCATCACTCGCATTGTGAAACCGGATCAGATGAGTCAAGGCCGCGCCTAACTTCTCCGTCTTCTGGCGGTGGTTCAAAATCTTAGACATTCATTGCGCACACAAGAGCCGATAACCGAGATGTTCATGAATTATGGCGTGAACCGAACCGTGGTTGATGTTCACACGCTCTGCAAGTTCATCGATGCTTATCCTCTGTTCTTCTCTGATCAGCTCATGAACCTTTGCAATTTTGTTGGGGGTAATTGCACGATGGCTTTGGCCCGGTCTTGGATTGTCTTTACAACTTTCACGTCTTTCTTTGAATCGTTTGCTCCAACACTTCACAGTGGCCAATGAAATGCAATGTTCAACTTACACGGCAGTCATACGGCGACTAATTTCTTTTTGGGAAGTACGTTCAGCTGTCAAAAATTGCATGGCAACAGGCTGTGCAAATTTTGAAGTGTCATTTATGTCACGCAACCATGCTCAACCCAGTGTATGAGAGCATTAAAGAACCTTTATCCTCACACCTGCGTGTCACTTTTGTAAATGAGAGATGCCTCACTCCTACGCGCATGCCTCGCGAATAATGCACCGAACCATTATTGCGAGGGGCGGGTAGGCTCACTTTCGTTTGATTCGCCCTCGTACATTAGAAATGCGAAGATACAATTAGATATACAAATGCGAAGATACAGCTTGATAAAGGGCAAGAAAGTGTCAGTGCAAACAAAGTTCACTGCACGTATGCACAAAACCTCGCAACAAGATATTTAAATATACGTATAAGTCTCCAATAAATCTACGTATATAAGAAAAAGTCACTCTATATAATGCGCCAAACCAGGCAAATAAACATGTTGCGCAATCACAGATTCCCAGAATCTTAGATCCCGCCCCCATTCCATCCACTCGCCCCCGATGTATCGCGCGGCACGCGCATGCTCCCCACTTTTCTCCTTTGCGCACACAAAACTGAGTCACCATCGTCTGCTCACCCATTCTGCGCGCGCCCGGGTAGTTTGTCCTTAAGAGAGAGAGAGCTATTTATTGTAGGACGAGGCCGAGATTTACCCGCCGCGTTGGCTCAGTGGTTATGGCGCTCCAGATGATGCTGAGCACGAGGTCGCGGCCTCGGTTGCCGGCCGTGTTATGACGAACGCGGAATGCAAACACACTTCGTGCGCTTTGGGTATGCGCCCCTGCAGGTGGTCAACGTACAGCCTGAGTCCACCACTACGGCGTCCCTGAAACCTCATTAGGCAGTTTCGTGGGGTTAAACACCATAATTCATATTTTAATTTCATATTGGGGAAAATGACGCGATTGTTTCTTTTTCAATTTTTATTCCTTAAAAATGAAGTGGGAAGGGGGGAAGGGAGCAGAACTGTGTTAGTCACAATGTGTAATCGTCCACCTATAACTGGTGACAACGGAACGGAAGGGTTTAGCTCCTGTTGCATTAAGAGGAGGAGGATGGGTGGCAATTGATAATGCTTATTGTGTGCCAAGGAAGGTTTCGGTTCACGGTAAGCAATCCATGATTATTTGAATTAATCTGGAGCCATGTACTACAGCGTATCGCCGACTTCAAGCTTTCTGGCATTAAAAGCATATACTAAATAAGAAGAAATTAGACTATAGCGTTCACTTGGGGGGACTTGTGAAATTCTGAAACGATGAGTCTCGCCCTGAGCGGAGGATTGTGAAGCCAGAAGATGCACAACGTTGATGGACGGGTGGCGACGCCAACTTCACGCACTAGCTTCTTGCGACATCACGGACTTAGCAGCTATGGTGGGCGAGTGACTTGTTTATCAATCAGCAGCAAATGCGGGACATTCTAAAAGCACTGAAGGCTCAACTTAGTGAGCTTTAGGAGAGCTTTCTACATGACGGCGTTGATATTTGGGTTCGAAATTCGAAAAGCGACAATCTGGTCTTTGTTTTCTTCACCAGTAACCAAACGTTTACCTCCAAATCAATGCAAGCACAGTATTTAAAGAATACTGTTTGAACTGATTGAATATTGCTCACTACACTCATTTTAAAATCAATCAGTCAATTCAAAATAAACAATTTGGACAGACACGAAATAGATGGCTCCCTTCACTAGCGTCCATGCCGTTCGTCTTAACTGACGTGCGGTCTGGCCCTTAGACAGGGCTATGATGAACTAGTAATTATCCCCTCTTTTAAGGCTGTTGACCTAGGAGGATGGCTGCAGCTAGCTGGGCTTCTGAATGCATGCTTGTGGACGCAAATAATTCTTTTCTACCGGTGAGCTAATCTGCCCGTGCGCTTTGTGTAACCGTCGGATGCTTTTTCAACATCACCCCGTTTTTCGAAGATTAGTTAATAGTTTGTTACCTGTTGTTTGTATGCTGTACTTAAGCAGAACAAATAAGAAACCTTTCCTAAGCAGCTTCGGTTCGACAAGCCCCGTATGTCGAAGCGAAACACAGGCGCGTGTAGTTTGTCCACCTGTCTATCCCCCCCCCTCCCCTCCAAAAAAAGGACCCCCCCCCCAAAAAAAAACATGCTATTTCACTTTCGCTTTTTCCCATGATCTCCACTTCCTACAGTCGAGCCAATTTGCCTTCATTCTTATATATATACACCAACCGCCGAAACGCGTGTCAGGTGCTGGCTTCGCCCTCCCCAACTCCGTGACGAACACTTTTTACGTCTTCACAGCCGAAGTTCCTCTCTGCTTCCCGTGTGACGATATATGCCAACCTTTGCCAGTGCTGTCGTTTGACGGTGATCGTTATTTATTCACAAACGCGGCGGCGGGGCCGCGCTCTCGGTCTATGGCAGCGCATCGTGCGCGAAGCAGGTTTCCGGATGGCGACCTCCGGTGCTGCCCTCTGGTGGACGGAGGCCTTCGCGCGACGGGGAGTCAACGCCGCGACTCGCGCCGTGGGAGGGCGCGGCCATCAATAAAGCGCCGACCGGAGATTGCCGCGGCCGATGCACGATTCTCGGGACACGGTCGCGGCCCGACCACGAGCTTCTCGGTGAGCAGCACGCAGGCGTCAATGGCTCCCCATAATGTCAGCTGCCGCACAGACAACGCCTCTCGACTCATTCCATTTATTTGCTGCTGTTTCTTCATCTTTCGCGAGAAAAACGATCCCTCTCTCTCACAGCGATAGGAACAGGTGACTTGATATGCTCCGTGGAATCCGCCACAGCAGGGTTTTATATTTTCCGCTTGTTAGCCGAGTCCGCGACGACTGTAGGGAAGCGGAGGTAAGGTAAAGAACGGGAACTAACTACCGAGGCACGCATGTCCGTGATAAATATGCGATGCCCATTTGTATCAATTCTCGCTCTTTTTAGTGTCCAGAAACCGCCGACAGAGCCATCAATCCGAGAGGCCGCGTAAACTTGGAGTGAATAGCAAGCTATATCGCCTTTTCTCCTTGCCGTCGCAGCGTTACTGACGGTTCCTTCGAATTTGGTCGCTGAGCTCAGGATCTCCGTGAAATTGAGCTCCACGGCCCTCCTCACGCAGTGACGTCACTGTCACGTTCGTTGTCGCTTCTTGTTATATAGTTTCGCTTTTCCTCTCGGGCCGGTAACGCAGGGCTGCTACTCCTCGTACGTTGCCACTTCCGCGGGCGCGACACTCGAACTCAATCTTTAGACGTAGGAAACCCAAGTGTGGCCATGAGCTACCACCAGCATAGCAAAGTCTGCTTGTACAGATAATATGATAGCGTAATGCACTCAGTAGGACTATTTCCCAATGGGTTCTTGCACCGGCCGGGTTTTTTTTTTTTTTATCACGAGCCACGAAAATAAAAACTCTTACTTAGTTATATGAGCAAATCACAGACTTACTGAAGGGATTAAAGTAAAAGGCTGACTAAATTTTCAAAAGCTCGTACAGATATTAGTGACTAGCAAGATTTTAGATTGCTTAAAAAAGAACAACGAAATATAATACAAAGATACACAAGTCTTGAGGGATTCCTACAGCTACGAACTTATTCGTTGTGATATCAAGTTCTCGCAGTGAACTCCGCCATCTTCTCCCGCATGAATACCGTCTCCGCTACAGTAGTACCCGCTCGGTGGCCTTTGAGATAAACGCAAGGACGCCACCAGTCTCAGGCGCCGAAGCTGCGCGAAAGTGCAGCGTTTGGAGCGTCTGTCTGCGAAACATCACCCTGCCGCAAGGCATCAATTCGATTCCCAGTGGTGGTGCCTGGCGATGCCTCGTCTTCATCATGTGATTAGGATGTGGTCAGACAATGAAGGCGGCAGCCATGGGCGTAGTGGAAAGGGCGTATACGACCTTATAGGTCGGCAGACTGAGAGTGTACGCACTTACCAGTATTTTCGCAGGCTTCGTACTCACTCACACTAATGGGCACTCACAGTCGTCAATACTCACTCACGTGCCAACTGACGATCACTTTCATTGACTAACACTAACTAGAGTTCATAGTCGCTTCAACAATTCCCCCTTACCGGCACCCAGCTCGCGTCAACTCCGGTTGAGCGGCACTCACATGCATATTCACGCCCATTGATAACCGCCGACAATCACTCACATTCATACGCTCACTCAAATAAACCGCCACTGACTCTCATTCATACTGACGTTAGCCGGCAGTCACTTTAGTTCGTGCTCATCTCCAATCAAACTCACCGGCATTCACTCATACTCACGTACACTCGCAGCCTTCATCACTCATTCAAGCTCTACACTGTAAAAAAAATTCTTCAGTTTACGGTGAAAGCTGTAGGCAAAACGTTGCCGGGCACTTTTCCGTAAATGAAAAACGGTGTTTCCGTAGAACGGACAGGCCGTAAAAATTATTTCCGTTAAATGGAAAACGGTGAGTTCCGTTTTCCATTCACAGAATTGACCGTATTTTGCAAATAAGAAAAACGGTGAGTTCCCTAAAACGGAAATGCTGTAAATTGAACCCCGTACTTGTGATTACAGTACATGACCGTACTTTGGTAATGAAGAAACGGGGACTTGAAATGTGGACAGACCATGGTAAAGAAAGGTATGCACATAAAATACACAAAAATAACGACAAGAAAAATGGAAACAATTCTTTTCATTCTTCTTGTGTCCGTGTGTTCTATGCTTGCATTTCGATACCATGAATCCATATCAACTTGCTCAACTTTATGTTGCTTCGTATTGATAGGTGCAAATGCTGTTTGCAAAATTTCTATATTTTGTAAATGGTAATGTTCGTGTTCTCCAGCCAAATTGTTTCGTTCATTGGAATAAGTTATTTTGGGCAATGAACCATCCAAGTCGTACATTACAACGTGGATAACTTGCAAGATCATTTAAGATATAGCTGGAAACGGGGCAGTAATCATAGCGCACAGGACATACACCATACAGAACATGCTGTGTTTGTATGTTTCCTCCTAGTGTCATTGTTTTCTACACCGCTTATTCTTCGTGTCAGTGTTGTCATGTTGCACTTGGGTTCTACACACGACATGTACACAGCATACATACAGATTTGTGTCCGAGAAACAACAAGCCACTTGTATCTGAACAGACCTGTGTTTATTTTGCTTTACTGAAAAAAAAAAAGAACCTGCATGACTAGACACTAGAGCAGGGTGTGAGACCGGGCTAGTTGGTATTCCATGCTGAAGTGACTAGCGCAAGAGTGGACTCGGGACACTAAAAAGGTGACAAGGACAGATCCGAACTTCCAACTGGTGTTTATTAGGAAAAGCATGTATATATACTCTTGCGCAGTTGATCATAATCAGCTACAAGAGCGCACCAAGGCCGCCCCAAGGCCTAAGGCGGCCTCCCACATACAGACTCAAGGTATGTATATTCTTTAACGTCAATGCTAAGGATAGTTTGCTAACGCAGTTGCCATCTACGATATCTGCCCCCTAATTGATGGGCTAGTGCTTTCTTGTGCGTTGCTTGCTATTATTTCTGTTTTTTCAGAGTGGATGACATTTGCATTGGGAGTATTGGATTCCAAGGAAACCCTCTGTTCCTTTTTGTACTTTCGTATTATGCTCCTGTAGTCTTATGTTTAGGCACCTTCCTGTTTTCCCACGTAACGCTGCCCACAGGAAATATGTATGCTAAACACTACTCTCCCTGAGCATTCGACGAAACCTTTTCTGCGAGCAATGTAGCATGAAATTGATTGTCTGCTGTCAGGGCTAGTTTTGACGTATAACTAAGATAACTTGTGCGGTGCCGGAAAAACGACCGTAACTCCCGCCCTTTGGCCTATTTTCTTTAGTTTATGCAAAATAGCGTGAATGTATGGGATGACTGCTAGATTCCTGCTAACAGTATCACGTAGGTCTAACTAAAGGAAATAGGCCAAAGGACTGGGGTCTTGGTCGTTTCTTCCGCGCCGCGCAAGCTATCTAAGTTATGCGCCAAAACCAGCCCTGTCAGCAGACAATCAAAATCATGCAACATTGTACACAGAAAGGGTTTCGTCAAATACTCAAAAGGAATAGTGTATGGCATACCTCTTTCCTGCGGGCAGCATTACGTGGGACAAACGAGAAGGTGCCCAAACTTGAGACTGCACGAACATAATCAGAAAGTACAAAAAGGGAGAGAGGGTTTCCTTGGAATCCATTGCTCCCAATGCAAATGTCATCGACTGTTTAAAAAAGCAAATAATAGCAAGCAACGTGAAAGAAAACACTAGACTCATCATTGAGGCAGCGGCTATCGCCGAATGCAACTGCGTGAGCAAGCCATCTCCATAGCATTGACTGTTAAAGAATTTACATATCTGGGGTCTGTATGTGGGAAGCCGCCTTTGGCCTTGGTGCGCTCGTTTATTTGGGATGACCATGCTGACTTGCACGATTGTTACTGATTATGGTCAAGTGCGCAAGAGTACATATACATACCTTTTTGTAATGAACACCAGTTGGAAGTTTGCGCCTGGCCTTGTCGCCTTTTTAGTGTCCCGTGTCTACCCTTGCGCTAGTCATTGCTGCATAGACACTAGAAGTTAACTGACTAGAGGAAAGATTGGTTGAGAAGTGGAATGACTGGCTGCTTGCAGATGCCTTCTGCTTTGCCTGAAAAGAAATAAATACCAATTAATTAAGGCTGTTCAATTATTACCACCATCATCACTATTGTTACTCAGATAAACAATAAATGATTTCTAATGCACAACGGTGACTACAAGTGCTCTTGTCAAAAGAAATTGTCCAGACTCAGCCATGTTGGTATATATTCATTCGTAGCCTTAGAGCATAAAAAGCTTCAGATGGAAAGGACCCAAAACAATTGATGGTTTGCTTGGAACAGGCAAATATGTAACGTGCACATTGTGACAGTCAGAGATTACATTTCCCACATTTAGGTAGAGCTCTCATGGCCACATACTGCGGACCATAGCTTTCAACTTTCACTGCTCAATTAAACAAACTTGCAGATTTTACTGTTTCCCAAAACAATGAAGCACTCTTGAAACAAGCTCAAACCATGCATATTGTTGACTTCCGACGCAGAACAAGTAAGTCAAAGATACTGTGCAGCTGAAAGGCTGGTAGAATAGCAACAATACAAAGAAACCATGCTTGCACCCCAAATGTGTTACAACAGCTGTCAGCCCCTTTCAGATAATGTTTGCTGTGTCACGGAAGAAGTATCAATGTGTAATATTCTTTTTACTCAAGGAGTGAAAATTGAAAGTTTGGTCGTGAATGCATCATCATACCCTTCCCATCTTCTTAAAAAGTTATAATATTGCACTGTGTTCACCGAAAAATTTGCCCTTTTGTTAGTGCGCGCTTTTCAAAGAAAACGGTAGCATTTTCCTGACGTTAAGAAGCCTGCAACTATGCCTGGACCCCATACATGGCTCCGGCAGGCAGTACTGTTTATTCTGTCCGTTTCATGACTTGCAATCCCACCACCAAACAAATTATGCAACATGTTTTTCCAGATTGCATTGCTTCATGTGAATGCGTTAATTCGGGAAATTTCTTAAATGAATCAAGCCTCTCCTAAAAATTTTTAGAGTGATTCATTAACATGCCTAAACATGAGCACTTCCCGTAGATTTTGAGAGCCAATGAGGACAGAGCTATTTGCTCAAATTTCTACGACTTATGGCAACAGGATGGCCAAATTCCATGCTGCTAAATATGCAAAGAAAAAAAAACCTTGGCCAATTTGTGCAATGTTGCGTTCCAAAATTTTTCTTATTTATACCGCAGCGGGGATACTCTGTGGTAATTAGTTGAAATTAATGCTATTGGGCTGCAGTCTGGTACAAAATATTTTTAAAGCCGCAGCCACAACACTATTTCTTTGGGATATAGCCAAAATGCTGATTCGGTAAAAATCCAGGGTAAATTCTTCTAACTAAACAGGTCATTCTATGTAGTTTTTTGCAGAGACACCTCTTCTTTTTTCTTGGGAAACTAAGGTTGATTTCATTGTCGCCAGACGCGAGCAGCAAAATAAATTTTGAAATCAAAATTAAAAGTGATCGCCAGGCATGTCCAGTTGAGTTTATCTGAACATGCCCTACTGTCTGCAGTACACATGTTGACACTTTAAAGACCTGCAAGAAGGTACCAGTTATATTTTCTAGGGCAAGAAGGCAATGAAATATGTTACTTAAAGCAATTAGTCACAGGAGTCCTGGATCAGTAGAAGAAAATTTAAAGACTACAAAATGTTTAGAAGACTTAAGTCACACATTACTGAGTCACCATCTATAGCTTACCATTAGTCTTAAAAGTACCATCATTGCATTGTGCTAAAAGCTAACCTAAGATACTGAAACCTGGCATGATAAAAATGAAGCTTGAGAATGAAGGCTTGCTCAACAAGCAACGGAACGACAAAAAAAATGATATGCATGATAAATAAAAAAGGTGCTGTTGAGAACGGTAAAGAACTAGGCACCATGACGATAATTTTAAATATGCAAGCATACGATGAAGTCAGTTGGCGCATTTACAGATTACTAGGAAAGGCCTTTATCCCGCAGTGGACATAAAGTATGTGAGAGCACTGCGCCTCTTCGATTATACAGTCCCAGACTGTCCGCAAACCGCCTGTGGCTTCCGGTCTGGCTAGCACTGACAGAAGGGCGCATCACAGTCACGTGATCCAGCTGTCTGGGACTGTCCGAGGTTTTGTTTGAAAGCACCGTGATTGGAAGTCGCTCTCCTGGCTGCTGTTGTCTGCTGTTAGCTACTTAAATTATGGGGTTTTACGTGCCAAATCCACTTTCTGATTATGAGGCAAGCCGCAATGGAAGACTCCGGAAATTTCGACCACCTGGGGTTCTTTAACGTGCACCTAGATCTAAGTACATGGGTGTTCTCGCATTTTGCCCCCATCGAAATGCAGCCGCCGTGGCCGGGATTCAATCCCGCGATCTCGTGCTCTTAGCTACTTGTAGATAGCGCCCTACCCAGCAAATTCAGTAGCGTGGTCATCAAAATGGTGCAGTCTCAGAGGCCATGTCGCCGACACAACCATAAAGTTTGCATAATGGAATCGCAGCCTGAGCACACTGAACATGTTAACAAAGCTCAGTTTACATTGTGCTCTCGCTCTTCGGGCCCCTTAACCGCTGAATTTAAGCCAGCTCATTTATTTCCTGCAAAATATAAGCGCCATTACCACACGAAAATAAGCAAGAACACGGTCATGCCACATCACTGTTCACCCACAAAGCAGAGGCCGATATCCTCGAAGCTCGTGAAACCGTCTACTAAAGGCCTGACGTGTGTCTAGGACAGAGCGCGTCTACACTGTCTACCAATCCTGCACATCCAAAAGCAAAATCTCGAATTTGGGTAACAGAAGGGATCAGCACACATGTCAACAGCAATCGGCGAAGCTCTTATTATACAGGTTGTCCCACGTAACTTGAGGCAAACATTAAAAATATGCAAATGTGATGTAGCTCGACAGAACCAAGGTAATGTTGTTTGCCGTCGCTTGGAGATACCTAGATTTCTTTTCATTCCGCCAAAATAAATATTTCATCTTGGTTAATTAATCAACTTTTTAAATATTATAATTAGACTAGAAGTGTCTATGAGAAAATTGTAGAGCAACATGAAAAGCTCCCCATACAGCTTTCTGTTGCTCGAGACATGCTGCATAAAAGTGTTTTTTCTAGAAAGAAGCTCGCGAATACACGCAAAGTGCTGCGAATGGACAGTCGCGCAACAATTTTGTGTGTATTTGCAGGCTTCTTTCGCACTTGGAAAAACACTTTTATGTAGCACACATTAATTATATTTGAGAAGTTGATTAATTACCGAGTACTAATTATTTAATCTGGTGAAATGAAAAAGAAATATGAATATCTCCAAGCGAGGGCAAACATTACCTTGGTTCTGTCCAGCTACGTGGCATTTGCATATTTTCAATGTTTGACTCAAGTTACGCGAGACACCCTGTATTCCCCGCCAGGTACCAGCATTAAATATCTACATGCAATATGATCTGTTTTCTTGCACACCAGTTTCACTCATCCGAAAAGCGAAATCTATCTGTTTACTATGCATATAGCAATGAGCATGACAGATTTCACGAAACACATCATGAAAAGCAAGCATTTGCGCCTGATTACTGTGCTTTGCTCTTAAAAAACGCAAGGACTAAGGTTGCAGCAATTAGACCACTCATGAAAACCGCGCATTATGGCACACCAAGCACCGATTTAACGGAAGCGATAGATGAGTACACGATATTTGCCGTCTCGAACGCGCAAAGTAAGCATAAACACACAGCCTCTTTTAAAACATGGCGTCAAGCCTGCGTGCATCCTTTTTAGACAGCCGTCGCTGCTAGCTACTTGCATTTGTCCGAACAAATATCTGCTGACAGCTCTGAGAGTCTGCGGAGTCTGTGACTTCTGGTAAAACGAATGCGATATTGGCTGCTCTCGGACTGGTGGACGGGGCTTCCGAAGCTGATTGAGAAAATCGAATGCGGGACAGCAGTGCTAAGCAGTCCAGGACTGCCAGGGACTGATAATCGAAGAGGCCCACTAATGCTTTGTGTTCCTATCCTATGTAATGTCTTCATACTGATCAGCTCAAGCTGCATGGCGAAGAAGTCTCTTGTTAGTGCTCTGAAGACAAGCTTCTTGTCCAAACATTGGCTCTAGAGACGACCATCGTTCGACAACTGTTGATCTGTTCATAGAAGTGAGAATTTCGCGACAAGAGAGAGAGAAATTTATTTACAGAAAGGCAGAGAGGTCGGCCTGACCTATAACTTGCTCTGGCCTGCTACTCTACACTGGGGAAACGGGACGGGGAGGGAAAGGGCTGATGAATGATGATGGTATAAGGAAGAGATGCGTATATACAAATTCACAGAGTTGTGGCATCTCTAAAGCCGTGCGTCCAGCCCAGTAGCTTGGAGAAAAGCTATAGCGGCACTTGTTACCAGGGCTGTGCTGTTTGCGTTAGGCGAAGGACCTACTTTTCAATGAAGCATGCAATATGATGATGAACTTGTTTCATAAAACTTCATAAGTGTACCTGACCTTTGAGTCACTTTTGCATCTAAGTGAACATCATGAAACTGTCGCATTCAACAGTTGTCCCCGACCGCCGTACACTCATGATAAAAAATTAACCGTATTTGAAGGTTTGTATAATTAGGCAGGAGAGCCGCACTTGCTGGATGGTTCATCACTTAATTTGGAAAAAAAATTCAGCAGTGAGCAACAATGGTATCACTAATGACCTTGAACATCTTTTATAATTATTAATTTGTAAACACCTGTTGTCGAACAGCCTACTCGCTGAAGTTTTGAACACATTGTACACAATTATAGCACGTACTGCACGAAATAAAACCTGTAATAGAACTTACCAAATACAATATTAGTGTGGCGGCAGGTCAAATGGCTCCTTGCAATGCTAGCGTCCTTCCTGGGAGAACAAGAAAAGACATGAGGCTTGCATTGACAGCACCAAACCACAGAAGCTTAAGTTGCAAACAAGTGCCGCAGAACATAGGAAGTTCTAGTTAGATATGGTCAACCTGCTTAACCATGTCACAGACATTCAATGACAGAATGTACTTTCATGGAGCCTCAACTCTATAAAATACATGCCAATACAAACATGCTAGTACACAGAATAAAATTGCATGTATGAAAATTCTCAGTGACACTGTATTTCCTAGCAGCCACAAGTCACTCTTTGTTAAGTGCAACAAGTGACTGTCTAACCTACAGTCAGAAGATGGAAAATTCAGGATCCTTTCTGGTGAATAACTAGCCATATCTCTACCGGTACCCAGCAATACAAAGGTGAATTGCAAGTATTATAGTGATTAAAGAAAGAGTTCAGTGCTACCAAGCAAGTAGAATAAATAATTTCGAATTCATCTTCACGTAAGGCTAATCAAGTTAATTTTTTTAGATCACAGGAGAGAATGATTAGAAAAAAATATTGGAATCAGTCAGCAATGTTGAAGCAATATTATGAAGGCTTGCAGATAGAAGTTGTTGAAATAAGACATGGGGCAGGAGGAGAAAAGACAAAGAAGTGTGATAAAACAAAATGGGGCCTGTGCTGTGCAGTTACTAAATGCAGTTTTATTACAATTGCGATGTGCAAAACAGCAGATGTAAGAGATGGAGACCATGAGGTGGTATTTTCCCATGTTCTTTCGAGAAATCGTTTCAAGGAGCGTGTCTCCTTAATTGTATTCATGTAATCTTTAGAAACGGATGGCATAAAGGATATACTTGTTGACAGTTTCATTGTGAGTCATGAACACGATGCACGCGGGAGTTAAAGAAGCATCTTTAATGAATGCTCTAGAAACTTGCAGAAAGCAAGTTGAAAGCAAGTTTCTATAACCTCTCACAACACCGAGCTTCGCCTACAAGTGTTGTAAAATTCCTTTGCAACGTGCAGCACAGTTTCCACAGACATAGTTTGAATCACTGTGTCACAAGCTCTGGAAACAAAAGTGCATAAGTGGTAAACAAGCACATATGATGCTCTACCCCTACTGCACAGACACGTTTATCTACACCAGCACATGTAGATGGATTATGTCATCCATTTGGTAGCTTCTGATCATGTTCCAAAGCGTGAATCTCATAACTGCAAGTTCTATAAGAATGTGACACCTACCGATAACTTGGGGACAACACGAAAAGATGGGAGAGAGCCAAACAACACGAGCGCAGGCTAAGACTTTTGGTTAATTGCACGCACGCACGCACGCACGCACGCACGCACGCGCACGCACGCACGCACGCACGCACACACGCACACACACACACACACACACACACGCACACACACACACACACACGCACGCACGCACACACACACACACACACACACACACACACACACACACGCGCACGCACGCACGCACGCACATACACACACACACACACACACACAAATAATTATTAGGCCTATTAGTTCTGCCTAGTTGCAGCTGCAGGACAGCGGGATGTTGTAAGCAACCACACAGTTGAACTGCTGCATGTGCCTCTTGCTACACTTCGCGTCAAGGCCTGGTCTGATTCACTGTTTTGAACCCAGATTGCTTGACGTGACAAAGTTCTAGCTCTCCCAACAGCCTTTTTGAGACTATGGCTGACCTTGTGAATGTGATCTAACAGTGGTCACCCCACTGTAGGCCAATGTTAGACCTGGGTCTAGAAGTTCTCCTCGACTTGTTGAGGACGCTATTTCGTGCTTCTGTGACAGAGCTTCACAGCCAAACAATGCGCTGATGCGAGACAGAATTCCCTACTTAAACGACGGGGCATAGATGCAGTGCACATGACACTCACCAAAGAAAACAACGAGGTCAACAAATGGAAGATCACTGTATAGTGGTAGTTTTCCAGTAGAACACGTGGGGCTACTTGGTTCAGAGCTTTCAGAAGATGAAGCGCCAACAGAGACAGCACACTAAGAAAAAACAAAGACAGGACAAGGCGCTACTTCCAACTGTTTATTGAAGTCAAAAGTGGCTGAATATATAGCCATGGGGAGAAGAGGAAGAAAAAAACAGAAGCACTGATTGTGTGAAGGCGCACGCGCAAGAATATAGAAGATGAAGATGAAGAGAATCATATGATTAGCGAAAATCTAAAGCTTATCTAAAAACATGCATTCATTTGTGTAAATATTCAGAGACACAGGCATCCCCCCTATTCTTAATCTGGTTAGCCTCCAACAGTTCACGTGCCATAGTGTCTTTGCTTTTGAACATGATTGTTGAATCATGAAGCCTTGCTTCACATACTTGCTTGTTCTCATTCCCGCAGACCTTGCAAAAAAGTGGCAAGATTGAGCCATAACTATTTTTCAGCGAAAGCTTGTGCTCCCACAGGTGTTCGTTAATACATCGGCCAAGTTGTCCGATATATTCTTTCCCACACTTCAGCGGTATACGGCATACGACCGCTTCTTCACACTTCACAAAAGTATTTGTATGTTTGACAGAACACTCTACTTTCCTCGAGTCATGAGATCCAATCAGGCGGCACAAAGTAGCAAGTTTTCGGGGCGCGGAAAAAACCACAGGAATTTTGTATTTCGCGGCGACGTGTTTAAGATTATGCGCCACTTCGTGAGAATACGGTGTTGCCACTGGATACAAAAGAAAATCCTTGCGGGCACGAGGTCGGTATACCGACCCCGCAATGAATTGTTGCCGTATGAGTCTACGTGCTCCAAGACTGTTAAACTTGCGATTGGCACTATCTGTCTTCACCCATATTCACCCTTATTGACCCTGAATTCACCGTTAAAGATTGTGCTGTCATGAGGCACACAAAAGCTTTGACGAACAGATATTGAAGTTGAAGAAGGCTGGCGTTCCTTGTTTGGTTTTGAGCGCCGTTTCGGAGGCGTTCTTGAAGAAGCTGCAAAAAGAAAGAAAACGAAGCAGTGAAGAAGGTCAAACATTGGAAAAGAAAGCTAAACCAGTGGTGATACTGTATTCTCACAAAGTGGCGCATAATCTTAATTAAACATGTCGCCGTGAAATACAAAATTCCTGTGGTTCTTTCAGTGCGCTGAAAACTTGCTACTTTGTGCCGTCTGATTGGATCTGATGACTAAGAAAGTAGAGTGTTCTATTTAACACACAAACCCTTTTGTGAAGTTTGGAGAAGGGTTCGTACACTGCATACCGCTGAAGTGTGGGAAGGAGTAAACCGGATAAACTGGCCGATGTATTAATGAACGCCTGCAGGAGCACAAGCTTTCGCTCAAAAATGGCTATGGCTCAAACTTGCTGCTTCATTGCAAGGCATGTGAGAATGAGAATAAGCAAGTATGTGAAGCAAGGCTTGATGATACAACAATCAGGTTTAAATGCCCCCGCAGGGGCGTCTGCGTCAGCAGGCGTCTGGTGTGTGGCGACACCACGTACCCGAGCACACGAGGGTTGGACCCTCCCGCGTGTAGCCGTGCGCGGCTTAGCCGCTTCCGGGGAAAGGGGGATCCTGGGGGTTGAGCCGATGCCGGGTGTTCGGACCTTTAAGGCTCCCCGGCGGAGGCAACACACCTCTTTGGCCTCTGCTTCACGTAGACGGCACCCCCGGATTGACCCACCCGGGGGAAATCGGTAGTTGCCTTTTCCTGCCTCTCTCTCCCTACTACCTTCGTCTTTCCCTTACTTTCCACCTTTCCTGTCTTCTTCTGGCTTCCCCTTTACTTCCAATTTTTCCAGGCAGCAAGGGTTAACCTTGTGTGAGTAGCCAACCTAAGTTATTTCATACTTGGTTATAGTGGTTGTGTACTGCTGGCGATGGCAGGCCTCGTTTATTTACAAGGCCTGTCACGTCCCCTTGTTGGCCTCCACGGTGGGCGGCTGACACTACTGCCGAAATCACTCCAATTTTTATGGCTTCTTCTTTCCCCAGGCCTTGCTGATCGCCCTCTCACAAAAAGAGGGCGCACCGAAGAATGTTTCAACTTCTTTAATAAGCCCACTGAAATTTTTCCACGTTTTCACGTAATCCACAGCGAAACCCCCGACAAGACCGTAAGAACTTTATCGCCTTTCATTGTCGCCAAATGCCTAATTGAGACCCTAGGTGCAGTATACAAAGTCACGAAAATGGCCAGTGGTGACATTCTCCTTGAAGTCCGTGATAAAGCTCAGCATGAAAATCTGCAAAAACTCATCTCGCTTGGCGACACCCAAATCTCTGTAAGTTCTCATCGTTCATTGAATAGTACACGAGGGGTAGTATCAGATCAGGACCTGCTGGAACTGACTGAGACAGAGCTCCTAGAAGGCTGGAAAGAGCAACATGTTACGAATGTACAGCGCATTAAGATCCGACGTGACGACAAGGAAATTCCGACAAAACACCTCATACTTACCTTTTGTACGAGCACACTCCCTGAACACATCGAAACCGGCTAGATGAAAATAAATATAAGGCCGTACATTCCGAACCCCCGACACTGTTTTAAGTGCCAAAGATTCGGTCACGGCTCTCACAGCTGCAGGGGCCGTACCACCTGTGCAAAGTGCGCATCACATGAGCACCCTGCAGATAACTGCAATGATCCACCCCACTGTGCAAATTGTGACGGTGAACACCCGACATACTCTCGCTCTTGTCCCTTATGGCAGAAAGAAAAAGAAATTATCATGATCAAAGTTAAAAAAATATTTCCTTCAAAGAAGCTAGAAAACGCCTCTCATTTGTGGGGCCTTCTTTCTCCGACGTGGCACGGCAGGGGGCATCGCCACAACGGTTCTCGGCGGCCGTTAGGACCACGCAAAGTGGACCGACGGTAGCGCCACTCGCCCCCACTGCGGGATCAGCTAGTGCTGTTCCGCAACCCAGCAAGAGCCAGCAGTCCACCGGACCTGCAGGCTCCACGACTTCTAGGGCCTCTGTTCGCACAGAGAAGCCCGAAACACCCGCGAACGTACACCGCGAGCGGGCATCTAGCGCCTCTATGGAGGCGATGGATACATCAAGTGTATCGGCGTCTCAGACGCCGAAGGATTGGCGAAGCTCTCAGGAGCTTCCCAAAAAAGGCAAATCCCACATCACAGGGCCTGGCAAGGTTCCTGTGCGATAACATAGTTTTCCTCTCTTGAACACACATCACCATACACTTTCACTATGGATACACAAATATTATATTGCAAGGTCAGGGGTCTTCTTCACAATCTAGATGATGTCAAGGCACTCCTACATAAACATAATCCAAAGGTGCTGTGTGTTCAAGAGACTCATCTGAAAAGCACACAAACTTTCTTCGTAACTACGCCATCTTCAGAAAAGACCGTGACGAGGCTAACGCGTCGTGCGGTGGCGTAGCAATGGTCGTAGACAAGTCTATAGCTTGTCCTCATGTAGCCCTACCAACACCCCTCGAAGCAGTATCAGTGCGAGGAGTTCTTTTTAATAAGTTTCTTACTGTTTGCTCCATTTACATACCTCCAAACTGTCACCTTCACAAAACAGATTTCTACAATCTCATAAATCAGCTTCCAGAACCCTACATACTCGTGGGTGATTTTAATGCCCACAACACCTTGTGTGGAGATTCCCGTTGTGACGCGAGAGGTCGGCTGATAGAACATTTTCTTTTGACATCCGGTGCATGCCTATTTAATAAGAAGGAGCCGACTTATTACAGTGTGCATCACAACACATACTCAGCTATAGACTTAGCAATTGGTACTGCTTTCTTCTGCCTGACCTGAAATGGAATGTCATCAAGAATCCTTTTGGAAGTGATCACTTCCCAGTCACTCTAACCTTAACAACACAATATGATTCTCCACCGCATGTCCCTCGATGGAAATTAGCCTCAGCCGATTGGAAAAGTTTTCAAGAATGTACTCGTTTACCGCGGGACTTAATAGAATATTATAATATAGATGATGCCGTATCATATTTTACTCATTTTATTATCGACGCAGCGCAAAAGTGCATACCACAAACAAATGGTCTTTCATCCAAAAGACGTGTCCCGTGGTGGAACGAAGATTGCAAATAAGCGCGAAAGCGGCAGAATAGGGCATGGGAGAGGCTTCGTCGATCACCAAATGCGGAGAATCTAATTGAATTCAAGCGTACAAAGTCGCAAGGGAGGCGCACACGACGACAGGCAAAAAGAGAAAGCTGGGTTAGATTTCTATCAGATATCACTTCTTACACACAAGAGAAAAAAGTATGGGATGGTGTAAGAAGGCTAAAGGGACACCAAATTCATCCATTACACCTGGTAAATGACAAAGGATATAGCCTGGAAGAGCCGGCCGATGCTCTCGGAGAGCATTTCGAACGAGTGTCCAGCGCCACCCATTGTTCGAAGTTATTCCTAAAACACAAACAAATAGCAGAAAGCAAGGCACTCTATCGTAAATGTTCACAGAACAAGACATATGACCGCCCTTTCAGTATTGCCGAGCTGATGGCTGCCTTAATCACATGCAAGAGCTCTGCACCAGGACCTGATAGAATTATGTACGACATGATTAAGAACGTACACACTGATACACAACTGACTTTACCTGCACTTTTCAACACTATTTAGGCTGCTGGATATCTTCCACTTGCATGGAGAGAAGCGATTGTGATTCCCATTCTGATGCAAAGTTAAGATCCTTCGGTGGCGTCAAGTTACCGCCCGATAGCCCCCGCAAGTTGCATTTGTAAGCTGTTTGAGAAAATGATTAATCGGCGACTCATACATTTCCTGGAATTAAACCAAATGCTTGATCCCTTTCAGTACGGCTTCAGAGAAGGGCGGTCCGCAACCGATCACCTTCTGCGCATTGCGGGAAACATTCGCGACTCCTTTCTACATAAACAATATTTCCTATCCGTATTCCTCGATAGGGAGAAGGCGTACGACACGACGTGGCGCTAAGGAATCCTGAGCGACTTGTCGGGAATGGGCATCCGTGGCAATATGCTCACCCTAAAGGAAAGCTACTTGTCCAACCGTACATTCCGCGTGAAAGTCGGGAATGTACTTTCACGTCCATTTATACAGGAAACTGGTGTACCCCAAGGAGGTGTGCTCAGCTGCACCTTCTTTATAGTTAAGATGAACACACTCCGCGCTTCATTACCACCAGCTATATTTTATTCCGTTACGTAGATGACATAAAAATAGGTTTTAAATCCTGTAACCAACCTTGCAGTATGCGAAAGACAAGTAAAGCAGGGATTGAACAAGATATCTAAGTGGGCAGACGAAAATGGGTTTAAAATCAACCCCCACAAAAGTTCTTGCGTTCTTTTTACAAGAAAGAGCAGCCTGGTTCCAGACCCGAGCGTGGAACTATGTCGAGAGCAAATACCTGTCAAGAAAGAGCACAAATTTCTAGGTGTAGTACTTGACTGTAAGCTTACTTTCATCTCGCACATAAAATACCTGAAAACTAAATGTCTAAAAACAATGAATTTGCTGAAAATCCTATCTCACACAACATGGGGTAGCGACAGGAAATGTCTAATGAATATTTGCAAGAGCCTCGTTCAATCACGGCTAGACTATGGTGCCATAGCATACCACTCTGCCACCCCGAGCGCACTAAAGATGCTGGATCCCGTCCACCACCTCGGTGTCCGTCTGGCGACAGGCGCATTCAGAACTAGCCCGATCGAAAGCTTATACGTAGAATCGAATGAGTGGTCACTCCATATGCAGAGATCATGCCTATATCAGCTTCACATATTTTCTTAAGGTGCACGTTAATCTTGATCATCCGTGTTATAAAACCATTGGTGATTTGACGTACACTGCCCTTTACCACAATCGACCCTCAGTGAAAAGGCCTTTTTCACTGCGCGTGAGGGAGCTTAGCGTTGAAATGGATGTCCCACTCTTCGAACACTGCTGTATGCCTCCAGCGAAGTATCTACCTCCGTGGGAGTGGCAGGTGATTGAATGTGATATATCTTTTGTAGGGCTTACAAAACATGCACCAGAACTCGAACGTCGGATGCACTTCCATGAACTCCAATCGAAGTATTCTTCTCCTGAATTTTACACCGATGCATCAAACTCGCATGTCGGCGTGTCTTACGCGGCTGTTGGCTCCTCTTTTTCTGAATCAGGTGTTTTGAACCCCCATAGCAGTATATTTACCGCAGAAGCCTATGCAGTACTGTCTGCAGTCAAACACAAAGAAATTAGGGCTAGAAAAAGCATTTATATTTACGGACTCGTTAAGTGTCGTAAGAGCGCTCATGTCCTCAAGAAAACACAAAAATTCTGTTCTTATTCAGCTTTCCTCGTATTTGTGCAATATTTATTCAGCTCGTAGACATGTAATAATATGCTGGGTTCCTGGCCATAGATGCATCGAAGGTAATGTGCTGGCTGACCAAATGGCCACATCAATTACATCTCAAGCTATAAATCATACCACTGCTATACCTACCACAGATCTCACGCCTTTTTTGCGAACTAAACTCCGAAGACACTGGCAACGCTCTTGGGACAGCGAAACTAATAATAAGCTCCATCTGGTTAAACCAAAGTTAGGTTTCTGGCCTTCCGTTACTAAATCACGAAGAGTAGACGTCCTATTCTGCCGACTCAGAATAGGACACACATATGGTACTCAAAATTTTCTATTGACTGGCAATGAACCTCCAACCTGTGGTAGATTTGGTGAGCGGCTCACCGTCCTACACGTCCTTGTGGAGTGTCGGGAAGCCGAAAGAGAAAGAAGGGAACATTTCCCTCCAGCGTACCGCTATTGTCTACCTCTCCATCCTGCTATGTTTATTGGTAAAGAACCCCTTTTTACCACCCAAGCTGTCCTACGTTTTTTAAAAGAGGTGGTCTTGCACGTTAATAGCCCAAAGGTTTCGTACCGCATCCTCTCTACAGAGGATGCCGCGGTGATAGTTGTTTTATATAGCACATGCCTCCAGGCCCTTGTGTCTCAAGGCTCTAAAGAGGCCATGGTGCTCTAGTGAATTTTAGAAACTTGTGCATTTTTTTCATATGGTATCATTATTCTGCAATGCACGTAAATGCTCATAGTACTCATGATTTGTCATAGCCATAATTTTATTACACGTAAATTTTACGCACTTTACAGTGACTATATTTTAGGCTCCTTTACAGCCACGTCACATCAACTTCATAGCACCCATCACTCCACTAAAAAATCACTAACACTTGCATGGCGCTCTTTGCGCCAATAAGAACAACACATTCATTCATTCAGGTTTAAAAGCAAAGACACTGCGGCGCGTGAACTGTTGGAGGCCAACCAGACTAAGAAAAGAGGGGACGCCTGTGTCGACACCCCGTCTCTTGACTATTTACAGAAATGAATGCATGTTTTTAGATAAGTTTTAGATTTTGGTTAATCTTACGATTCTATTCATATACATCTTCCATATTTACACGCATGCGCATTCACATAACCAGTGCTTCTTTTTTTCTTCCCCCTCTCCCCATGCTATATATTCAGCGCTTTTGACCTAAATAACTAGTTGCAAATAACGCCTTGCCCTGTCTGTTCTTTCTAAGTGGGCTGTCTCTGTTGGCATTTCCTCATTTGAAATTTAGTTTTCCCCTTTCCATGAACTCGTCTAGCACTGCAGAGAAGACAGAAAACAAATCACTCTGCCCATTTAGTAGCGTTACTTCACGTCATATAGGGTACAAGTTTATAATGAAGCAGAATACCTTTACTACGCTGGTTCTCTCAGCAGATAGTGTTTTACGAGCAGTTGACACTGTTCTCGGTGCTGAAAAGTCGCAAATAAAGCGGTTGAGCAACTTTTTAATGTCTCCTACAAAGTGCCACGCATGTTCAAGTAAGCAAAACTACTACTGAAAGGCAAGCTCCACTATCTGGGCCTGGAGATTTTCTGTGATGAGCATCGAGCTGGAGCTATTCCCTGCACTCAAAGGTGTTTTTACCTTTTATATTGGTGCACTTGAACACTGAAGCTCGTTGTTGCTACAGGAACACCGCAGAGCACATTTAACACTTGGTACCATACCGAGGTGGCGGGGAGCTTCTATAACCAAGTACAATGTTTACTTTTAACAGTGAGTTTGCATTGCCTTTTAGCATGCTTCGCCAAGAAGCAGTTAATGGAGTTGAACGTAGCTGACGTCTCAGGTCAGACAACTTTGAGGAAGCCAAGGCCAACGACTGTTATGCAATCTGTACACAAAAGCAACCGTCAATTCAAGCAAACTGCTCGGAGAGTTGAAACTACCTTGTCATTTTCAGCGCCAAGCAAACTGGGCATGTACAATATGTTAACCGGACCAGGGCAACACTTGAAGTTTACATCAAAAGGTATGTGCTGGAGTTCATAGGTACTACAGTTGGTGCTGTTTACAACATCCCACTGTCTTGCAGCAGCAATTATGTAGGACCAACCGGCCGACGACTCAAGGATTATCTTACAAAACATGCACAGACCCTTGACACAACATGGGAGAGCAACGTAGCTATTGATGCTGCTTTGTGCAGTTGTACACCAAATTTTTAGCAGGGAAGTATCTTCATGACATATTTTCAAAGCATACACAACTTGCAGAATAGCTCCCACTATGCTAGCGTCTCATCACTTAACCTGCTTGGCAAATTGAAGTATTCAGATAAAACTGCAGGAGCGTACTGAATTGGGCTGCTTGGTGCATGTTTAGAAGGGAACCCAACAGCGCCACAGACAAGAGAAAGAGAATATGTTGCTGTGTCCGACGCCGTCACTTCGTACTGGTAGTAGCACTGTTCATTCTCTTTGAAATACTCATATCTGTTGGTCACCTGACCACGCAACGCAGCTGCGAGTTCAGGCTATAATTTTACATTGTTACGTCGCCTTCCAATGTTGTACTTAATTACATCGTCACATATTCACCTATTATAGTCAGCTCAACACTAGCTCACAGTGAGCTAATTAGTGGCTCAACTTAGTTACCATGGAGCCCATGCATGACAGTGCTAGTGGCCAGTGTGCAGTGCTTTTGCATACTCATTAAGCCAACACTAGACAAACAGTTATTTTCTTGGTGCATGTTTTATCTGTTGCCTCAAATCTTGAACTCTGGCACTATAAGTGTTTTTTAATAATAATAATAATAATAATAATAATAATAATATTTGGGGTTTTACGTGCCAAAACCACTTTCTGATTATGAGGCACGCTGTAGTGGAGGACTCCGGAAATTTTGACCACCTGGGGTTCTTTAACGTGCACCTAAATCTAAGCACACGGGTGTTTTCGCATTTCGCCCCCATCGAAATGCGGCCGCCGTGGCCGGGATTCGATCCCGCGACCTCGTGCTCAGCAGCCCAACACCATAGCCACTGAGCAACCACGGCGGGTTATAAGTGTTTTTTTAAACACCGCTCATATGTGCACCCAAGTCAGGTATGAAGCAATATCCCTTTCAAATCGACGTGCTCATGCTGAACCAATTTGTTGCCACAGGAAAACAAATAATCAATTATCATTTGAATGCATCTGCAAAAATTACTGTACTTGCATAGGCCTCATCATTCCATCAACATTTGCAGTACCTGTCAATTAAGACTGCATATGCAAGACAGATATACAGTAGAATGGCACAGCTTACCAGAACAAAGAGCACCACTCGACAGACTACTGTGGCACACTGGCATTGCAAGCAGGCCCGCTGGCTGAGAAACTGAACGCAAACCGGCCCACAGACATTCTTCACTGGTGCAACAGCTGCAATTGAAATACTAATATCAAGTATTTTCAGACCGGTTATCCACATTAAAGCAAAAACATTTTCATATACAATTACTCTTGCACATTAAGCTTGTCACCAAATTACCGATTGCTGTGGTATCGTTTGGTGTCTTCAATTGTATCGCTCAACTCATTTAAAAAACGTTTCATGAAGCACCTTCTATTTGGCAAAGCAGCAGAAATTTTGCTCTACATAACTCACAACATACATTTTAGAATTATTATTGCAGTGATGCCTATATGCTGAAAATTAGTGTACGCAACTAGAGACAGTCAGTATTAGAACCAGCTTTTAACATCAGTGTTGACAAATCTTTAGATATTTTTTATGCCAGTTTGGAACATTTGTAACTTTGGATATCCATTGCACACTTTTGGCCACTGCTATTTTGTGTCAAGGCTACGTTAAAAATTACTTATCACATGCACTTGCTTTACAATTACGGCCGCAGATGCGCAAAATTTACGTGGCAATCCACTCCCAGATTACGTTAAATGCTGACGTATTGCGTCAGAACGTTGATAGTTAGCCTGGTAGCTGTCTGAAGTAAAAAGAAAACAAAAACAAAAATTCGCGAAACATCTGATGCCGATTACCAGCTAGCAAAATAATCAATTTCTTCTCCAGCGACCCTTAATGGGTATCACGCGGACACTTTCAAGTGCGATCGCGCACGATTGCTCGGGCTCGATCCCAAAGTGTTCCAAGGCACCGTGTTACACCAGTGTTACGTAACACTGCAGATCGCACGAGGTTACGGCAGCAAGCACGCTACACCGTCCATTCATTGTGATGTAGGGGCATCGCATCCAACATGCTCTACGACGTCTTCATGCACAAGCAAACTTTCAATTCCAGAAGCAATATTTCAATAAAGGGTATGAACGCAGCGATTATGCACGCCAAGTGAGGACACTGCGTCCTAACCTTCAGGGAAAATAGAATTTCTCTGTGATGCAATGCGTTGCCGAATACGGCTAACATAGTGTTACATCGCATCGTGAGAGATTGCTAAGAGTAACAGTAACTTCACTTTATTTTGGAAAGCCAAGAACACAGCACAACACAGTGCAAACTGGAATGCCAACGTCAGTAAACCAGCTGCCACATACAGCCGACAACGAACTGCTACAGACGTCATCGACGCTGTTGTTGCCTACGCGTCTCAATGAAATCAGCACAACAAACGCTACACCCTTTACCACAGACTCGCAATGCCGCGGCTTTATCAATCCTCATGGCCAAGCGGGAATGTCGTTACAGGGCATGCTCACACAACACAGTTGAGCCCGTCATCGGCCATCGCGGTGCATTTCGCACGCGCGACGTGCACCAACAACAAAAAAGGACACTTAAATCACTTACTTGCGTAGCAGTCCATCATCGATTCCTTCTTATTCTCAGAGTGAGATCCCAAATGCAAGAGGTATACAACCTCCGCACACCGCCATTTCCAGTCGCTGTCCACTCTGTACTCTTGAGGCGGAGAAGTGCAGCCCGTCGTGTAGAACCGCTGAAGGGTGGTAAGCAGCGCCACCGCTGAAACCTCTTTCGTTTGTGCGTGTGTACTTACGATTCGTCTATGAATAATGTTCAAGCAGCGTTACCTATGGTGATATTATGTAACTGCTGGAGAGCGTGGGCCGTGTCTTTTCTTTATATTCTTTGCGTGTTGATTTTTCGCTCTTAACATGCTCAGTTGCCCTCCACATGAAATTACGGATGACTCTCCGTATTTTAAGAACAGAACTCACGTCCGTTTTTTTTTTAAGTAGGATTCCGCAGTTTTTCAAAAAACTGAGCGGTCTACGTAATTTTTACGGCAGGTTTGACCGCAAAATTAAGGAAATATTTTACAGTGTATATATATAACTCACGCCTTTGAAATGAGTGTGTAGGGAGCATCACTCACTGTACTCTTGTGTTAGCATGCCGACTTATGGTGCGGGCGCATCCAACTTAGTTTCAACGTTTTAGCTTCTCTCGTATAACAGTGAACTAAACAGAAAAAGTCAAGTACCCAGCATAGACTTCACGTCAACCTCGAATCACCTGCGCTTGTTTGATTCAGTGAAGCTTGATCAAAGGTTGCTTTACTTAGTTGGCATCGTCACTGTTGCGAGCAACCGCTTATGTTATTGACGTTATTTCGCACCCGCATGTTGTAGATATGACACTGTTCGAACCATTCAAAAATCTCTATGATAATGTGGGACGTTTAAGACCCCATTCAATCACATTAGTCAACTCATGCCGTGAAATAAAAGTCATTCACTGATTCCTTTGTTAATTTATTAATGATGCTGACAACGGTGCCGGCCAAACAGGAAAGTTTACATGAGGTGTAACAATAGGACATCTTCAAGTGCATAAAGATTGCAGCTGTTAATAACTAATTCCGGCAGGCAATTCCAATGTTCAGTTATGTATGAAAAGAATTCAGAAGGTACTTAGTGTTAGCAAAATATGGACGCACAACTTTAATGTGGTTTCGGCGGGACGGCCATTCCGACGGAAGAAGCAGCTGCTTCTTACAGCATAACCGTGCAGATAAAGAAGTTTTGGGTTCAGGTCTCACAGGAGTACCGACCACCACGGGTTCGAGCTTAGCGAACCACAGGGCCACGTCAGCCGTCAGCCTCTAGCGCCGCTGCGCGCGAGCTCAGGCCACAAAGGGCTACCGAGCGATGCATGCAAGAACACAGTATTGCCCTGAGTTAGCGGAAGCCGTTTATTGTATCCGGCGGCACCCGACACTGCACAAACGCCCACTCCAAGGGCTGCGGGGATCCAAAGGGGTCCCGCACCAAGGGCGAAAAATAGTCAGTGGCCCTTGTGGCACGTCGCTGCGAGAGCACAGGCTCAAGCTGGGACACGCTGCTAGGAAAAGGCCCGGCGGCTATGCTACATGCATTCGCGATAACCAATGGGCCTACTCGCGAGAGCTCGGGCAATCTCCTTCGGCTTGGGCCTCCGATGAGTGCGGCTCGGCGTGGTACGACCTCGCGCGAGCACTAGGCCCCGTTCTTCGGCTTAGCGTTTGGACAGGATCAACACCAGGTACGCGCTGCCCGCACGGGCAAAGGCACCGTGCGTGAGCTCAGTCCTAGTCACAAAGGTGTCGGAAACGAGAGGAAGCATGTACGTACCTGGCGCCGGCCTAAGAAGAGAGACGCTAACGCCACGAGAGTAGCCACCAGGGGCCGCTTCGTGACGGCGTAGCTCCGACCTCACCGCGAACCATCGCGAGTGTAGCGCCGCCGCTGACAACTGGTTCGGAGCAAGGAGGGAGTGAGGCATAGTGATTGCAGAAACAGGTGAAATGCGCTCATGCAATGGCTCGTCAAATTTCCCAAATCCCCACAACTTCCACAAATTGGGTACGGTTAGTAAGATAGCCGCAAATCCAGTCAATTAAGGGGCCGGTGCCTAACGTAATCTCAAGTTTCCTTATGAGCTTTTTGTGCGATACCCAACCAAATTCCTACGAGAAATCGAGTAGGATGAGATCTGTTTGTCTGTGTTGGTCGATATTAAATGATATGTCGTGTGTTAGTTCCAGTAGTTGAGTGATTGTAGAAAGGCCTCTGCGAAGCCATGTTGATATGGTGATATGATACTCGCCTTCTCTAAAAAAACGGTTATATATTTTAGTATGTGTTCAAGAAGTTTGCACAACCTACTCGTAAACGAAATTGGCCGAAACTTGGATGGGTCGTCTTTGCAGCCTGATTTATGGATTGGGACAACTTTTGCAGAGTTCCAATCCTTTGGAAAAAACAGATGATGAAAGTGATTTGTTAAACATTATACAAATGTACTTCGTCATCCATTCTGTATATCGTTTCAAGAAAGCGTTTGGTATATTGTCTCGGTCTGGCCCTGTTTTCCTGTCCAGATTTAGGAGAAGGTTCAGTTCTCCGGCCTCCGTGACGGTACGAGGGTTTAGTCTGCTATTAATGTTGATGTCTATTCGAGGTAGTTTCCTGTCGTCAGTTGTGAAGATAGAAAAAAAATAGTTATTTAGTGAATTAGCGCTTTCTTTGTTAGTTTCGGGCGACACTAGGGGATTACTTGATGCCTTAGGTTTAAGGTAGTTCCAGAATTTGCTCTTTGGATTTCTTAGGAATCCTTGAAGTGTGTTGAGTAAAAGTTTCACTTCGCTGCTTTATTTTAGATTTCATGTCTTGGATAGCTAGTGTAAGATTAATTCGAGATGAAGGATTTGGCGCTATTTTCATTGATTTTCTCACACGCTTGACTGATGCATGAATGATGTCACGTGAGATCCAGGGATTGTGCTTCCTCGTTTCTTCAACTTTAGGAGGTACATACTCGGAAACACAATGAAACATTGTATTTTTGAAACTGTGCCACAATGTTAAGATGTTTGTAGTGGGGCGTTTTGAAAGTGCTCCAAAGGTGGTAAATTCGTTGTATAAGTAGTCAATAATACCGGTATCGTCTGCTCTACTGAAGTCCGGATAAGTGATGCGTGGTTGGGAAGAAAACGCGGTATTTTGAGCAGGTATAATACATAAAGTAATCTTATGATCAGATATGCCATTGATGAATTCAAGATACGTTTGGTCTAACGGGAAATGATGGCTCAAAAAAAAATAAATCAAGTGTGTTGGAAGTAGTTCCTTGAACACGTGTGGGCTCTGTTAGCATTTGACTAAAATTCAATGGAAGCATAAGATCGAAAAGCATATCAGCACTTGGTGAGTGGTGTCCAAATGTTTGCCAGTTGACATCAGGCAGGTTAAAATCCCCTAGCAGTATTAGTCTGGCGCCCAAAACGTATTTTGCGCATACGCCGTAAACGGAAATGACTCCCAAGTGGGAGTGTAATGCTTGTCCTATTGCGACCCCCCGGGTGGGAGCTTATTATGCTCCGTATGATCGGAGTAGAAACTCTAGTCCGTGCGAGCGGTATTTTTCCAAGGAATCATGGTAGTATTTTTTCTGTATCTTTTTTTATTTTTTTACTTTGCACTAGACGGAGTTTTTTCGAGGTGCTACGGAAGTATAAAAAGAGGCACCGCGTTAGCTTGCGTGAAGATATTTATATGCAGAGTCTACTGCTCAAATTTTGAAATATACACACAAGACCACGTCAAATTCAACGAAACAAGTCATTGAGAGAACATAAGTCATGACATACATTAGCATTTCAGAAACGCCAATGCAGAACTTTGAAACCCATCTGACGTACATGCGACACACAAGAAGCAACGCTGCCGGTACATATAGCCACGATACTGTGTGCCCCGAAACGACCTAGTGAGCAGCTGTGCTGTTTTCAGAATTGCGACTCACATGCTCGCTCATACGAGATCTGCCTCTCTGAAATTAACAGAAGACCTTAATCAACACAATACCGTTAATTCAAAACAGTGAGATAAGAAGTTAATAGCAAATTTTTTTCAAAATTAGCATGCCATTCTGGGAGTACTGAAGCGACTCCGCACCCTGCCGGCGTTCGCGGTCAAAAAGTAGTGCGTTAGTTAGAGTAAGCAAGAAAAAGGCAAGTGCGTATGCTTCATGACAAAATTAACTTTGTGCGAAATAGTGGAAGCGTAGCAAGATTTTATTACATGTGAGCGTGACCCGCAGCAGCCAACGTAACATTGAAAAGTGCGTTGTCACACATTTTCTAGACCGCACTGCTTGCTCAGCGTCCAAGCAATCTCTCTCGGTTGTGGAAAAGAGCTACATCGCTGATCTGTCGAGCGAATCCTCACACTCGGAGCCACCATGCATGCTTCTAAATCAGTGTCCGGAATAGAACAATATATAAATGCAACATCGGAAGCAACGACGTGACCAAAATCGAAATGCGCGATAACAATTCGATTCACATCTCTCAGCAAGAAGTTTTATTTACATGCAGTACGCGTACGTATGTCCTACTGCTTTTCTTGGGCGAGAATATCCGTACACAGATACATAAAAACAGTTGCTTGCACTCCGGTCTTTCTCGCTGGCAACACAGCACCGCAGCGAACTTGGAGTATGCTATTCATGGTGCGACTAGCACGGTCGTCGTCGCTCGAACAGTGGCTGCTAGCTGTTGCCATTGCTACACGATTCTTTCAAACATTACACCGGACGTTGTCGGCATATACTCACAAGGATATAAAAGCAGCATCTCACATACTGAAGAACACAAGCCACGGTCATGTAGTACGAAAACAGAAACATGTGCCGACCTCACGAGTCAAAGAGCAGCTTCGAGGCATACCTAAGCCTTTTTCTACACTTGAAAACGTTACTTTTGCATTCATCGCTGTCAGCAAAGTGATCACAGCTAACACACTTGAAGCTGAGATACAGTGAGCTTCAGGCACGCCTATACCACTTTCTCGGAGGAAATCGGGAAACAAATTGACGAAAAGCTGTCACGGAACGTCACTTCACAGATGTAAACAAACCGTCAGCCACGAGCACCGCCGACTCCGCCGAACGCGGCCGGTCGCTGGCGCGACGCACAGCCTCATGGGAAGTGCCACGTGACAACTTGGTTCGGCGGAGGGTAGTTCTTTAAAACTCCCTCTCGACAAGATTTGGAGCGGAGTAAAATCGCGTCATCTCGCCTTACTCCACCCGCAGCTAGCCAACGGAGTGAAACAAGGGAATGCCGCTGTATTGCTCCCATACATCGGAATAAATATTCGAGGATGGGGAGGTTTTAGTGCACATCATGTGTTAAAAACTCCCTGGTGGGTTTATTTTCGTTTACAGTGTACAAGCACAGTATTTCCATCACTTCAACCTCACATGAGGGACTACCATAAATACAACCGACGGCAATATTGCATGTAGAAAATGTTAGCTTACAAAAAATTCCTTCCACTCCTGTGACATCAGGTAACACGATATAAGAGATTTCCTTTCTAATCAATAAGACGACGCCACCACCACGTGTGAATCGGTCCTTCCGCACGATTACGTGGTTTGGCGGTGCGATTTCAGCATCCCTCATCTCGATTGTTACCAATGTTTCAGTTAAAGCAACAAAATCTAGTTCGACACCAAGGAACAATGCTTCAAGTCAGTTTTCTTTATTATGCTAAGCGCATTAATATTGCAGAACGTTATTTGCGACGGAGTACGTTGCACCTATGGCGTGTTGCTTGCCTGCCTGCTTCCTGGTTTTTTAAAGCAGAGCTGTATGCCCCTACCTTCCAAGGAAACTTTTGTGCCTTTGGCGTGGTAAGCAAAAAACTCCCCTACGTGGGCCAATCGCGAGGTCAAGCAGCCGTTAGGTACTCCCATACGCAGGCCGATACCCAAAATACTGTAAAACCGGCCCTACCCGCGGCGGAGGTGAAGCAGGCGTTAAGCACTCCCCAAACGTAGGCCGATCGGGAAGATAGTGCAATACCGGCCCTACCCGCGGCGGAGGTGAAGCAGGAGTTAGGCAATCCCCATACGTGGGCCGATGCCAAAAATACTGCAATACAGGCCCGACCTGCGGAGGTAGGTGAAGCAGGAGTTAAGCAATCCCCAAACGTAGGCCGATCCCGAAAATCCTGCACTACCGGCCCGACCCGTGGCGGAGGTGTAGCAGGCGTTAAGCAATTCCCATACGTGGGCCGATCCCGAAAATACTGCAATACGGGCTCGACCCGCGGCGCAGGTGAAGAAGGTTTAAGCAATCCCCAAACGTAGGACGATCGCAAAGATAGTGCAATACCGGTCCGACCCGCGGCGGAGCTGAAGCAGACATTAAGCACTCCCCATACGTGGACCGATCCAGAAAATACTGCAATACCGGCCTTATCCGCGGTGGACGTGAAGCAGGCGTTAAACACTCCCAAAACGTGGGACGATAGCGAAGATACTACAATACCGGCCTGACCGGCGGCGGAGGTGAAGCAGGCGTTAAGCACTCACCATACGTGGGCCGATCGCTAAACTAGTGACATGCCGGGCCGACCCGCGGCGGACGTGAAGCAGGCGTTAAGCACTCCCATACGTGGGCCAATCTCGATAATACTTCAATACCTGCCCGACCTGCGGCGGAGGTGAAGCAGGCGTTAAGCACTCCCAAAACGTAGGCCGATCGCAAAGATAGTGCAATACCGGCACGACCCGCGGCGGAGGTGAAGCAGCCGTTAAGCACTCCCCATACGTGGGCCGATCCCAAAGATAGTGTAACACCGGGCCGACCCGCGGCAGAGGTGAAACAGGCGTTAAGCACTCCCCATACGTGGGCCGATCTCGACAATACTTCAATACCTGCCCGACCTGCGGCTGAGGTGAAGCAGGCCTTAAGCACTCCGCTAACGTAGGCCGATAGCGAAGATAGTGCAATACTGGCCCGACTCCTCGCCAGCTGAAGCAAGCGTTCAGCAACCCCCTACGTGGGCCGACCCGAAAATGCTGCAATACCGGCCGGGCTCACGGCGGTGGTGAAGCAGGCGTTAAGCACTCCCCAAACGTAGGCCGATCGCGAAGTTGTGCAATGCCGGGCCAACCCACGGCGGAGGTGAAGCAGGCGTTAAGCACTCCCTATACGTGGGCCGATCCTGAAAATGCTGTAATACCGGCCTGACCCGCGGCGGAGGTGAAGCAGGCGTTAAGCACTCCCTAAACGTAGGCCGATCGCAAAGATAGTGTAACACCGGGCCGACCCGCGGCAGAGGTGAAACAGGCGTTAAGCACTCCCTATACGTGGGCCGATAACGAAAATAGAGCAATACCCGCCCGAATCCTGGCGGAGCTGAGGCAGGCGTTAATCACCCCCTACGTGGGCCGATGCCAAAAATACTGCAATGCCCGCCCGGCCCACGGCGGAGCTGAAGTAGGCGTTAAGCGTTCCCCAAACGTATTCCGATCGCGATAGTGCAATGCCGGGCGAACTCACGACGAAGGTGAAGCAGACGTTAAGCACTTTGCATGCGTGGGTCGATACAGAAGATACTGCAATGCCGGTCCGACCTGCGGCGGGGCTTAAGCAGGTGTTAAGCACTCCCCATACGTGTGCCGACACCAAAAATACTGCAATACCAGCCCGACCCGCGACGGAGGTGAAGGAGGCGTTAAGCCCTCCCCAAACGTGGGCGGATCGCGAAGATAGTGCAATACCGCCCCGACCCGCGGTGGAGCTGAAGCAGGCGTTAAGCTTTCCCCATACGTGCGCCGATCCGGAAAATACTGCAATACCAGTCCCACCCGCGGCGGAGGTGAAGCAGGCGTTAAGCGCTCCCCAAACGTCGGCCGATCGCGGAGTTAGTGCACTACTGGCCCGACCCGTGGAAGAATTGAAGGAAGCGCTAAGCAATCCCCTAACGTGGGCCGATCGCGAAGATAGTGCAATACCGCCCCGACCCGCGGTGGAGCTGAAGCATGCGTTAAGCACTCGCCAAGCGTTGGCCCATCGCTAAGGTAGTGCAATGTCGGGTCAACCCACGGCGGCAGTGAAGCAGGCATAAGCACTCATCATACGTGGGTCGATCCCGCAAATACGGCAATACCGGCCCGACCCGCGACAGAGGTGAAGCAGGCGTTAAGGACTCCCCATACCTGGGCCGATACCGAAAATACTGCAATACCTGCCCGACCCGCGGTGGAGGTGAGGCAGTCGTTAAGCACTCCTCATACGTGGGTCGGTCCCAAAAATACTGCAATACTGGCCCGACCCGCGGCGTAGGTGAAGCAGGCGTTAAGCTCTCCGCATACGTGAGTCGATCCCGAAAATACTGCAATACCGGCCCGACCCGCGGCGGAGTTGAAGCAGGCGTTAAGCACTCTCGCAACGTAGGCCGATCACAAAGAGAGTGCAATGCCGGGCCAACCCACGGCGGAGGTGACGCCGGCGTGAAGCACTCGCCAAGCGTAGGCCGATCGCGAATGTAGTGCAATGCCGGGCCAACCCACAGCGGAGGTGAAGCAGGCGTTATGCCCTCTCCTTACGTGGTCTGATCCCGAAGGTAGTACAATACCGGCCCGACCCGCGGCGGAGATGAAGCAGGCGTTAAGCACTCCTGATGCGTGGGCCGATCCCGAAGATGTGCAATGGCGGGCCAACCCGCGGCGGAGGTGCCGTTCACCATTAAGGGGCCTACTTACACAGCTTCGCTGGTAATCCTTTTTCACCGAGTGGAAGGGCGCTGAGTTCTTTTTTGGTCAAGGTAGCTGAATGTGGTTGGATTAGGGCCACATGATTTCTTTAGTCATCCCATCGGTAGAGGTCGTCATTGATACGCAGTTTGTCGTGGACCAGCGATACCTTGCCACCATATTCTTTTCTGGTTTTGGCGCAGTTCCATAGTTGTTTCCTGATGTTTCTTACACGCCATGAAAAGCTTCCCTGATTGAGAAACTGCTCCCCTTCAGCTTATAACAGTTGTTTAGGATTTGCGATTTGGTCACGGTAGTCCAAGAGCTTCCACATAACCAGTCTTTTTTTTAGCTGCTGGCCAGCCCAATCTGTGAATCCTTTCAATCGTTACATCTTCGACTGTCAGGACACTTTTAAGAATGTTTTCATGCACTTTGTGTTCGAGTGAACCTTCGTTTTCCTTAGCTTCGTCGGGAAGAATGTTAACCATTATATTTGATTTTCTGGAACGATTTTCGAGATGGTCCTCTTTCAGTTCAAGCGACATTAGTGCTTTCTGGATGCTAGTAATTTGTTCAATGCATGCTTGGTGTCGAGATGGCTTAGGCTGTCAAGCTTTAAGTAGATGGATGTTAGATGTTCTTCCTTAGTAACATGAAGGTCGTCTGCAATTTGTTTTAGTTTCTTGGAAAACTGGTCATAATCAGGCCCAGGGTTACTTTCGACATCCATTGCTATACGCAGCAATTCAGAAACGTACACGCAAAAGTCACACAACAAATTTGAAAGTAGCCCTCGGACTAGCAGCACAATGAGGTACAATTCATTGGATAGTAGGCTTTTCCAGAAACGTTTGCTCACCTGTACGGCAAAAACAAATGGGTTTGAGCGCATCGTGCCAGCAGATGCCCGGTGGTCCATCGAAGTATGTCTCTCCCTTTTATGGTTGGTGGTGCCCATAGCCTTGCTGTGGTGGCGATGAAGTCTGTGACGTCATCCAGTGTTGTCGTTGCACTGTAGTGGTGCTGTAGACCGTGGTTATCCAAATAGAGAGGCCAGGTAGTCATTTGTGATCCAAGATACCCTGGAAGATAGGTCGAGTTGGTTGACACATGCTGACCTTTTCCTTCGTACCCTGCTCGTATGAACAGTAGGGCGGCGATCTGTATGGCAAAAAGAAATGGGTTTGAGCTCATCGTGCCAGCAGAGTCTGTCTGTCGAGTAACATAGAGTGTGTCAATTGAAGGTAAGCGCAGCCGAAGGGGCCAGAAAGTTGAGTGTCGTATCAGAGGAGAAAATTTGCGACATCGCTTGAAGAGAGAGAGCAAGAACAGGAAAGGCAGGGAGGGGTCAACCAGACGAGCATCCGGTTTGCTACTCAACACTGGGGGTGGGGGAAAGCGGAATAGAAAGAGGGAAAAGGGAGAGATTAACTACTGAGTGCGTGTGGGAGGATGCACATGGACGCTATAAACGGTATCTTAAGCCGGTGCACTTCAAGCAGTGTACTAGTGCACGAATCGCTTTTCGTACCAGTGCCACTTTAATTTATATGAAGTTGCGGTACCGTAAATTGTTATTCCGTATCGCAAAAAGGGCTCTTCTTATCCCTTATACACCGTTTTTCTAACCGACAGATCGCAAATGTATCGCAGAGCATATATATAGACACACACTAGGCGTAAGCGTTTGGCTAACTCTTGAATAGGAAAGTTGCACGACAGTGTTTTGTCAAATGTGACACCAAGATACTTGCAATTGGATTTAAGTTCTAAATCCGAGCATGAGCAGCATGTACAGTTCCTCTCATGAAGGTATGTATTTGAGAATGTTCTAAACACTTTGTATACGTATCATATCAGGTATCAGTATTTGCCTGTTATCAACAGCCGGTTCAGTGCAACGTGCTCCATTTCACTCTTCCCTGTTAACCCCTACCTTCTCTTCCCACGGCCCTATAAATGTACGGACCGCCATAAACATACATTCATTGTTTCCTGAGTTCGTGCCGTTCATCGTCACAATACATGGTGCCAGAAGTGGGATAGGCACCCTCGTCCGCGAGCAGCAGGGCGGTCGCAACTACAACGCAAGTATGGACAGCATCAGACCACCGGAGCGACTGCGCATCAACAGAGACGGCGGTAAGAGCTGGAGCACTTCAAACAAAAGTTTGAAATTTTTTGGCAAGCAACTTCGTGCAACGAAAAACCAAGATCCAGCGCAGTGAAAACAGCACAGTTTCTCAGTTTGGCGGGTGAAGCCGCTTTGACAGTCTTCAATAATTTCACTTTTTTCCGCGGGAGAAAGCAAAGAGGACTTTGACACGGTGGTCTCCAAGTTTGAGTCATACTGCGTCGACGAGCAAAACGACGTGCATGAAAGATGCATATTTCACACTCGCCTTCAAGCTGAAGGGGAATCCTTCGAGCAGTTTTTGCGGGACGTGAAGAAACAAGCCAGGTACCGCAACTTCGGCAGCATGGTCGACGACATGGTGCGTGACCAAATCGTCTTTGGCACGAACTCCCCCAAGCTTCGGGAGAAGGTGCTAAGGGACAAAAAGCTGACGCAGGAAAAAGCTGTCACGCTATGCAAGACGGCAGAGACTGCAGCCCGTCAGAGCAAAGTTTGGAACACGCGAAAGGACGAGACTGAATTGGATGCGATTAGTTCGAGCAGGCAAACGCCGAAATTACCGAAGCATCCTCAGTGGGATAACAGATGTACTCGCTGCGGCCGAATACACGCCCCACGCCGTTGCCCAGCGCATGGGAAAACATGCCACGCATGCCAGGGGCTCAACCACTTCGCATCTTGTTGCAGATCAACAGGTGTAAACGAGATTGAGCATGAAGACAACTTCTAAGTGCTAAACGTCGCTGTTGGAACCGTCGACAACAATCGCGACTGGTGGGTCAAGGCGAACATTGGCGGCCGAGAACTTGTGTTGAAAGTCGACACCGGCTCACAAGCAAACATCATACCCTTGTCAGTGTACCGCAGGCTGCGCATTGCTGCATTAATGCCGTCTGGCGCGACACTCCTCTCGTATAACAGTGGGCTCATCAAACATTGCGGCATGGTTGCAACACAAGTAATAGTTGGAGACTGATGTAGCCGCTGACTTTTTCGTGGTAAAAAAGAACCACCAAGCGATACTGGGACTCGAGACAAGCGAGCGATTGGGCCTGATCCAACGAGCAGTACAGACAGTCACGACCACAGCAAGAGACGTTGCCCAGCAGTTTCCTGGACTGTTCAAAGGAACTGGATGTCTCCAGCGAAAACACAGAATAATACTCCGCAAGGACGCCGTGCCTGACGTCCGGCCGGCGCGAAGAGTGCCCCTGTCTCTTCAGCAGCCGCTGCGTGCCGAATTGGACAGAATGGAACAAGAAGGCATCGTACGGAAAATGAGCAACCCGACCGACTGGGTAAGCCCATTAGTTATCGTGCGCAAAAAAGATGGCAGGCTGAGAGTATATCTTGACCCTAGGCAAATTAACGACAGCCTGAAGCGCGAACATTATCAGATGCCTCGTCGAGAGGACATTGAGGCGAAGCTGACAGGTGCAAAATGTTTTTCACGTCTGGACGCGAATGCTGGGTTCCATCAAATTCCGTTAGATGAGGAGGCGTCTAAAATATGCACGTTTGCAACGCCCTTTGGACGTTATCGTGTTCATAGCCACTAAGCGACCCCGGCGGATGTCCTTAATGCCTTTCAAATTTCACTCGGCAAAGTGAGCTCGCGAAGGTAATGTTCTCTTGGCCACCAAGTTTCCGAACCCGACATAGAGCCGTTCCTAAGTAATATATTTCTCTCTCTCTCTGTCTCAGAACTCATAGATTACAAACTAGCTCTCTAGGCGGCTGCCATGAATGCAGATATCTTTCTTTTTCTTGCAAGGCCACGTTGGTAAAAAACAGAAGTTAGTCGTGATGTTAGCAAAAATATGTTAAACACTCAAGAGTGCGTCAAGCGCATAGCAGATGTGCTCGAGACCTCCGAAGATCCGCACCAAAGTGCCATTTTCGTACCGTTGGCCATGGTTGCTAGACAAGACCGGACTCTACAGCAATCGCTTCAGCGCAGTGCGGCAGGAGCGTTTCCTCGCTTTTCACGCTGGGTTGGTGCAGTGGACCGGAGCGGGGCAATGCGAGGCAATAAATCTGCGAATACAGCTCTGTTTCGGCCGTGGGCTCGTACGGCTATCGAGCAAGATAATATACGTGTTGTGATCGAGGTCGCCTTGACGCTGTACTTTAGTTCCTCCAGCGTTCTCGCACCACCTAATTACAAATACAAACGACATATCCCGCCGGGGCCGCGGTGAATGGAAGTACGATACATGACGGAATGATCCCTCAACCACGAACGGGATAGCTGTTACAAGGTCGCGGCGCTCCCCACCGCGCCTAATATGTCCATCCGTCATTGCGCTGTGACCAACATTGAATGCAGTGCCTACTTTTTGTACGACCTGCTTGGAAATATTTAATAGTGCCAGTTCGCGCGGCAGTCGCCATAGGCTACGTGTACATGGACCCGACACGAGCGGTTGGAGTCAGAAATCGGGCTCACCGAGCCCGATGGGACCGCGTTCACATGAACGCGCTCCTGACCCGTCTAAACTGCGTCGACACACAGCGTCGAGATATCAAGGTGCTCGAACAGGCCTTCCCGCTGCCGTCTGCACCAGCTCTATTTCATGGGCACTACGCATTACTTGTGCAGTTCCCGCTGCCGGAGCACGCATGAATGGCGACACCACACGGGTCTCCGCGCTGGCGGGCCCGACCCGCCCGCGTTTGCATGCATGCTGGGTCGTGCACTCAGGCTGGCTCAGCAAGACGCTCGTTCAGCCCGACCGGCTAGTGTTGACTTGAACTCAAAAGCCGCATTCCAGCCCGACAAGCCGACTTAACCCGCTCCTTTCGGATTCATCTAAACGCCCTGATAATTCCGCACTTCCGTTTAGCTCGGAAGCGCGCTTGATTTTCTAATTAAGGCTGTAAATGTTGAGACTGCAGTTTGTGTGGAAAGGCCGTTTCTAAAACCAAATTGGTGCCGAGAAAGAATGTTGTGCTTGTGCAGGTAGTCATTAAGGCGCCTCGCGAATATTTTTTCGGGTATTTTGCTAAAGAACGGTAGCACTGAAATTGGACGGTAGTTTTCTATTCTATGCTTGTCCTTTGACTTGTACAGTGGCAGCACCTTGGCAATTTTCATCCGTTCTGGAAACACACCCGTGACGAATATAGTATTGACGATATGCGCGAGAACTGGTGACACGATGTCAGTTACAAGTTTAACGACATGCGCCTAAACATTGTCAATTCCAGAGGCTGTGTTTCGCAAATTAGAAATAACTGAAGCCACCTCAAGCTTGTCTGTAGGGTAAATTTAAAAAGAAGCATTTGTACGTGGAATGTACGTTGCATCGAAATCCTTACCAGTTGAGTTAATGTTGGGTGAAAAATAGGCACTAAAAGCATTACAGATACCTTCCGGTGTAGTGTACACAACATCATTGTATATTATTTTTTCTGGGGGATGTGGTTTTATGTCGCGCCCTAGAAACTGGTTGAGAAGGGACCAGTTTTTTTTTTCGAATCCTTCCCGTTCTGTTCAATGCGATTGCTAAAATAAGCTTTCTTTGCTGCAGAAACTGTTCTTTAAGAGTTTGCGAATACGCAGAGTATCTTTCCTTCAAGGAAGTGTTATAAGGTTGCCTTTTTAATTTCCTATACATATTATATTTCGTTTTAATAGAACGCAAGAGCGCGCCCGTTACCCAAGGATCTCGCGGGATCGCATGTCTATTGCGCACACAGTAAGTGGTAGAGGCGGTGGCGATCACCTCAGTAAACATGTCTACAAACATGTCGTAACTTCAGTTAGAATTTTTCGAAGAGTATACACGGGACCAATCAATTGCGCGTACATTATTTGCAAATACGTCAGCGTTAAATAATGTCCGCGTAAAACACTTCTTGCTTAAGTTCAGGCAGTTTGACATTACGAAAAGCACAGGGTAGTGATCAGTAATACTAACATCTCAATCTTCCGCAGATTTGCAAACAGGAGTGTTAGACAACACGTGGTCTATAAGTGTACTACTTTGTTCTGTTACACGCGTTGGTTTGTCTACAAGCAATGTGTAACCATAACTAGTAAAACAAGACACATATTCATAACAAGAAGAAGAATCAATGTCACTTACATCAATATTAACATCACCGATTATTACTACACGAGCATTAGAACTCAAGAACGCATTAAATATACAGTCAAGGTCATCGCAAAAGCCGTGATAAGATGCAGACGGCGACCTATATATAACGCCCACAATAAGGTTATGTGACGGCTGCAAATGACTTTTATCCACTTCAATCCATACTGATTCACAATGAAGTGTTTTAAATTCAGTATCGTGTCGTCTCCGGTACGTAATGCTATCGTCTATGTACAGGGCAGCACCACCATGGGCGATGCCAGATTGGTTGTAGGTTGCGCGGCAGTTCGCTTCTAGCTTGTAAGCAGGTCTATTGTGAAGTCCGACTTCATTTTCCGTCAACCATGTCTCTGATATGCCAATAAAGGAGAACTTCGTGCTAAATAGGCTAATAAAATTACGGATTTGGTCCTGGTTTTTCCGTAAACTGCGCGCATTGAAGTGTGCACCCACCAGCACGTTTTCAGAAACTGTCTTTTGATTGAAATCGTCTACTGACATGTACGCCTTGATGTCTGTGATTTGCTAGCTAGCTGATACGACTAAGATCAGCCTCACAAGTAACACGTACAACAGGGCTATCAGTTGCTTTCCGTGCTTTGATTTGACCTTGATCTGTCCAAACAAACATACACTTCTTTTCCCTTTTTCGCCTCAGTGCCTCAGCCAACAATTTCTTGTTTTCACGTGTGAGATGCTTATTTACGTAGATTGCCTGTTTTCTGACGGAAGAAAAGGCCAGCGCATTCGTGGGAAGCCGCGCTTTTTTCACTCGCTGATAAAATTCATTTCGGACTTTCCTTGAAGCAAAACGAACGATGTTTTTTTCAGTGGTATTGTGCGCAAGAGATACACGATGGCAAGCATCGATGTCTTTGGTATCAATGGGGTAACTAATTTGCTCTCCTATCTTCTGGACTAGTAATTCACAGTTCTCATTTCGTGTCATAGGTATACCCTTGATTTCGGTGTGGTTGCCCCTTGAATATTGCTCCAGGGACATCACACGGCTTAACAGCTCTTCATTTTGTCGCTTCAGATTCTCGTTACTTTCGCGCAAGGTTGCGTTTTCCTTCACTATTTCATCAAATTTGCTGAGAAGAGATTCAAAGTTGGAATTCATAAGCTTCATGCTTTCTTCCATGCCAATGACCTGGTTTGGTAACTGCGCAAGACGGTCCAGACGTATAGTTATGTCATCCAGCCTGCAGGTAAGTGCATTCACACTCTGACTATTCGAGCTACCTGTCTGTGCGGTAGGACCCTGAATTTCGTTCTCGTCTGTCGTGGTGCTCGCAGCTGCTGAGCTACCCCTTAACCTTGCTGAGCAGCATGCCGGGCACTTCCACGTCCTTCGAGCAGCTTCATTCTTTCCTTTAAAGAATGTTTCATTTGTACCAGAACATTTTCCTGCGTGATAAATGCAATCGCTTTCAGAACAAGTAATCCTATTACATCATTGCTGATTGTCTTCTTGCATGAAAGGCAAACGTCACGCGTCATGGTAATTGCTCTCTGCAAATGGAAAACAATGACACTTTCTGGCAGCAGCGGCGGCAGGAAGGACTAGCGGAAATGTTCTGAAATGTAGAACTAACCTGTAAATACACGACGAAGTAGTTAGAACACGTCCAGTCTGCTCCACCGCCGCTGCCAGAATAATCTGGAGTTGTTTTAGGCAAAATGCATGAAATAGTGTGACTGCCACCTCCTATTTTGGCGACATGACTTCCATTTTCACCTCCAAATCCTGCTATACATAGCGCGTGTTTTGAGCTGGTTGTGTAATTTAGGGTGGTTTTGACTAATTGAAGCTTCGCACCCTAATAATGGACTGGACAGCTTAAAAAGAAATTGGTACATAAACGGTCGCTGTCAGTACTCCATACTCCTTTACCTAGTGCAAAGTGCTTGTGAGCCAAGAAGCGGGTAGTTCTAAGCAGTATTTCTCATCTTGGCCAGGTGGTATTGCCCAGTTACTATGGTGCAAGGCTGCTCAGTCATGCTGGTCACAACTTCAATCTAGGCCATGGCAGCTGCCCTCCAATGGGGGTAAAATGCAATAATGCTTATGCACTTAGATTCGGTGCACATTAAGGAAGGCCTGGTGGTCAAAACTTCAGGTTGTGACTTTGGCATGTAAAACTCCAAAATTTAATTTTAAAGTCTAAAGGTGCTTTATTGGGAGCAGGACATCATCTTGAGCTTTTACTGCACGACCATGACACGAAGAAGCTCCGAGTAAATAAAAACACTTTCTTAGACAATGTCCATAAGTTGCAAACATTTACAAACACTTCTCTGCATCCAGCTCTGTTGCTGTTATATTTAGTTCCATATGCCAAGGCGGGTTAGGATGCTAGAACATCTTTCAAACCTGTTTTTGTTTTTTTATTGCTTGAAAGTTTTTGGTTATTTTGCATGTCTGTGTGCGCCGAATGCACATTTCAGTGCATCAATTTCTTCAGAAAGTGAACTCCTCTTTATTTATTTGTACATGCAGAAAGGGTTCAGATGAACTGCTTTCTGATGTCTGTATAACAAGCAAATAAATGTCTATGTAGGCTGCACAAAGAGAGAGGATTTTTTTGTAAATACTTTATTCAATTCAGAAAAAAAAGGCAGCTGTCAGTATTCTGTTTAAAAGTGAAAATTGCCCCTACCTCCTCTGCTTCATTGTCTGATGCTGATGTTCCATTCGGGGGCACTCAACTGACAGGCTGCACTTTGGCCATGTCGGGTGTGCTGTCACCAGGCCCTAGGTCGATCGACATCCTCAGCAAAAGTCGAGTCGAAACTCTATAAAAGAAACACCTCATCATTTTTCTATCAGGTTTGTCATCTTGTGTGTTTCACACATGGCCGTCAGTGAAATAGTCCGTCACTTGGATACGAAAACAAATCTAGCATTTTCTGGCAGCCAAGCTGAATACTCAATAAATGGAGAACATTAAAGAGCAAATACAGTTGTCACGTTAGATTGTTCAAGTGCAGCAGAAATTGAAATAAATCAGTGATACTTTGTGCGTCGGCTTTAAATGCAAGAAACGTAAAAACAGTAACTTGCAGCCACGCCACTTTGAATTTCCCGCGTTTCCTACACCTCACAACAAGTTTGGCATCGTCCGGTACTCGGGGATCGTAATCGCTTAAAAATATGATGAACGAGTGTCGGCATAAATTAACAGGATACTTAACCGGGCAATATTTGCGCATAAAACGAATCACGTAGCGAAGCTACCGTCAAATACCCTATGACGCATCTGCCAGGGGCGGTGCGGTTTGGGCGAACAATTAAAAAAGGAATGCGAGTATCACTTGTCTCACGCCTACTAAGCTGAGATAGAATTTGAGTTTCCTATTAAACTATGCTCGATATTTACGCCCCGAATAAGACGCTGGAAATTTTTTTACGTCACATTGCATACGTATGAAAGTGAGGAAATTGCTTTTATTGTATTCTGTCCAGTCGGCATGTAGCAGCTACCACTCTCGTGCAACGGAAGCATGAAAGTGCTATTCGCGGCCCAGAAAACAAACACATACAGCGCCAACGTTATGCCCCTTGGAGTTGGAACTAAGCACCATCAAGCCTGTTAGTTTTCTAGCCTTCATAACGCCATGAACATGATCGAACATCGAGCGAAACAACTGTCTGCTTTCGAAAATTACTACCGCTCCCATTTACATGCCTATCGCTGCCACAAGCAAAAGTCAATGGGCTAGCTGTCCCAAAGCCGCAGGTTAGACTGACAACAATATATTATGGCAACGTAAAACCATTTCCACGCTGACTTAGCAGCGGCAGTGTGCGCTAAGTGCCGCAGTTCTCGTTTGCCGCTCGAAATTCACACCATGATGACGGTCACTGCATCTTTCACATGAAATATTGCATGTTTTGCTCCAGAGCTCAATAGGAGGGCGAAACGCATTTGCACGTACCTGAAATCTGCATGCGGAAAACCCGATGACGCTTCCGAGAACGGGGCACACCGCCATAGCCCCCCTACGGTCGCTTGACTTCGACGTGAGCCACTTCTATCAAACATTTCACATGCGACATGTCTCACACCGATTGTGCGAACACAAGAAAATTACGCAGGCCGCATTGCGACGCCGTGCAGCCGTGCATCCACCGATGAGCTGCGTGCGCGGACTTGCAGAAAAACAAAACGATACGGGCGAAAATATGGCGGGTCTCGTTGCGGAGACGAAGCAGCAGTGTAGCGGCAGTAGCGGAAAAGCGCGAATGAATATTACCAATTGTTGCTTCCGCGTTATGCCGGCGGTGGAGGCTTTAGTGGCGTGTGTTGTGGCTGTCTAAATTTATTTTTTATATCTTTTCCCCAAACAGTAGGTTTAAGATCAGTTCTTTGTTACATTTTTTGACTGTGTCGCTTGACATAATTTTTTGTCATTTTGTGCTATTAAGAGGTCAATTATGGCCTCCCAGTTTCGCGCGCGCCAGCTTGGCGCGCAAATATCTGAGGCCATGAGACAACGCGTTAAGAAACGCCGTTCCTGTAGTTGTTAGCATTACATCATCGTTTCTTCAACTCAGATAGAGGTGTAGTGTCTCTTTTCCCGGGAGTGGGGAGAGGGCGACCAAGACGCCAACGCTCAGCGGGGGAGCGGGGGAGTAGATTAATGTTGGTTGTTATCGCGAAATTCGCGGGTCTTGCGATTTTTTTTATTACGTAAGCATTTCTACACTTGCCCGTCAAGTAAAACCACCCGTCGGTCACTCCCTACCGCACAATATCTTTCAAAATAGAACCTGCAGCAGCGAGTGAATTCACCTTCGTGCTAGCTCTCGCTTCAACGCAACTGAAGTAGCGAGAACACAGCGCTCACGAAGCTCACAGCACATGCCGCACTATGCACTTTTCGCAGATCACTTCCAAGATAGGTGTGCGCGCGTCTGTTTTCAGAGCGAAGTACACGGCGAGAACACAGCGCGTGAAGTTTTCAGCAGTGGGCCCACTCTGTCTGCACTGCAGTTCGCTTTCAAGATACGGCTCGCGCGGCCGTGCTACAAGCAGACGCCGCCAGAGGACGGTTGATAATGGTTCGACGCGGATGACTGAAGCGCTGAAGAGCGATAACGGCTCAAAATGAATGGAACGTCATCAGCGCACCCGGCACCCCCATGTGCAGTACTTTGCTTCCTTCACTTTGCGCCGCCGACCAGAGCAGATCCGGTCGCCGCAGCACTGTCGCTTATACTCGTCGGATCAAGTCTCATAACATTGATAATGACATTGGACTGCATGTAGATGAGCAAGTGTCACAATGCTTACGCATACTTAGACAACTCCCAGAGCAGTTTCTGTGTGATTTTCTTTATATCGGAAAGGTGCAGTCGGTGGTGATCCAGAGTTGGCAATGCATGTAAGAGGGGTGCGAAGCTTTTCTTTTTATGAGATTCTTGCCCAGCTCCCAAAGTCCTGCTCAACCTAAGACTTGCTGATGGCTGTATGTAGTTTTTTTTATTGTCGCATGCCCTCGAAAAGCCATGAATCCCACTGCGTTATGATATGAGAGCAGTATTCACGTCCAAAACGAAATGCAGCCGGTAATTAGGCTGCCTAAGGTTTGCGGCCCGGTGGCAGCTCCCCTCCCCCGCCTCCGTTTACAAGTTGGGGGAAGGGTCTGGAGCAGCCTTACACCCCCCTCCCCACAGTGGCGTAGCCAGAAAATTTTTCGTGGGTAGGGGGGGAGGTCCCAATTGACCGTGGAGGGGGAAGGGCTGGTCCAGTGCCACAGTAGCTTACTGCTAGCAAGTGTTACAAGTGCCCGGCGTGCCCCTTTTGGCTACGCCGCTACTCCCCCCACCGCGCAATCGACGCTATCGAGCTATCAGAACGTGCATGACACGCATGCATCACATAACATGAATGACGTGCCACGAAGCTGGCATGGATGTCGTGACATCATCATTATCAGCCTATCTTGATGTCCAACGCAGGACGGAAGCTTCTCGTGCGATCTCCAATACTCCTGTCTTGTGCTAACTGGTTCCACTTGTCGTCAAATTTTATAATTACATCACGTCCACCTTATTCTCTGCCGTCCTCGACTGTGCTTCCCTTCCCTTAGTACCCATTCTGCAACTCCAGTAGACCAGCGGTTCTCTCCCTTACGCATTGCATGGTCTGCCCAGCATGACTTCTTCCTCTTAATGTCAACCAGAATATCAGCTATCCCCATTCGCTCTCTAATCCACATCGCTGTCTTCCCGTCTACTATCATCACGCCTAACATTTTTCGTTACATCGCTCGTTGCGCGGTCCTAAACGTCTTTCCAAGTTTGTTTGGTAACCTCCAAGTTTCGGCCCCATATGTTAGTAACGGTAGAAATAAACGATTAGCAGTAAGCTCCATGGTCATGATTTAGTAATGCCTGCCGTAAGATTTCCAACTAATTTTTTTTATTTTTGTTAATTTCCTTGATCAGCGGCCCCTGCGTGTTATTAATCTCAATAAACGCATATCTGCGTTGGTTCTAGAGGCTGGCTGCCGATCATGAAATTTCGTTCTCTCGCCAGGCTGTGGAACATTACTTTTCTCTTCTGCATACTAACCTTCAATCAGACTCTTACACTTTCTTGGCTAAGGTCCTCAAACATTTGTTGCAAATAGTCTGGAGCGTTGCTGAGTATGCCAATGTCATTTACAAACCGTACGTTGGTAAGCTATTTACCGTTATTCCTCACTCCTAAGCATTCCCAGTCTAACTGCTTGCACACCTTTAAGTATTCAGTGATAGCATTGTAAACATTGTGCCATTGATCATGCGAAGCCTTTTGCAGATATGCGAAGTAGGCGCGTTAGTGTCATCCTTTCGAAATGAACATTCGTGGGAAACTTCATTTTTAACAGCTGTTCTGACTCAGTGCACTGCTGCCTATATGCCCCGATCTAATCATTCCAGCTACCGGATTCAAGCGCAGGTAGCGTGCGTATCATGCACAGCCAATATTAAAGCGTAAACTGGCAGTTCATTTATCACATAATGTAAGCTTGTTCACTTACTCCGTAAAATTAGGGCGTAAATTGGAAAGACTGGGGTGTTCCAAGGGTGTTTTCATATTGAACACCCGTTTCCGTTACAATAGGGTGTTTCAAGGGTGTTTACAAGGGTGAAAAGATAAATACGCCCGCATTACACCCATAAGGGTGTGAAAATTTTGTAAGTGCGCAGTTAACAGTGAAAGGAATCTTGGTGTTTGGAGTGCTTGGTATTCATTTCGGTGCAGTTATATAACTTGCATGTTGCATCATGTCCAGGTGCAAAACGTTGGTGCAGTTCTGCCGCAACGCCAACCTGGTGAAGAAGGCGCTATGGCATCTACGAGACCTGAGGGTTTGTTCCAAGCACTTCAAACCGTCTGCGTATCTGCGGTCAGGATGGCTGCGCCACGATACTTTGCCTACTCGAGGAAGCGTTGATGGTATATTTTTTTTTAAATCAAACCTTTAAGATATACGCCGCTCTTGAAATTCCGACTTTTGTCTAGAAATTACATTTTTTTACTTTTTTCGTACCTGTAAACACTCCAGCGCCTTTTGTAAAACAATACTGTCAAGACATTTCAAAATATGAGCCTAACGAATCCTGGTGGTAAACAGAATTTTATTTCATTAGACAAGCATTTTTCTAGGGTAATGTCATATCTTAACCACATGCTGTGGAAAGTATAGTTGTCTGGAAATTATTAGCAATGAAGGTATTGAGTTCTCTTTTCTCTTCGCCGTCATGTTGCCATTTCTGACACCTCAGGCAAGCGCAGCAGCCACATGGACTGTGCACCATCTTCGAGCGAAACTTCGGCATCAGTGCGCCGTGCTGGAGAACCAGGTGGGCAAGGTTGCATGCATGCTAGCATGCGTCTTTCCCAAACGGTGATAACTGAAAGCCAATTCGACTGCTTCCTATAATAGCTGCTGTCGCCAGTGAACCTGTTGCCAAGGGGTACCTCCACAGCCAGTCGTCCCAGTCACTGCAACCCTTCCAAGAAGGTCAGTTATTTCGAATATGTTGGAAGAACCAGATAGGTATGGCTCAGAAATATGCTACAATTCCTTGACTCTGTGCTGTGTAGATTCAGATGGTGTCCATTCTACGGCGAACCAAGCTCGTTCCCACGCCAGTGGCTTGATGATGGTTCAGTGTAAGTGTTAATTCAGCTTGTGGGGCTTAGTTATTTGTTGGGTTTTTGGCTTCACTTTCAGAACTGTGGTGTAGCTGTATTTTGTTCTCTCTATCCTGTGGTCGCAGCTGACAACGCGTATGCACACCCAAGCTCTCAAGCAAGCACTTCATCTCTGGAACCTGACACGGCAGGAGAGGTCACAGCCCTAATAGCGAGTGCTGATCTGTCACCAGGAGCTCTGCTGAGCACTTCGCCTCTTTCTTATGAAGGTTAGTGATTTTGAAACTTTTTAACCATATTGCGCACTTTTTTTGTGCTTCAGGATTACATGGAGCTATGACTAAACCAGACGCAGCAACTTATTGCTCTTCTGTCGATTCTCTATATATAACCCAGTGCCCGACAGATTTGAAGGCCTTTAAGGGCACAGTGCAGTACAAGTTCCAAATCTCACAAACAATGGCTAAAGGCTTGTGGCAATGGCTTGTGTTCATGGCTAAAGGAATATGCACACCGTGGAAGCAGCCACTTGGCTAGTTCTTTGTAGATAAGGTAGTACGTGCGACTGTTCTGCTTGACGTTTTTTTTTTCCAAATGCCAGAAATTGTTGGTTGGAGCTGGATTGCAGCCTGTGACTCTGGTTTGTGATCACGGGAACCAAAATGTTTTTTTTTTCAAGCCTTGTAGCCCCTGAAAAGCCGTACGTAAGTGTCAATGGTGAACCACTTTTCTTTATTTTGATCCACCACATTTCCTCAAATGTTTACGTAATATTTTGTTCAAGTACGACTTAAAGGTAGGCAGCGACATAATCAAAAGCTCGTACATACGACATATTTATGATAGGGATCAAGAATTGCAATTTCGGTGGATCAGTGCCTGGCACTTTAGTTTGACTTTTGCTTCCAAGATGTCGGTGAAACTCGCAGCACAAGTATTCAGCAATCATTACGCTGCTGCAATGTGGACGCTGGTAACATTTCAGCAATTGTCAGCAGAGGCTATACACAAGGCCAGAGGAGTGCATTGCAGTTTTCGAGAATTTTAAAGTTCTAGACGGTGCACGTCAGCCTCTTTGCACCCGTGGCTTCTGCCAAACTACGAGGACCTTGCTGTTGTTATGGTACCACCTGGCCTCTCGCTGTGGTTTAGCATACCTCCTTACCAGACACCTGATCCAGAATGCGCTTGAAAACACCTTTGCAATAGTTAGGTCAAAATCTGGATCGAACAGCAACTCGTCTTACCGGCAGTTTCAGCCGGCATTTAGACATCTTTTAGTTGGCAACCTTTTCAAACTGTCGGAAAGCAGTAACTGTGCTGAAGACATGTCTTCTGGCCACTCTCCCAGCTTGTTTTTCGAAAATTGCTCCTTCTGTCTTTACACCTACCACATCTTTGCCAGTTGCAGTAGAATTTCTCCCTTATCATTATCCATCTCCAGTGGTAGAGAACAACATTGCCTATTTTGCGGGCTGGCATGCGTATAAGTTTATAAATGCAGACAGGTATGCTACAGGGTCGCATAAGTGTGAGTTGAGGCAAGAGAACACAGCCTTTACCGATCAAAGTCAAGTTCTATTGTACTTGAGCTTGAAAAAACCTGCAGAAGGTGACTTTGGGAGCCTGTCAGTTCCTGCACCCTCCTTTGTAGCAATGCTTGCGATCGGCTTTTGTCGCATCTGCTTCCGATATTGCAAGAAAAGCACAGGTAGGGCATGATCTGTGCTTGTTGCTTCATGCCAAGGCAGAAAAATCGCTGTGTGTGGTGATGATGTTTATGGAGGTTTGTTTGCCCTGTTCCTCAGGGTGAGGCTGCATTGGCTTGCCAGCAGAAAGAATCTTGAACTGGACAGTGAAACCACTAAACGGAAAGCTGCGAAGCAAGCACTGAGGCTACGCACTTGAAAAGCAAGCAATTCCCGAGCTACTGGTTGAATGTTTTGTGAAGTTGCAAGCTATTTTCCAATGTGTGCAACAAATCTGTTTAGGCTGATTTAAGGGCTGCAAATGGTTTTTATGGTTCACAACCTGGCTGTATTTTTTTTCTTGTGCATTTTGCTTTGCAAGGACGTGACATGGTTGCCCACAGGGGCAATTGTTTAACAATTGGAAGCATTGATGGTATATTTTTTTAAATCAAACCTTTAAGATATACGCCGCTCTTGAAATTCCGACTTTTGTCTAGAAATTACATTTTTTACTTTTTTCGTACCTGTAAACACTCCAGCTCCTTTTGTAAAACAATGCTGTCAAGGTACTTCAAATATGAGCCTAACGAATCCTGGTGGTAAACAGAATTTTATTTCATTAGACAAGCATTTTTCTAGGGTAATGTCATATCTTAACCACATGCTGTGGAAGGTATAGTTGTCTGGAAATTATTAGCAATGAAGGTATTGAGTTCTCTTTTCTCTTGTGGCATCTTTCATCCTTCCTTCCACTAGGTCACTCTTTTACGGTACTTTTACGCAATATACAGCCTTTTAAAGTGTCCCCTATGTACTTGTGCACTATTGTCGTATAAAACTCAATTCCGATAAATCGAATGCCTCTCAGTGGAGAACCTCCTCGCATTGGATTCAACTGGTTTCCGTGATGCTGGGGTCAATCTTTCCACCTTCCCGCCCCCTGCGGTTTCGTGATGACAGGTACAACTAAATGAACCGCGTCTTCACAACTACCACTCAGCACCACTGGCTACAAAGCCACCTTTAAATAGGGTTGCTGCGTCTCCTTCCAGTTTTTAGCAGGATCATTTGCAGCACAACGAGATGACAGAAAAAAAACGCCGAGCAGTGCTTGAGCTTTATTTGGTTATCTTGTAAGGTACAGTGCGGTGATATATGCTTTACTTCCATGTGAATATCCTCGCATTTCACAGTAAGGTGTACTTTATGTATGCTTTAGTTGGATTAGAATTACTTCAAAATACTCTGATTACCGACTAGAAGTGGGTCTGGAAGTTGTGCTGAGGCTCAATATATGGTGTAATGCTAATGCATTGAGCAGGTTTGTTGATGCTAAAACTGGCTTTAACATTCTCTTGTAGGTGTAAACATAGCTGCTATATTATTTCAGATGAAGAAATGAAATGTGAAGAGTAATCCCACTGCCCTATGCTCCAAGTCTATCTTGATGCACCTTCTTATTACATGTCATTTTTGCCTCAATTGAAGCTGTGATAGCATTGTTTTCTGTGCATTTAAATTTCCTACCTGCTAACGTTTGTGGCACTTCAGGGCTTTTTCCTATGTGCACTGTTACCATTGGGATAATTAGACAGCTTAAACCGTGCTACTGTTTGCACACTAGAAATTGCTAGTGACCTGCAATTTCTAGTGTGCTTTATCACTGTATTTGTTTGGTTGATGTAATAAACCATGAAAATGAAAACCATACTTGCCGTACACTTTATCGCAAACTCTGCATTTGAGCCAGTGCTTTGTGGATCGTACCTTGCTCTACTCAGAGACAAACTACTTGCACGAATGATGCATGCTTAGACCGTGTCTGGAAGCGTTGCAGCCTATCTATGCTGCCTTCTTTGCCAGTCACTTGGGCTCACAATTGCACATAAACGCATCAACAAGGACATAACTAGCAGGAACTCGAGCACATTTGACTGACAAAGGTTGGCGCGCACTGAAAGGCAGCAACCTTTAATACGAGCTAGAAAATGCGGATTCTATCAAAAGACCGGTTTATAATTCGCACCAAAGCATACGTAGGCGTGACGTCATTCAACGTCACGCATACGTAAGCATGTCCCCCAACATCCAGGCGCGCTGGGGTAACCATGAGCCACCATTTTTTTGGACCAATGAGCGTCTATGGAGCCTTCGCTATCAGTGTACATCTACTTTGGCCTGCCGACAGAGTGTTATGGGGTTGGGTGGGGAGGCGGCGTTAGGGGCGGGAATTATTTTCCAGTGACATTCAATCCAAAAAGCGCCGTTTACTTATAATGCGTGTTCGAAGAGGTCACCATCTGCTGCAATGGATATTTTGCATCTCACAGGCACATTTTCCGAGGCGTTCTTGATCATGGTATCAGGGATGGAGTTGCAGACTTGTCTTTTTTCTTTTAGGTTCTCTGATGTTGTGGTTCGTGTCCGGTATACTTGATCCTTGGCGTAGCCCCAGAGAAAGAAATCAAGGGGAGTTAAACCTGGTGACCGTGGCGGCCAAGCTATGGTCCCATGACGTCGAATCCACTGCTGTGGGAATATGCAGCCATTTTCAAGCTTTGCTGCTGCCGTGCGCAGGAGCACCACCATTCTGGTACCAAATATGCTTGATCCAAGCCAATGGAACTTCCCAATGAAAATCCTCAGGCGCCCAATCAAGGATGTCGTTTACGTATCTTTCACCTGTGAGCGTGTTATCAAAAAACATGGGGCCAATGATAGTGCCACCGTAAATTCCACACCACACATTAACCGACTACTGATATTGGACATGTGTCTTCAAGACCCAATGAGGGTTTTCGTTGCTCCAATAGTGAGCGTTGAGGATGTTCGCTTGGGCATTACGTGAGAAGGTAGCTTCATTGGGACAGAGTATTCGTATCCAGCTTTTCTTGACACGAGGGTTTAGTTCCCGCAAGTGCCACCACGTGGCTTACTGACCTTAAACTTTTCAAACTTCCCGCGGTGACGCGTGATGACGTAAACAAAAATATAATAATAAAAAGCTATCCGTGCGCATTGAACTTCGCTAGAATGCTTGTAACCCGCCGTGGTTGCTCAGTGGCTATGGTGTTGGACTGCTGAGCACGAGGTCGCGGGATCGAATCCCGGCCACGGCGGCCGCATTTCGATGGGGGCGAAATGGGAAACACCCGTGTGCTTAGATTTAGGTGCACGTTAAAGAACCCCAGGTGGTCAAAATTTCCGGAGTCCTCCACTACGGCGTGCCTCATAATCAGAAAGTGGTTTTGGCACGTAAAACCCCAAATATTATTATTATTTATACTTTTTGTGCGCAAACAAACAGGGACGAAGAATAGGGGCAACACAAGGACGAGCGCTTTCACAAGGCAACACAAGGAAAGCGCTCGTCCTTGTGTTGCCCCTATTCTTCGTCCCTGTTTGTTTGCGCACAAAAAGTATAAATATGAATATGTTCCAACTAGGCCGACTCGCAGTTATATTATTATTATTAGAATGCTTGTCCCGCCGGAGTTATCAGTGTTCTTGATGAAGCGTAGCCGCTCGTCGCCTGGAAATGACTTGTCATCCTGAGAACGTTTAGTCGCGACGAGCGATGATTGATTCTAGGCTTTTGTTACGGTTCTTTTTCTCTTTACCTTTTTTTCATTTTGATGCTACGGAGTAAACAAGTTACGCTAACCATCAGAAGCACTCCGTGGCAGCCATTTTTCAGCCGGTACACATTGTTAACATCCGAACATCGCACAGCGTCTACGAGAGACGCCGTCGTGGACGGCTTTTGACTGATTGGTTTCGTTAAGGTGCCCCCAATTATCTTGCTGGCGACTTTGCTATCCGCCCTTATGGGCTACCGCGGCAGCTGCAAATCTAGATGTGCTTAAGTATTACGACATACATGGATATGTTGGTTTTGCACCTTGACGCAATAGTCACGACACAAGAATTGAGCAAGCTGCCTCTGTGTCATCGTCCGCTAGCATGCTATGGCCGAAGCTGCTTGCAATATTACGTCACATTGACTGGCCACCAGGCCAGGTGCACACTTGCGTATGACATATGCAGTACTTGCAGTTAGTTTCCAAAGTAGTCTCCAAAGACGGTTATCCACGTGCGTGAAGGAAGACCGCTATTTAATATTATTGTGCAGTAATATATGCGGGATTTGTATCTTCTCCATATTGTCTACCACTTTGCCGTTTCACCTTTATATTGTAGGCACAATGTAGACTATATAGCGTGTTGTTTGTTGTCATTGCCGTACGTAATCTCCACAGAGTAGCCAGACACCCTCTAATTAAATGCTGTCAATGTTTGCCTGATTACGCCCGCCATTGTGATGCAAATAAACGTAACCTAAACTAATTATCTCAGGAATAAACGCTGAATGAAACGCTGACGTCATCCCGAACAAGATCATCAAGCGCCGTAGTGCTCGATCTTATGATGCCCCTATTTGCAAGGTTAGTTTCGTGTGTTTATTTTTTTGGGGGGTGGGATGTGCTCTTGTACCGTAGAAACGTCCCTCGGACGTCTATAATGTGCTCGTTTTTATTCTCAAGGACCCAATGAAAACAGTCATCGCTGCAAGTCAAGATGTCCTGGTGGCAGGCCACCATGGCATGTCGGGCAAGTGTGACCACGCTGGTTCATTTGGGTTGGCATATACTATTTTATGGGCGTCGTACTTCGCCACATTCATTTTTCAAGCTAGGCCAGAGCTCGAAAAGGCCTGCCAACTTACTAGGTCCCTTTCCTCTGTTTACTTCCGCAAAGTGCGCATCTGTCGCTAGTAATAGCATGCCCAGCGGTATGCTATTACTCAAGCCTTTCTGGCGACCTGAGCAACTGAAGTCGCAGGCTTTCTTCAACCGGCGTCGAGGTTCAATATGGCTATCCTCAAGTACTTTTCGCTGACTTTGCTCACCACCTTCTCTCCAGTGTCATCTCTTACACTACTCGCTCCTGCTAGACACAACACAAACATGCAACGACCTTAATGAAGTATCAATTACACGCTAGCTGACATGCTGTCGATGTACCTTTGCGCTGAGCACCGGAATCCTGTCTATGGGGACATTATCGGTCTACAGCCTCGCTCAGCGACACTGCTCGTTACTCATCACTTTTTTTGTCGACGGCAGCATATATACTGTATTTCCTCTAAATATACTTTCGGCTTTAGGTGTGGCCTTGCACGCCCGCATATTCTGTTACGTTGACGGCGACCGTTGTCGTCAGGCTGCCGCCTCATTCTGAGCTTCACCCTCACCAGAGAGCACAGAAAGTTATGTACACAAACAAACTACCGGGATTCGAGCCCATGTATTCGCAACATCCTCCATTTGGGAGCTGGGCGCGCTAACCATTACGCTACTACCTCCCTCCACAATTTTCTGTTTATCTGTCTTCCCACTTCTCGTTTTCGTCGCAGACGCAGGCAGAACGGACACAGAAACGAAAAAAAAGATTGCTTGAGCCGCCAGCAGACACATGGCCTTAACTTTGGAGTGCATGTGCTTGTGGCTAAGTGCAGATCGTAGGTCGCCTTAGCTTTATTGTAAATTTGCTTTCACCGGCTCTTTTCGGATAAAACTGAAACGCCGGACGAAAATGAGTCCTACCGTTGTATTTTTTCTTGTTTTTTTTTAAAGTTTAAACCAAAAACACTCATTCGCACAAACAATGATTTTTAAAGACATGGCATAAGGATGATATATTTCGAGGCCATGTCGCTGCCAATACGGGACAGCACCACGTATCGACGAAAGGGCATCACACTGCCGATGCATGCGGCGCGTTACTGAATGATGAAAACAGGAAACACGACTGTTTTTCAGTCCACGCAACTTATTAGACACAGAACACAAAGCGCCCACCACCTTGACATTTTTTTTGACAACAGCGGCACACAACGGCTGACTGATATACTTCTTAAAGGGGTTTATTCTTATTTTTCCTCGCAGAACCGCGAGCACAGGGAGCGCCGCGCCGTATACCGCGGCCACGTACTCTAGCCGCCCTCCTTTTCCTCTAACAATATGGCCGCCGGCGGCTTCACGCGCTCCTGTAGACGGCGAATCGGACTGTCACTCCAGAAGTTTAAATACATAAGCTCTTTGCATAGAAACGACCGCATTATTGCTAATATATTATTGGCTTGGATAGCTTTGGCACGAGGGCCAAGACGGCACCCTGTCTTCTAACGCGTTCTGATGTTTGCGTTCGCGTCTCTGTCTTGAAGGGACGCGCATCGTAACATGCTGCAACGGTGCTTGTGTTGAGCGTATGTAAGGCGAGCAACGCTGTTCTAAAATGTATGTTCTCTAACTTGTGCAGCAAACCCGTGTTTATAGTATTCCCGCAATAGCAAGAGTCCCGAGCATAGCAAGCGTCAAGTTATAGTCGTAACTTGAAGCGACAGCGTAGTTGTGATCAAGAGACCCTGCCAGTAAGGAATGAACGGTGAGGCATGGCTGATGAATAAGTAATTGCCAAGATTGGTTTTCAGCAAACGTTTCTTACCAAGAACGGCGGGTGCTTATACTACAGCAAAGGACGGATGCTGGGCGGTGACTCCAATCATATACACGCCACATCAAACATCTTCACTGGTTTCACCAACTCTCGCTTATATTCTCTCGACCCTAAACTGCGACTTCGCCTGCCACCCGGGCTCCAGCTTTTCCTCTCTTTGTGCCCCGCTTCTTTCCCAATGTGCCGAGACGTGCTCTCACTGATGCTTGCTGCTCCTTTTTCTCAATAAATGAAGGTATTCATTCATTCTTAAGTTGTTGCAGAAAATAGCGTGTGTTCATCTCCATAACTACCCTGTCTCTCACCTGGACTCTCCCATCGCAAAACAATCTTGCTGTGTTGCAAATGACTGGGCGTCACATATACAATTTTCTACGAATGGCCAGCAGCGCGGCGTGCAATTTTCGATGTGTGTCGAGACAGTATATAAAGTGCTTTCTCTGCCACATCCACACTTAGCGCTCTGCTCCGTGAGCTACTATTAGCCGCTAGCACGCAGTACGAAATGAAAGAAATCTATCTGGGCTGGTCGGGGGCAGCTCATTTCGGATTCGTGATGCGTCGATTTATTATATATATTTCTTATCTAAGCCTAAATGACAGCGATATAGGCGATGCGAGTTACGTTAGCTCGTTGGTTTGGACTAACGACGCTTTTCATGCAGTACTTTCGTCTTACGCCTGTTTTCGAACGCAAATGAAAGGCAGGAGGGTAACACGCCTTCCTGAAATGAAACATTCGGAATAACTCTTTGTTTGATGGTTGGACATATGGCAACGGCCCCCGATATGAACCACCTGCAAGTCGGTATCAGCTTGCAAAGGGGAATTCAAGTGAAACGTTGTCAAGCGGATAGGCTTTTAATTATCATAAGGATATCTTTATTGAAATTCCTTAACATGAGGTAAAAGCCGACTAATAAGCATTTTGATTTTCTGTGTTATGAAGACCTCATGTTAATATAAGGTTGCTGTCTTTTACAGCCTCCTAAATTCATAAGTGAGTTATGAATAACAAATTGTTGCGGTAAATGTGTAAACGCAGACGCCAAGAAGAGCCCTAATCCGTTTCCCAGTATTCACACAATGAAGATAGAGAACTTCTATACTCTCACCCGTTGTAGGGATGTCAACAACAAAACACTTCCAAAAGTGTGAGTCACGAATATAATATATTGTAAAAGGTGAGCCTGCGCTGCAAAACACTCAAAGCACAACGATGGCTGCGCGCATAGTAGTGCTTCCTCTGGATCTCGTCTACGGATCAAGACAGCGGTTCATCAGATTGGAATGCCCGTATATTGCAGCGCCATCTCGGGTCCTAAAATGTGATGGAGAATGTGCGCCAGTGTTCGCTTCACGCGGGCAATCTGATAAAATAACGCTCTTTCGCTATTGAATTCGTGACAACATAGTGGATGTTAGAAACACATGCAGGTGCGTCTTCAGCTAACCTATAACTTTGCAACAGTTATTAGACGCTAAAAACGCCCCCCCCCCCAAAAAAAAAAAAAAGCAGAGAATACAGTTGTTTTTACTATTAGCTGAGACATGGTGCTCGTGATAAAATGGGCCCCCAAAGACTGCACAGCGGCGCCGACATGCAGAAAATTCAAGAGCTAAACACTTTCCAATTACTGGTATTTATCAAACCAGCATTTTGTGGTTCAATGTAGCCCTGTAGTCGAGGGGCCAGTTCCACCACGGGTACTGTGTCGGAGCTTATATTTCATGTCAGCATTAATTGTCATAAAATCCCAGCATTTTTTTCTTTAGATCTTAACATTAGACAGCCAAAATACATCCAGCAATCCGTCATCTTAATACTTCAGTACCTTTCGTTCTAACGTACATGTCCGCACTGATCCATATGTTACAAAGTACTGAAAATGTTTCCAATGCTTTCCCCCTGGCAGCTGTTTTTATTCGTGATGATGGCACGAAACCGAGCCCGATGCCACCAGCGCTCAGAAATCTAAACAAGAGCACGGACAATGTTCTCGCACACCCTGTGTGATGCACCGTAGCGCTGAGAGTAGTCCATTGTAAAGGCAGAAGTGCATGGTTGGGCACATGTGCTTAAGGGGAAGCTTTAGCTCGGACGCTCCCATCTAAATACATGTAAAAGCAGAATTCGTTTTTCTCGGCAACCACTGCGCCAAATTTGACGAGGGCTGCTGCATTTAAAATAAAGGCTTAATATCTAGTGACTAGTGGTTTCAAATTTTTGATTCATGTCGCCAATTTTTTATTAAAAATTGGCAAAAATCGAGAATTTTCAGGAAACGAGGCTATCAATTTACAACTCTGTAACTCAGCAATGAAACACGATATCACAATTCTGTGAATTGCATCTAATAGTAGACCTAAAGCGGACAAAATTGATTTGTTACACATGAATCTAAAAATAATTCAGTAATATGGAAATACATGATGATGTATGGGTTTTGTGGCGCAAGGGCCGGCTATGGCCAAAGAGCGCCATGTCTGTGCTAATGATTTTGCGGTGTAATTATGATTACTATGAAGTTCGTGTGAGGTGGCTGTAAAGAGGCCTTAAAATATACGCTCTAAAGTGCGTAAAATCTGTATGATAAAATTATGGCGATGACGTGTGACTTGTACTATGAACATTTAGATGCATTTAAAAAGAATGATACGATAGGTAAAATATAAGTGATTGTGAAAAATCCATGAGCACTACTGCCTCCTTAGAGCCCTTGAAACACAAGGGCCTGGAGGCATGTGCTATGCAAAACAATTATCGCAGTGGCATCCTCTCAAGAGAGGAGGCGCTACGAATTCATGGGACTAATAACATGTAAGACCCCATCTTTAAGATAACCTAGCACTGTGTCTGTATTAAAAAGCGGTTCTGGACCAAGAAGCATTTCAGGATGAAGAGGAATGTGCTGTCGGTATGCTATTGAAAAATGTCTTTTTCTCTCAGATTCGGCTTCCCGACACTCCAGGAGGACGTGGAGTACGGTCAGCCTCACCCCGCATCTACCACAGGTTGGAGGCTCACTTCCGGTGAGTAGAAAATTATGGGTGCCGAACGTGTGTCCTATTCTGAGACGACAGAATAGGACATCTGTTCGGCGCGATTTTGGAGTAGACGGCCAAAATCCTAACTGTGGTTTTATCAGGTGGAGCTTATTATCCGTTTCCGCATCCCACATGTGTTGCCAGTGATCGCGCAGCCTCCTTCGCAAGAAAGGCCTCAGATCTGTGACAGGCACCGCAGAGGTAGGGTTAACAGCTTGCAATGTGATTGACGTGGCCATCTCGTCCGCCAGAACGTTACCTTCAATTCCCCTATGGCCAGGGACCCAGCATATTATGATATTCTGGTTAGATGAGTACGCTTTGCACAAGACCGAATATAGTTCATTAAATACGGGATTTTTATGTTTGCTGAGTGACATTAAGGCCTTCACGACGCTGAGAGAGTCTGTATAGATCGCTGCTTCTGGAAGTTTCGATTTTCTTATGTGCTTTACAGCAGAGAGTAGTGCGTAGGCCTCGGCCGTAGAGATACTTGTTTCCGGATGCAGTACATCGGATTCCGAAAACGATGGGCCGACGGCTGCATAGGATACACCGGCATTTGACTTGGAAGCGTCTGTGTAGAACTCTGCGCAGGAGTGCTTGTGCTGGAGTTCTAGGAAATGCATTCGGATTTCAGCCTCAGGAGCGTGCTTTGTAACTTTTATAAAGGATATGTCACATTGTATCACCTGCCATTCCCAAGGAGGTAAGAGCTTGGTTAGGTGCATTAAGCGATGCTCGAGGAGCGGGACATGCATTTCATCGCTAAGCTACTTCACACGCAGCGAGAAAGGCTGTCTTATGGAGGGATGATTGCTGAAAAGTGTAGCGCACGTCATATCGGTAACGTTATGAAAACATGGATGTTCAGGATTGGAGCGTGCTTTAAGGAAATATGTAAAGCTGATGTATGATCTCTGTAGGTGGAGAGACCACTCATTTGATTCCACATATAGACTTTGTATGGGACTCGTTCTGAAAGCGCCTATGGCCAGTCGGATTCCCAGATGTGGACTGGGTCTAGCATCTTTAGTGCGCTCAGGGCGGCAGAGTTATACACAACGGCACCATAATCCAATCGAGACCGAATTAGGCTCTTGTATAGGTTCATTAAACACTTCATATCACTACCCCATGTAGTCTGGGATAGAAGTTTCAATAAGTTCATTGTTTTCAGACACTTTTCTTTAAGATGTTTAATGTGTGGGACGAAAGTAAGTTTATTGTCGAGTATAACACCTAGAAATTTGTGCTCTTTGTTTACAGGTATCTGATGTCCACACATTTCCAAGCAAGGATCCGGGACCAGGCCTCTCTTCCTTGTGAACAGCACACAAGAACTCTTTTGAGGATTGATTTTAAAACCATTTTCCTCTGCCCACCCTGACACCTTGTTCAAACCATGCTGTACCTGTCTCTCGCATACTGCGAGGTTACAGGATTTGAAGCCTATTTGAATGTCATCCACATAGACGGAATACAAAATGGCCGGGGGTAAGGAAGCACGAAGCGTTGTCATCTTAACAATAAAAAGTGTGCAACTGAGCACGCCTCCCTGGGGTACACCAGTTTCTTGTGTAAAAGGACGTGACAGCACATTGCCAACTTTCACCCGGAAGGTACGATTGGACAAGTAGCTTTTTATTACGTTGAGCATATTATCATGAATGCCCATTTCCGATAAGTCTCTCAAGATGCCGTATCGCCACGTTGTGTCATACGACTTTTCCATATCGAGAAATAACGAGAGGAAGAACTGTTTATGTATAAATGCGTCCCGGATATTTGTTTCAATACGTACAAGATGGTCGGTTGTGGAGCGCCCTTCTCGGAAGCCACACTGATAGGGATCAAGCATTTTGTTCTGTTCAAGGAAATGGATCAGTCGCCTATTTATCATTTTTTCAAATACCTTACACATGCAACTTGTGAGGGCTATCGGGCGGTAGCTTGCCACTGATGAAGGATCTTTGCCTTGTTTTAGAACAGGGATCACAATGGCTTCTTTCCATGCGGTCGGAAGGTACCCTGCGTCCCAGATAGTGTTGAAAAGTGTAAGTAGTGTCACTTGCGTGTCATTGTGTAAGTTTTTCAGCATTTCGTACATGATTCTATCAGATCCTGGTGCGGAGCTCTTGCATGCACTCAAGGCAGCTCTCAATTCGGCAATACTGAAAGGACGGTTGTAAGGCTCATTCTCTCGGCTTTTTCTTGTTAAAGGCTTACGTTCTTCTATTTCTTTATATATGAGAACAGATTGAGAATAATTGTTTGAACTTGACACGCTCTGAAAGTGCTCCGCAAGTGAGTCTGCCTGATCTTGCAGTGTATCGCCTTGTGTATTTACCAGGGGGAGTGAATATGTTTGTCGCCCTCTAATTCTATTTACCCTGTTCCAGACTTTGGCCTCGTCTGTAAACGAGTTAATGCTCGATAAATACTTCTGCCAGCTTTCTCTTCTGGCCAGTCGGCGGGTTCTCCTGCCTTGGGATTTTACTTGCTTAAAGTTGACTAGATTCTCTGCAGTGGGAGAAGCGCGCAGCAACCCCCACGCTTTGTTTTGTTTCTTACGAGCGATCCTGCAGTCTTCGTTCCACCACGGGACCCGCCGTTTACATGCCAAGCCATGTGCTTCTGATATGCATTTAGATGCCATGTCTATAATGAAGCCTGTGAGATACTGCACAGCAGCATCAATTCCTAAACAATACATGTCATTCCATGAGATATTAGTTAAGTTTCGGAACTTCTCCCAGTCGGCTGTATCGATCCTCCACCTAGGAGCCTGTGGTAGACATTCTTTTTCTTTTTGTGTTTTTAGCAGTATGGGGAAGTGGTCGCTTCCGTAAGGATTCTTGGTGACCTCCCATTCGAGTTCAGACAGCATACAAGGGGAAACTAGGCTGAGGTCAATTGAAGAAAATGTTCTGTTTGCGAGAGAATAATATGTGGGTGTCTTCTTATTCAGCAGACACGCACCGGACGAAAAAAGGAACTGTTCAACGAGGCGACCTCGCGCATCGATACGAGAGTCTCCCCACAGGCTGCTGTGCGCATTGAAATCCCCAAGCACAACGTAAGGTTCTGGCAATTCGTCTATGAAGGACTGAAATTCATGTTTAGTTAATTTGTAATGGGGGGGTATGTAGAGCGAGCAGACAGTGATAAGTTTGTTGAGGAGAACAGTACGAACCGCCACTGCCTCAAGGGGCGTTTGTAGCTGCAAACGTTGACACGCTATGCCTTTCTGAATAACAATGGCAACACCACCCGATGATGCGAGAGCATCATCGCGATCTCTGCGAAACCTAACATACTGTAGCAGGAAATTTGTGTGTTTAGATTTTAGGTGTGTTTCCTGTAGACACAGCACTTTTGGATTGTGTTTGTGGATGAGTTCCTGCACGTCATCAAGGTTTCTAAGAAGGCCTCTGACGTTCCATTGAATTATTTGTGTATCCATATTGGAGGTCAATAAGTGCTGTGTGTACAGAAACAGAAGTAGTGATTATGGAAATTACAGAGATTAAATTACAGAGCCCTTTCGAGGCCCTGTAACGGGAGTTCTGCCCTTTCTGGAGCGTTCGAGGGAGCCTCGCCGCTCCTTAGGCGCTTGATGCGCCTTGAGGATAGCTGTAGTGTCCATTGTATCTTGTGAGGCGCCGGACACGTGTTCTTGCGAGCGAGAAGTCACCAGGGAGAGTCCCGCCTTGGAGGGCAAGACCCCTGCGCCCACCAGCCCGGAGGTCGATGGGGCTCCCTGGGGGATTTGGCTGCACCGGCTGTTGCCAGCGCTGGATGGGACCTGGGAGGTTGAGGCAGCCTCGGCTGCGCCCACCTTCGGGGTCGATGGTCCCTTCTCTTTGGTTGGCGGAGCAGCGCTAGCTGCAACCGCCGCGGGGGCAGACGGCGTAACTGGCGACTCACTGACTGTGGGTCGGACAGCCGCCGGAAGCCTTTGTGTCGCTGCCCCCTGACGCGTCACATCGGCAAAGCTTTTCTTGGGCAGGTATGAAACCCGCCTGCGTGCCTCTTTGAAAGATATGTTTTCTTTAACCTTGATTGTAACTATTTCTTTTTCTTTTTTCCATGATGGACAGGACCGCGAGTACGCGGCATGTTCCCCATCACAGTTCACGCATTGGAGAGAGTTCTCACAAGCTTCAGAGGTGTGTTCGTGGGCACTGCATTTCGCACAGGTTTGGTGGCCTCGGCAGCTCTGCGAGCTGTGGCCGAAACGTTGGCATTTGAAGCATCTCAGGGGGTTTGGCACATATGGCCTAACACGAAGCTTGATGTACCCGGTGTTTGGATCCCACCGATGGCATCGGTTGTTGGGAACTCGGCGCTGACGCCCGTGGCTGTACCTGGGTCGCAAGCCCCAAGGGTAGCGTTGGCCTGGCGGCCTGGGGTACAACTGGAAGCATCCGAAGGTCCCGGCAAAGCAAGAGTCGACTGGTAACAACAAAACAACTTGTTTATTTTAACATCGCAAAGAGTTGGCGGTCAGGTTGACCGAAGTAGAGAGACGGGAGAGCACTTTACTCAACAGAAGAAATCGGAGCCCTCCTTTGGCGTCCGGGGGCAGCTGTTTTTATACTCTCGCAGTTGAGGGCAAGAAGGAACCCCTCAATAGACGAGCACGTGATTGTACAATGGGCTAATGGTGACGCACACTGTCGTAGCGCCGCCGGTCGGGCACAAAGACTGGGAGGAGAGGGTAACTTCGGCTCTCGGAGCGCCTCTGGTCGGGCACAATGACTGCAAGGAGAGGGTGACCCCCTGCTGTCGCATCGCCTGGTTCGGGCACAATGGCACATACACTCACACACGCACATGAAGACACGTGGCATCGGAACATGCCTGGAAACGCCTGGAAACGCCTGGCGGGGAGCGTTGCGGCGACGCCGAACGGGCCAAAATGTCTGCCGCCCCGCCGCAGTCGCGCCGGCAAAACCGCGTGTCGCAGGCGAAACGCAACACCGGCCTCTACAGACTCGGGCAGATTACTTGAGCCGAAAGTCAATATAAGGTGTTTTGTCTTGATTTCTTTGCTGTCACGCCTGATCTTAATTCTTTTAACATTGATAACATTCTGGTCACTGAAGCCCTCCAAGAGTTCATCCTCAGTGAGCTCCAGCAAGTCATCGTCCGAGACAACACCGCGGCTGGTGTTCATCGTACGGTGCGGGGTTGCAATTACTTGGGTTTCCCCAAACGACACTAGTTTTGTCAATTTCTCATATTGTTTCTGATCGCGGAGCTCCAAGAGGAGATCACCGCTTGCATTCTCGACGCCTTATAACCTGGACCAAAGACTTCAGTCAATGTCTTAGAAACAAGGAATGGTGAGATAGTTCGCACTGGTTTAGCTGGTTTTTCAGAGTGGATCACGTGAAAACGAGGGAAGGACTCTTTTTGCCGACCAAAAAACTGGAATGCATCATCGGTGCGCCCTCTTTTCTGAGGGTGATCAGGAAGCGGAGGGAAAGAGGTTGCCATAAAGGGATTGAATTTTCGGCAATAACGCCAGCCACTCACCGGGGAGTCCTACAAGGGGACGCTACAGGGACTGTAAGAACAGGTCCTCCAAACGCCAGCTGTACGTTATCACTACAACCAAATATGAGATAACCTAGGTTGGTTATTCACACAAGGTTAACCCTTGCTGCCTGGAAAATTGGAAGTGAGAGGAAGATAGGAGAAGACAGGAAAGATGGAAAGTAAGAAAAAGACGAAGGTTGGAGGGAGAGCGAGAGACAGGAAAAGGCAACTACCGATTTCCCCCGGATGGGTCAGTCCGGGGGTGCCGTCTACGTGAAGCAGAGGCCAAAGAGGTGTGTTGCCTCCGCCGGGGGGCCTTAAAGGTCCTAACACCCGGCATCGGCTCAACCTCCAGGATCCCCCTTTCCCCGGACACGGCTAAGCCGCGCACGGCTACACGCGGGAGGGTCCAAGCCTCGTGTGCTCGGGTACGTGGTGTCGCAACACACCAAACGCCTGCTGACGCAGACGCCCCTGCGGGGGTGGAAATACAGATCTTGCAGAACCCTCATACACAACGTAACAAATTCGCGTAAGATATATATTCACATAGAGAACTTGTCCGCTTTGAAGGATCTAATGGGTGCTGTTTACAGAACCGCGATATCTGTTCTTGATGCACAGCTATTAGTTTCTAAACTTCGTGCGTCTATTATTTTTGAAATTTCGAATTTTTTAAAATTGTTTTCACAAAATTCAGACCCTAAATCAAAATTGCATGGTTAGTGCAAAGATTGGTGAGAAATCTGTAGCCAATTTCCGACCACAGTGGGCACTCTGGAAGCTTAACTCTGAGCTCCTAAATGATCAGGAATTTATTAATCGCGTGCGCATGGCCCTAAAAATTCTCTTTCTACTGACTTGCCGTTATTTGCAGCTTGGGAACTCTTTAAACAAGAGGTTCGTACAGTGGCTATAGAAATTGGATCGCTGAAAGTATTCTATAGAAAGAATGAAGAAACAGTACTTCTTAAGAGCCTACACAACTTTATCAGATGGAATGCGAAATGCCAGGCACTTACATTGTTGACATAGTAAATCTTAAATGTGAGTTGCAAAAGTATGATGCACTGTGTTATAGAGGTGCGCGAGTTCAATCTCGAAATAGGCGTGCTCTGCAGTCTGAGCAGCCAACACGTCAAGCTTTACTTGACGAGCGACGTCATGCTGTTTCCAAAGTAATTCCGGAAATATACTCCGAAGGTACTCTTCTAACAAATACGAATGACATAATTTCTAAGTTCGAAACTTACTACAGTGTTTTGTTTAGTGCCCGGCCCGATGATCACGATACAAAAGTCTTAGAGAGTTTTGTGTCTCTTGTAAAACCTTTACAGGATGATGACTGTGCATTCATTAGTGATACCCTTACGATACAAGAAATTGAGCTAGCTATTGATCAGCTGCGTCTGTCGAAAACACCCGGCCCTGGTGGACTTTCCTGTGAGTTTTACAAAGCTTTCAAATCAATTATCAGTCCCATCTTATTGGAAATTTTTATTACAAGTCTAGGGATAGACGTCGTTCTGCAATGTTTTTGCAAAACCCACACAGTTTTAATTCCCAAAAGTTCAGATAAGGAGAAACTGCGTTCTGTTGAAAGCTACCGACCAATCACATTGTGAAACGTGGATTATACAATTTTTGCAAAAGTTTTATCGAATAGATTGCAATTTGCGATGTCAATTCTCATTGGTTCCCATCAGACGTGTAGAATTAGGGGTCGATCGATTCAAACTAACATACATAACGCCCGCACACTTCTTCAGTACTGCTACGGTTCCACTGAGCAGCTTGCAATGCCTAGACCTAGCTAACGCTTTTGATTGTGTCAGACACTCCTATTTATTTTCTCTTCTGGAGCATGCCAATGTTGGCTCCGTTGTGCTTAAAGGCGTTAAGCTTTGCTATACGTGTTGTACTACTCGTTTAGTTATTAATGGCCAACTCTCTAAAGCCGTTTCCATTTGCTCTTCAGTAAAACAAGGATGCCCGATGTCCTCATTACTATTCGCCCTTTATCTGGAACCGCTATGCTTAAGCGTAATTCAGTCGAGTTACATCCATGGCTTCAATATACTGGGTAATGAAGTAAAAGTCTTAGCTTATGCAGATGATTTAACGTTCTTCTGCATGGATAAGTCCAGTGTTGAAATGGTCGTATCAACAATATAGGATTTTGGCAGCGTATCAGGAGCACGAATGAGCTCTGCAAAAAGCTTAGGCTTGTGGTTTGGCTCATGGAGCTATACACCAGAACAGTTTGCAGGCGTTAAGTGGACCGGTGTCCCGCCAAAGTATCTTGGCGTGCCGCTAAACGCATATAAATTAAGCGCACACTATTGGAAAGAACGGGTTTCGGCCCTGCAAAGCTACGCCCAGACATTCGTTCCACACCGACTTTCTATTTTTGGGAAAGCCGAGGCCTGCAATAAGTTCTTGGCAACAAAAATTTACTACGTATTGCAAGTTATACATTGTGCCAGGCTCTACATCTATCGCTTTCACGGAATCTTCGCAACCTTCGTATAGTCTTCAACTTTTGAGCCCATGAGGCGAGACAATATTTTCAGGCCCATTAGTGAAGGTGGGCTGGGTTTAGTACATCTTTATGTGCGGCAACTAGTGTCTCGTTTCTTCTTTTTTCGCGATACATCGCATCCTATAATTTGGTCATTCATGCAAGTCACACTTGTTAATGCGTTACCTGATTTAATAGTTTCTTCCAATTTTTCTTCGCGTTTATGCTTGTGGGGGTTCATGCAAGAAGTTTACTTAGCGGTTCGTTTCTTGACAGTTCGGTTTTCCACTGAATAATTGTACTCTGTGTCGCGTAAAACGTTATACAAATATTTATTGTCCATGCTATTTCCGCCTCCATTTTACCGATCACTATACATTCCATGGCCAGGTCACGATGTACTAAATCGAGCTCGTAAAATCTATATATCACCTTGCTGCAAAACATTCTTTTATAAACTTCATAGTGAAACCATACCGGTCAAAACATGGCTACAGAAAAAGGGTATCTTTGTCTCTTCTGTTAACTGTCGCCTTTGTGACGTGCCAGAGACGATTGAAGATTGTTTTATTAGCTGCACCGACGCCATACTATTTTGGCATGTCCTCCAACGGACATTAAAAAAGGACTTTGCGATTAACGCTCATACTGTGCGATACCTGCTGCCGACCTCTGATAGCAGTGCACCTTTTCATATGTTTTTTTCTCATTGGAATGCACAGTTTGTGGAAAACGCGAACGATGGACCGAAACGCCGAAACGGTTTACCTACAAGGGTGAATTTCATCCAAATGACACTACACCTAAAGCAGGTTTATGATGGACTCGATACACAGCCGGACTGGTACCCCATTTTGGTGAGGTGCCTATCCTTACCACCCTTCTAAAGTGAAACCAACATTTCTACCGACGGTATGAACCATGACGTTTCTCTGTGTGACTTTCATTGTGCTCTCCATTGTCTGACTATGCACAACTGGTGAACGTCGGTTTGTTGCTACTGTAATAAATACCATGAAACAAAAAAAAAGCTGGCGTGGCGTAGTGGTAAAGCACCGGGCTTGGAATCTCTAGGTCGGACGATCGAATCCTGGCCTATGCGTTCCAATTTTTTTTCCCCTAATACGCTTTCTATTGCTTTCTGTATTACAAAAAATATATACGTTTGCCGGGCGCCGCGTATTTGACGCGCTAGAGCTCTTTTTCGCACCAGTACGCCGCGCCTGGCCAGCGCCCCACCATGCAGCGCGCGACACTGAGCTCATAATCCGGCGTTGCACTGTGTACTGGGTTTTGCAATAGGATTGCCAGGGAAGCGGCAGCGACGGCTGCCGACAGCGCAACGAGGAGGCAGCGTGATAGATTTCGTCGTTTGTTCAGATTATAGTAAACGTCGCTGTGACGGAGAAGTCGCACCTTCTCCTACAATTTGCCCGTGAGTTTGTGAACTGCTGCCGACCGGTTGTATACCACGACTTGTTTTGCGTCCAATTTACAAACGGCACGATTTCGTAGATTGAGCGGCTGTACACAGCCAAAACATGCCTTGCACAGGCGCACGACATCTTGTCGCATTGGCGTTTTCTCGGACACCGAAAATATTATCGCGGATTTCCAAGCGTACAACCCAGGGAACACGTCCGGCGCGTTTGAGAAGTGAGTGCAAATAACCTCGACATGTTCACACAAAACACTAATCGGTCGTTGCAGCTGCTCGGTGCACTGATGATTCGTTCTCTCAGCAAATGATCACATGAAACAACCAGCGACGGCACTGGAGCTTCACAAGCTTCGCACGGACGCGCGCTGACACGCGCGCGCCCGTCGCTGTTTAAAACTCCGTGTGGAGTTTCCAACCACGTGACCTGAAACTCCGTGCGGAGTATAATAGAGTCATGTCGTTTTTGTACTTCGTTCCTAACCTACCGGAGTATAATGAAGACTTATGCCGTCTTCACTCCGCTATGACGGAGTAAATGCTTGGGGCATCGGAGGTATTGGGGCTGATAAGCCGATAAAACTCCCATCTCGGCTAATTTTTGCTTACAGTGTGTAGTACAAAATCGACGCGACCCGCGGCGGCGGTGAAGCAGGCGTTAAGCGCTCCCCATCCGTGGGCCGATCCCAAAGATAGTGCAATGGCGGGCCGACCCGCGGCGGAAGTGCAGTTCTCCATTAAGGGGCCCACATACACATGACGATTGGTACCATGGAATACCAACTAGCCTGCACTGAAACCTTGCCACATACACAGCTTTGCTGGTCATCCTTCTTCACAGAGTGGAACGGCACTGAGATTTTTTTCTTATACGCGTTTGTACTGCATGCGTCTGCGATGAAAACAAGAAGCAGGTATGCATGGAAAATCTAAGGTGGCGGCGGCAGGTGGTAGCGCTGAAGTTAGAATGCCCAGCTCCTGCACCCACCTTCATCTGCATTGACATGTGTTCGTGGTAGTGATAGCGACCAAAGCTCTCCTTTTTCTGCGCGCTCTAGTGAGTGTGAAACTAAGGATGTGGTTAGCATGCCCAGCCACTGAATGCAAATTGCAGCAGTTACGAGTGGTGCAATCCCGCTGGGGCTGATTGTGAACGAAGCTTCCTTTCTCTGTCCGCTCTGGCGATGGTGAAGCTAAAAATGAGGAGGAGGCCTGACGGACACAACGTTGATCGTCACCATAATATAATGGATGGACGACCTGCGGAAAGGGCAAGGCACACCAGAGTTTTTAACACTTCATTTGCCTTTTAGTAAAGCGCTACAATGGCTAGTATGCCGTCATGGGTATGGTCGATCGAACTACCTCTCACTGCTAACACTGGACTGTTACTAAGAAAATGCTCCGTTCGCAGACACCTCGCTACACTGAAATTACCAAACAATATCAGCTTATAAATGTGCGTGTGCCAATTATCTGGTGTCCTTGTGTGTGTGGAGGGCATAAAGGTTCTGGCAATGAAACGGGAGTATTGACGTTTTTGCTGTAGTTGCACACAAATAAAATTCGTTGAAGTGATCGGACAGCGATCTAGCAGCCGAGAAGACCAACCCGCAAATTAAAAAGGAATCGCTGGTTTCAGATCTTCCAATGTACTTAGCAGCCAACTGTAATATTTTTCTTTCTGTGCTCTTGTGAAGAGGAAAACTCCGCATTACTACAATAGCAACAACAGCACACAAAATAGACTGGCTTTGAAGCTGTGACGACGCACCGTGCTTTTGTACGTTTAGCTCACGTAGTATTGGGGCAACACGTTTCAGCAAAATGATTAGGTTTTCGGTCAAAGCACTGTGACAGGCAGGAAGAAATCGTTGTCATTCCCGGTCGAAACAATACCATCTGAAATCTTATTTACTTATACATATATATATTTTTGAAAAATCACTATAATCATTTATATATTTGCTTCGTATGAGTTATAGACTAGCTTGCCTCGTCAATCTCAAAAATACATTCTCGTTGCGGGAGGAGGCCTTCGTGAAAAACGACGCCACATAACACTAAAACATCCAGCAAGGTCCCTATCCAGATGATTGGCGAAATTGTGCACTGAGAGCGTGTCGACTAGTGTGCGATTGAAAGTTGAATTATGATCGTTGTAAGCGTGTGTTGCGTCTAGCACGAGCGAGTACGGTTAGCGATGACATTGGTGTGAAAATGGTCAGCTCTGTCTGCGATAAGTTCTTGTGGATCTCCACATTGAACGTCGCAATCGTCGCGATGAGAGCACTCCTGTGACATTATTAGCCCAGTGCGCTGGGAAGGCTCGAGTGGTAGCTCGCCTTGAAAAGTATTGGCTAACAATTATTAATATATGCACTTTGCGATGGTGAAAAGGATGTAGAAACACCACTGGTGTTGTCTAACTATTCGTAAACAAGCCCCCAAATTTCAATTAGCCCACCCCCAACATTATTTAGGCCCACCCCCAAATTTCAAGTTGGCACACCCTCAAATTTAAAGTCGGCCACGCCCGATTGTCATTTCGCCCAGCCTTAAACTTCAAGTTGGCCCAATCCGAAATTTCAATTGGGCCACCCCTAATTTTGAAGTTGGTCCACCCACGAATTTCAATAAATCGCCCCCAAATTTCGAGTCGACGCACCCTACAATTTAGGTTGGCCCACCCCCCTATCGCCCCCAAATTCAGATTGGCCGACCCCGAGATTGCCCCCACATTTAGGTAGGACCAACCCCACATAACCCCCAAATACACATCGGCCCGCCTCCACAAACTACCAAATTTAGATTGGCCCACTCCAATACCACCTACAAAACAAGGTTGGCCCACCCTCATATCAGCCCCAAACTAACGCTGGCCCACCCTTCGATCACCTCAAATTTAGGATGGCCCACCGCAAATCACCCCCCAATTAAGATTAGTCGACCCATATATCACCCCCCAATTCAGCTTGGCCCAGCCGCACATCACCCCCATAGTTAGGTTAGCCCGTCCCCATGTCAGTGCCAAATTTAGTTTGGCCCACCCCCATATCAGCCCGAAACTTAGCCAGGCCCACCCCTCTATCACCTCAAATTTAGGATGGCCCACCGCAAATCACTCCCAAATTTAGGTTAGGCCACACCCATATCACCCCCGATTCAGCTTGGCCCAGCCCCATGTCACCCCCATGGTTAGGGTGGCCCACCCCCCATAGCACCCCCAAATTTAGGTTCTCCCCCCCCCCCATATCATCCCCAAATCCTGGCAGGCCCACTCCCATATTCCACCAAACTTAGGCTTACCCACCCCTATATCACCTCAAATTTAGGTTGGGCCACCCCCATATCAGCCTCAAATTCAGCTTGGCTCACTACCATTTCACCCCAAATTTAGGTTGTGCCACTCCCATATCACGACCAAATTAAGCTTGGCCCATCCCTGTATCACGCCTAAATTCATGCTGATGCCACTTCCAATTTCAAGTTGGCACCCCAACCCTTTTTATGAAGACCTATGTAATTATAGGGTAAATGCGTCAAGTTTTTTGGCGTTACAGACACGATGTTGCACGATTTTGCTACCAAATTGCTGGGGTACTCGCCAAAGAAAGCTGCGCATTAAAAGCAAATGCCCCGAACGAGGGACGGCATAAGTTGATCCTAAATGCTGACGGCTAGCCAAGCTAGCTTCTCTGTAGAGCGACCGGGGCAGACACAGCACGGGACATTTATTCAAATGATTTTTTTTTTCACGGCCACACCTACGGATTCATACCACTTGACTGTAGGGAACACATTAACAGTAGCTATTATTCCAGACGCTGCAGATCTTCTCCTAGTTGGTGCATTTTTTTATTTGGAGGAATCTTTAGAAATAATTAACATTCGGGCAGCGACTCAGCCTAGCAGACCCTTTGTTCCACACGAATGTTGCATAGGAATGGCACTGGCCACCGGGTGGCATTGTGGTCCAGGTGGACCTGATTCGCTCGGAGTGTGTGCCATTAAGGACAGCTGAAAGTCGAAGAAAGCGGACCTTCCAGAAAAACGCAATAAGAATAGCCATTTTGTTCTCCCAGGTACCACGCTACAAAGCACGAAAGTTTTTTTTTTTTTTGCATAACACAAAGCCATGCGCAAGCTTCTAGTTATGATGTCCAATGAATAAAATCTTCGTAAAAGCGATGACTTAACAAATGAGCACGACATTGCTATGTTTTAGAAAGGAAAAATAGAAAACATAACATTTCAAAAGCACCACTGGAAAACCAGAAGCGAAAGAAAATCTTGAGTTTTGTGTTTCTGCCACCTGGTAGGAGACTATAAAACTAAGTCCTATGCGGCTTTAAAAAAAACTGCGCTGCTGAAAAACGAGAACCGACAGCAAATATTGGATTTTGTGTTTCTGCCACCTAGTGAGAGACCACAAAACTAGGTCCTATGCGGCTTAAAAAAAGTGCGAAGCAGGAATCAAACCGCGGCCACCGTGACGCGGCATCACAGGTGCGCGCGATTCCACCACTCGGCCACGGCTTCAGAGGCTTCGCTAAGCGGTACGCTCGTGTTTTTATATATACCACGTGAATTTCCACGACAGTGTTACAAAGATCGCTTTTGGGAACAGTGTTACGCCATGTGTGGAAAGTCGAGATAGGCATCAATTGAAAGCTGAGTCTCCGGACTACAAACGCTGCACTGGGTATTACGATAGACGCCGTAGTTTTATCACAGGCATCGTTCTTGCCTCCAAAATCGAGTACAAATTTTCATCGTTTCCATAGGCTTCCATTGCTAAATCTTTAACCGCTGTGGGAACAAAATTCTTACGTGCCATAGCGTGATCACTGCATTTGGCTCGTGTGGTTTGTCTTCCAGAACACGTCTGTCACCTGCCTTATTCAATAATCGCCCTGCGGCTTTTGTTATTCGCAAAAAACCCGCTCGTTCCATTGAAAACGCGCTAGCTTCGTGCCGGGTCCGCTTGGGGCGCTAGTTGGTACGTGTCCAGAAAAGCTGGAAATGTTGTTCTGGTTGGCTTGTACCGGGTGTATGCACGTTAAAGAACTGCAGGTGGACAAAATTAATCCGCAGTCCACCATTACGGCGCGCCTCATAATCATGACATGGTTCTGGCCCGTCAAAATTTCCCAGAATTTAATTAATTTTTGTTCAGGTTCATGCAGGATTTGGATTGCGTAATTTGCTGTTTTTAATTTATGTTACTGATCTCACTCAGAACATTGGCCGCCAAATTAGTCTCTATGTCCTCACTACGCAGCAATATAACAAACATGCGTGAGTACATTTCTTTTTTTTTTTTTTTTTTGCTGGACCTACACTGCGTGCATCAACGGTGTAAAAACGATATTGGACATTAAGCACTGAAAAATGTCAACGCCGTTTTTGTTTTTTTTTCTACAAAGCGCTTTCCTGTCATTTCTTACGTGTTAAACAAGGTTCTCCTTTGAAACAGCACACAATTACAAAAAATCAGCAATTTTCCTGTAACCTAACCGCGTCCAAGTACACAGAATGCCTAATTTCATCAAACGAAACACTAAGCCAGCCCCCATCACGCACAGCATAGCTTTTGTAATTGAGTTACATGCAACCATTCTTGAAATACGCTTCTCATATTCTCCAAACCGCGCGACGTCATTTGCATGAAATCAGAAACGCGCCTCCCCTTGCGTCGGCCACGAATACGACAATCGTAACCGTAATACGACAGAATTACATAAGTAAAGTTGAATGAAGTCTGAGAGACTTAAGGGGAAACATCGCCTACTCACTAAACTTCAAGTTTTCTTTCAGAACGACTCCAGTGAAACGGAAATAAATAAAGTTCTGTGTATGTTACACCGTACTCTGTATCTGTTCGTCGAGATCATGCTATGAAAGTCCGCGACTATACTCCTGCCGCACCGATGATTTGAAGGATTCTTTTTCTGGTGTGCAGGTACGTATATACAATGAGTTGCTTCAAGCGCTTACGCAGTGCCATGCTGCTAAATATTGTTTAGCTTCTTTTCTTGGCCCAGTCCGCTTTGTAGGCCTTCACGCGCATATGGTGAACGTCTGCACGTTTGTTTTTATGTTCGGAAATGCTTGCTTCCACGTAACACTCCATACATGTACATATTGGTGTGTTCATGACCTACAGATATCCAGCATTGCATTTTGAGATTGAACTCGTGTCCATTTTGTTTCGGTTTCATTTTTAACGAGCTGCATTCTCCTATCTCCCATTGCAGTAATACTTGTGTGACACTATTGGTTACTGTAGTAATTGAACTAAATGGATGACAGGCCGCCATTGGAATCTGAACCTGGCAACGTTTAACGCTAGAACGTTATCTAGTGAGGCGCGTCTAGCAGTGCTGTTGGCGGAATTAGAGGACAGTAAATGGGATATAATAGGGCTCAGTGCAGTTAGGAGGACGAAACAAGCATATGCAGTACTCAAAAGCGGGCACGTCCTGTGCTACCGGGGCTTGGCGGAGAGACGAGAACTAGGAGTCGGATTCCTGATTAATAAGGATATAGCTGGTAACATACAGGAATTCTATAGCATTAACGACAGGGTGGCAGGTCTTCTTGTGAAACTTAATAAGAGGTACAAATTGAAGGTCGTACAGGTCTACGCCCCTACATCCAGTCATTATGACCAGGAAGTCGAAAGCTTCTATGAAGACGTGGAATCGGCGATGGGTAAAGTCAAAACAAAATACACAATACTGATGGGCGACTTCAATGCCAAGGTAAGCAAGAAGCAGGCTGGAGACAAGTCAGTGGGGGAATATGGCATAGGTTAGACGAATATCACGGGAGAGTTTCTACTGGAGTTTGCAGAACTGAATAATTTGCGGATAATGAATGCCTTCTTCCGCAAGCAGGATAGCCGAAAGTGGACGTGGAGGAGCCCGAATGGCGAGACTAGAAATGAAATAGACTTCATACTCTGCGCTAACCCTGGCATCATACAAGATGTGGATGTGCTCAGCAAGGTGCGCTGCAGTGACCATAGGATGGTAAGAACTCGAACTAGCCTAGACCTGAAGAGGGAACGGAAGAAACTAGTGCATAAGAAGCCGATCAATGAGTTAGCGGTAAGAGGTAAAATAGAGGAATTCCAGATTAAGCTACAGAACAGGTATTCGGGTTTAACTGAGGAAGAGGACCTTAGTGTTGAAGACATGAACGACAATCTTATGGGCATCATTAAGGAAGGTGCAATAGAAGTCGGTGGTAACTCCGTTAGACAGGATGACAGTAAGCTATCGCAGGAGACAAAAGATCTAATCAAGAAACGCCAATGTATGAAAGCCTCTAACCCTACAGCTAGAATAGAACTGGCAGAACTTTCCAAGTTAATCAACAAGCGTAAGACAGCTGACATAAGGAAGTATAATATGGATAGAATTGAACATGCTCTCAGGAACGGAGGAAGCCTAAAAGCAGTGAGGAAGAAAATACGCATAGGCAAGAATCAGATGTTTGTGTTAAGAGAAAAAGCCGGCAATATCATTACTAATATGGATGAGATCGTTCAAGTGGCTGAGGAGTCCTGTAGAGATTTATACAGTACCAGTGCACCCCCGACGATAAAGGAAGAGGGAATAGTCTAGAGGAATTTGAAATCCCAAAAGTAACGCCAGCAGAACTAAAGAAAGCCTTGGGAGCTACGCAAAGGGGGAAGGCAGCTGGGGAGAATCTGGTAACAGTAGATTTGTTGAAGGATGGTGGGCAGATTGTTCTAGAAAAACTGGCCACCCTGTATGCGCAATGCCTCATGACTTCGAGCATACCGGAAGCTTGGAAGAACGCTAACATAATCCTAATTCATAAGAAAGGGGACGCCAAAGACTAGAAAAATTATAGACCGATCAGCTTACGTACTGTCCGTTGCCTACAAAGTATTTACTAAGGTAATTGCAAATAGTATCAGGAACACCTTCCACTTCCATCAACCAAAGGACCAAGAAGGATTCCGTAAAGGGTACTCAACATTAGACCATATTCACATTATCAATCAGGTGATAGAGAAATGTGCAGAATATAACGAACCCTTATATATAGGTTTCATTGATTACGAGAAAGCGTTTCATTCTGTCGAAACCTCAGCAGTCATGGAGGCATTACGGAATCAGGGTGTAGACGAGCCGTATGTAAAAATACTCAAAGATGTCTATAGCGGCTCCACAGCCACCGTAGTCCTCCATAAAGAAAGCAACAAACCCCAATAAAGAAAGGCGTCAGGCAGGGGGATACGATCTCTCCAATGCTATTCACATCGTGTTTACAGGATGTATTCAGAGAACTGGATTGGGAAGAATTGGGGATAAGAGTAAATGGAGAATACCTTAGTAACTTGCGATTCGCTGATGATATTGCCTTGGTTAGTAACCCAGGGGACCAACTGCAATGCATGCTCACTGACCTGGAGAGGCAAAGCAGAAGGGTGGGTCTAAAATGAATCTGCAGAAAACTAAAGTAATGTTTAACAGTCTCGGAAGAGAACAGCAGTTTACAATAGGTAGCGAGGCACTGGAAGTGGTAAGGGAATACATCTACTTAGGACAGGTAGTGACTACGGATCCGGATCATGAGACAGAAATAATCAGAAGAATAAGAATGGGCTGGGGTGCGTTTGGCAGGCATTCTCTAATCATTAACAGCAGGTTGCTATTATTCCGCAAGAGAAAAGTGTATAACAGCTGTGGCTTACCAGTACTGACGTACGGGTCAGAAACCTGAAGGATTACGAAGAGGGTTATACTTAAATTGAGGACGACGCAACGAGCTATGGAAATATGAATGATAGGTATAACGTTAAGGGATAAGAAAAGAGCAGATTGCGTGAGGGAAAAAACGCGAGGTAATGACATCTTAGTTGAAATCAAGAAAAAGAAAGGGGGGGGGGGGGTGATGGGCACACTGGCGTAGCTAGGTCGTCTGGCACCCGGGGCCCATAGATCTTCTGTCACCCCTCCCCCCCACCTGGTGTAGTCGAGGAAGGCGAGGATATCGACAATTTCCGAGTTTCAGCACCAGTACAGCCGCCTTGGATACCGCGCACATCCCCCGGGTCCCCCTTTCCTTCACCCTCTTTCCCAGAGATGGCGATTGCAGCAGCTATACACGTTGTATTTTTTTTTTTTCTGCGCCAAATAACACAGGGTGACTATGAAGGGTTTGGGTGCTGCACTGATAACTTGTGATAAGCGCATGTGCGCATCTTCTGTCAGACTGTAAGGCTTGACAGCCAATACAAATGCGGCATCGTGGCTAATACGGCTGACGTCACAAGTAACAAAAAATATCTTTATAATAAAGTTTTAGTTACCAGTTTTAGCGGCAATATTGCATTTGCAAAATTGAAGTCCGACATTCATATCTTGACCAACAACAACTTCACAAAAATCGTCGTAGGTACTATGGCACGCAGTATTTTGTCTGTGGGCAGCCCTGAACGAAAACGAAAATTAAATTGTTTGTCAGTGACGCTGATCTCCCCACCCTATTAGAAAACGCTACCTGCCTCCCCGCTGCGTGGGCGCCAATGCTATGACAATTACGAGTTCTCTTCATTCTGATCAATAAAGCCTTGTTTTCATTTGCTGCTACACGGACAAACGTGATTATCCGAGCTGCGGTACCACCGCAAGATTGGGAACAGCATAGAGCACGCTTCGCGGTGATTCTTGGCGTCACCATAAAAAAAAAAGCTCGATGAAGGCCGTGCCAGCGAAAGCTCTAACTACTGTTGGTCTGTAGTCGCAATGAAGAGGATTAAGAGATCAACGTCACTGGTCCACTATTTCATATTTCTTTCGCTGCTGCCATATACTGGGCGCCGCCCGCAGTGCCAAAGTACTGTAGGTTGTAGCCCCCAAAACGATTTTGTTTAAGAAGTTTTTATTGAGTTAATAATATGACTTTGAGTCCTCAATTCTCGAATTGAAGTGCTTCCTCTATAAGCACTAATTAAGGGATTATTAAGGACATGATTATTACTTATCTGCCATATTTTTCGCGCTACCGAGTTCCTAGTAATCACAAAAACACATAACTTCATAGAATCTTGATCCGGAAATATCGTTACAAAATTCACCTTGTTTAAATAAAATTCTGTGCATCTGATGCAGACACTGTACTTGTAACATGAAGTCCCGCAACAACAAAAGTTTTCTTAAACTTTCGAGGGTAAGAAGGAAAGCGTGAAACATGACGGCAGGTTTCGCGGTGGCTTCTCGGAGCGAGCGGGAGAGGGGAAGTAAAAGCGAGACGGACGTCGCGGCGGTCCCGCGACTACAGCCTGTCGAGTCATACGCCACCAAACTCTTCGGCCGAACCGAGTCTGAAGACGATCCAGAGAACCCAATTCGCGACTTTTGACGGCCCCACTGATGCAACATGGCTCTCAACGAACGCTTCGCCGTAAACGCGAGCGCCGGGCGCGCTGGTTGAACGCCCTCTTGCTGCTGTCTTTGTTCGCTGCGCGTTCTAAACGGAAGAGGGACCCAAGAGTCTCAACGCCTTACAACGCCTGACTGTATGTTTAGCGACGCCTGCCCCCAGCATGAACGCACGGCACGAGCGCACCCCACGTGAAACGTTCCGCTAAGGCGAGTAGTTTAGCGACCATTTCGCGAATTAAATTTGTTTAGCCCGCACATTCGCGCAATTATTTCGTGGAGTGTTGATAGAGCTGCAGCCGACAATTCTGCGGTGCAACGTATCGGGTGCATGAGCTCGGGCTACTGGATACCGGAGCATTCTTTGCCATTTGCGCCCAGTCAAGCCGGCGGAAAGAGCCCCCCCCCCCCCCCTGTTGCTACTCCATGGATGGGCAGGACATGTAATGAAGAGGGAAGATAAGCGATGGTCATTAAGGGTTACGGACTGGATTCCAAGGGAAGGGAAGCGTAGCAGGGGGCGGCAGAAAGTTAGGTGGGCGGATGAGATTAAGAAGTTTGCAGGGACAACATGGCCACAATTAGTACATGACCGGGGTAGTTGAAAAGTATGGGAGATGCCTTTACCCTGCACTGGGCGTAACCAGGCTAATGATGATGAAATAAATAAGCGTGATATTTCAAAGTAGCCGGGTTATTGCGGTTTCACGTGACATGACGCATCTTCAAGATCTGCTTCGGGAATAGCAAATCATCGTATTATCGAATGTGGCCAACGATAGGCAGCCGTAATAACGCATCAGAAGAAGAGTTTCTAGCGGTGGCGGTGCTAGCAGGTGTCCTGCGGCCACTGCTGCTTTAGCAGACGGGTTTAGCCCGTTGTGCATGGCCGACAGTTGTTTCGGATTATCATCTCTTAGGTCGGAAGCACAGGTGTTTCAGGAAGCGGTCACCGACTCAGTGCCTCGAAGCCGACAGGCACTGAACTCCTTTATCTGATTCTTCAGAGGACGACGCTACGGCTTCGAAGCTCGCGCACTGTAAACGTCTGCTCTGTAGGCTAAAATGCAGCAGCTTCTTTCTTGCCATGTCGAACTGCGGACATATCCAGACCAAGTATTCAGCGTCAAACATTTCACCATGTAAGACCCGAGGCAGAGGGAAGCAACTTGTTTCTGTTAAACAAGAAAGCTCGCTCGTAGGCATGTCCAGTGCAAGCGCGATAAAGGAGGGCTGCTGCTTTTGCGTCTAACCCCAGCATTCGAGAACCTTCCTCCGCAGAGCCAACCCCTCCGACAGAAGTGGTCACTGCTCTTCACTGACGCTCCACGCAATTCTTGCCAAGCGTTGTGTCTTTTTCAATCGAGGGGTCGCGCTGCGCTCAGCTTGGTGGAGTGAAAGAACAGCTGCGAGTCGACGATCCTTTGAGAATACCGGGGTTAGTCGCTTGACCACGCGTGTTTATGTAGATGTTAGCTTTCCGATTGCGTCCCTGGCGCACCGGCCGGTTCTTCGGCGATTTCAGTTTTGGAGCATATGGCGGTGCTTCGTGAGCAAGAGCATCACCTTTTTCATTTCCTTCCATTTCAACATGACATGCAATTCACTTAACCTTCCCCTTGACACCCCAGCTCCTTAAGATTGTGGGCAGCACCATAAGTTGATCAGATAAGGCAGACCGCGATATAGCCGTTGTATAGCCATTGCCTTTGAGTTCATGAGTAACACTTGTGTGGAATCTCAGAACATCGGCTTCGTTCAACGTGCCACAGAACCACCTGCTCTACGAGAGGCGGCGCGAGAGTTTTTCGATGTGTGCCCTAAGCTCGGTTTACAAGCGTTCCTGCACTCAGCCCCGTCGGAATGCGGCAGACACACCGGGAATGGACCCCCTTGAGTATGAGGAACTATTCACAAATCACGGGTCAATATGGTGTTGGAATAATCAGAAAATAAGATTCTTGCAAGCGCTTCTTTCCTTTGCGTTGTTCCTTCTTTGCATGTTACCTTGTGTCTGTTTTATTCCAGATCCGTTGGCAGTCGAGGAGGGCTTAGATCAGGGCTTTCAGATGGCGCTACCACTGTCACCGATCGCGCGGTCACCTTGCACTCGTGAACCCCTCGCCCCTCCCAGGGGGGAAGGCAGAGGGGAGTTGGTTATATATCGCTTTATCGACCGAACTGGTCAAACCACTCGGATGGGTGATCCGAATCCAATCACGGGGCACGCAGCCGCGTGGTGTTATCGATCGCGTTTTGACGCCCACTATTCGTCAGGTTATTGCGTGGCAGCGCCGGGGTCTCTCCGGGCGCGATTCGTCCTTTAGCGCCGCCGGTTGACGCTGCGGCGATAGACCGGACGGTGTGGCGAGAGAGGAGGCGAGAACCATTGCGGAATTTCAGCTGCCTCCTCTGCTTGCTACGGACGCCCTCGCGCGATGCCCTGAGACGCGCTGTGAACAACGCAGCGGCGAGCGATTGGCGAACGAGCTACGAACGTGCACGTCAGTGGACTGGTTCGTTAATGGCACCACTTAGCGCTCGAGCTGCTGCCGCCGATTTTGCGCTGTTTCGAAATGCCGGCCATAGGCGCGAGTAACGACGTCTGTTAGACGGCAGCCGTGACTCGGGCGCTCGCGCAGAGAGCTGCTTGGAACGGCCGTGTGATAATGGCGGCGCCCTGTGCTGGATCCTACGATGTGTACGCTAACGTGTAGCGAGAGCTGTAACTTGCGCTTCGCCGAGACCGCTGCGATTGGCACGAAGCGCCCGTAAGTACTTGGCAGCGAAGAAACGGCGCGCATCGGGCCCGGCGCTTATCGCGATGGCGCTGCCGCCGCGCTCAGTTCGGAGGCACACGGGCAGTGGCCGCTGTAGTGCGGATTGCTTTCCTGCCAGCTCGCTGTTCGAGAGGCGCACCAAGTGGTGCTTGCTGCACGACTGCTGCCGCGTTCGATTCTGCTTCGTGAACCCTACGAGGCGCGAAAAACAACGCCGCCTTATCCTTGAGGCAACTGCGGCCACCACCGTCGGCAGATGATGGCGAGCGTGGGTCGTTGTGGCCGTCTAGTGCTGACGGATTAACTGCAGCTCAGGTGCCCTGCAGTTTTCCACGTTGTTCGGATGTCATTTTGACTGCAGCGGCACGGTCCGGTAAAGCTACATGCTTGTGATCGCTAGATATTTACCACGGTAGCGTAACAAGAGACATCCTCAAATTTCAAGGTAACTGTAGTGCTGTTAGATAATGGCTACGTGCTATCTGGCTAAGGTTACTTTTCCTCGCATTTATAAGCAACACATCCGTTGGAGTAAAACACCCGAAGCAGCGGCTCGCGAGCATCGTGTAGAGCATGTTACTCGTTGAGTGCCAATGAAATTATGAATTTATCTTGTGTATGTATATATATATATATATATATATATATATATATATATATATATATATATATATATATATACACACATACCGAGTTGTTGCTGAATTTAGTCCCGACCAAATGTGACCAAAACAAGCCAACCCAACGGTTCTTTCTACTTTATGTAACACAGCTCTTATGACTGATGCCAAAATATGCCCACTTATAATAAAGGTCATCGACGTAAGTGTATACGCGTATTTTCTCGCGTCTGCAGTGCTTAAATATGGTGTATAAATGGGGGGAGGGGGGGACTAGAGCGTTTCGCATAAAACTACGACTGAAACAAGTTGCCTTAGCAACTACACAAGGGTGGCAGGGGGGATTCGTCCGTATCCACCTAGTGGTCTGTTCAAGCCGGCTGCTGCTTAAGTGCTGATTGGCTGTACTGGGGTACAAGTAAGAAGGAGATAAGACCCCCAGCCAGACTCCTCACTCGCACGGGTCCAAGAAATCAGCAAGGGCCGAAATAGACAGTACACTAGGGGGACACCTACAAATGCCCCTCCCACAGGTCTTTCTTCATCTTGAACATGGTGCCTCTGACGTACTACGTGCTCATCAATTGCCGTTTCAGGAGCATGTTGAACGAATTTTTGCTATGAAGGCGCAGATACTACGCATCTTGGTGAAGCCTTTGCGTGTACTGCGGCGGCATCTAACACGCTCTTCACTCGGAAAACGATTGCTGTAGCCTCAGACATTTCGGTGCATACCTCTGAGTCTTCTCCAGTCTTTTTTTTTTCACTCTTTAAGATATGTGGCACTCAAGACAGACGCAATTCGTACACGATAATACAACCAGAGCAAAAAGTATGGTTGATATCGCAAGTAAAATTTCGTGCTTCGTTACACGTTTCGGGGACATACGTCACACAAATGTCTTCACACAAGAGACATCACGTATTGGGATCATTGCGCTTAGGTGACGCCGACAACGAAGAACGCCTAAGCCTAAGCGCTATATGTTCCCAATAAGCGTATCAAACCAACTAGCCCAAAAGTGTGTAATCCTAAGGGTACCATGTAGATGTGTAATCCGTGCTTGAATAAGGGCTATATATTCGTTTGGGTATTATTCGCTGCTGCATTATTTTCATGCATGTACTGCTGTTGTGATCGGCCGTTCGCCCCGCGACACGCTTCGGTCACAGTTCGCACGATTATGGGGAACGGGCCTACGGCCTCGTCAAAACGGTTCTCGACGCGGATGAATTATGACCAGCGCGGAGAGGTTTGAGCAATTAGCAATGATACGGCTCTCACCTGTCAGTAGCACAAACTGGCGCGTCCAAGACACGCTCAGTGCGATGATCCGCCCATCCCCTGTCAGAGTGCGATCGGAGTCGGCGCAAAGGGCAACCTACCTCCAGAGTGGCGGGACCTGGTGTCATCGGCCTCCCGACACCGGATTGGCGGAGGTGACCGAACAATGATCACGCGACGCACAAAAGGAGCTACGGACGGCGGGAGTGAGCTGCGACTACCACTTCATGATCAACTTTTCTGTATTCCTTTGCATTTTCTTGTACTTATATATACGTGTTTGTCAAACGTTCTGAATATCGAGCCCAGCCTCACTCACTCCCCCGCAAGGAAACAGGATCCCACGTTATCAAACCCCGAGTCGCAACACTACACAGAGAAAGACTACGGTTGTTCATTTTGCTTTGCACACTCGACGAAGAAGTGCCTCTTTGGGAATCTTAATAATGGACGTCGTATACGTAGCTGAACTCGCCCTTTTCAGCTTAGCCGCGTGATATAGTACAGTCGAGTGCCGTTCATTTGACCGTTGTAGCGCCACTTTTCGCAGATTCGAACGCACTGAATATCCTGGTGAGAACCCATTCAAAAGAAAGAAAAAACTCGTTTATCTCGAATGGGAAAGCATATCACTTGTGTTAATTCGACCTCCACCAGCAACCGTCGTGAGCGCAGCGGTTACGTACCGAAAGCTTGGAAAGAATAAATTAAGCGGACAGCGCTAGCCTGGAGCTGTGTTTTTAGTGGCTGACACTCCTTCTGCTCTTGAAGTTCGTGCTAGTTTCGAGTAACGTCGCGCCGCCATATTCAGCAGTCTCCTTCGTCCTGTGCGCATGACGTCGCACAGCGCCTGTCCATCAACCTCAAGAAATAAATTTTGCAGGATGATGAGATGATGCCACCGTTCGTTCGGTTAGTTCGGCCAGATCTTGCAGTCTCCAATTAACGAGGGCAGCTGACTGCGTACGAAATCTCGCCCGCATTGCCTCCGTTTCCTTGCTCTCGACGGAAGCTTCGTCGCCACAGCTCGTGACTGCATTCCCGCACTTGAGAGCTGGCGAGTCTGGATGTTGTGTTTAACTACTGAATTTAAAATCAGGAATTCACAAGCGATAACGGAGGTATGCACGGAAATAAATTTTTCATTTATGTTTGCAGAAAGCGTCTCCGACGTCCTCTTCACCATAAAAACAGAGAAATGTCCTTTTAGCTTTCTTCGTGCTTGCTTTGCACAGCTTGTGGCGTTTCTGCCGAGAAATGTTTTTTTTTCTAGTTGCCACTTGAGAAACAGCAGTTTTCGCTCTGAGGGGTTGAAGCCTCCTTCATTTGGTATCATTTATGCGAGAAATAAAAAAAGAAAGAAAAACATCCCGGAGATGGTGACTCACTTTTGCTGCGCCACATGCGAATTGCGCGCACCTCGACGTGCCCCTTGTGATCTTTCATGCACACATTCCTCGATTTTGCCAATTAAACTTAGTGGCGAGTCCAGCGAACTGTCGTTCTCTTTTCTTGGTTCCTGTGTGTGCGCGCTAGTGATTCAATATAATATTCTCGAGAGTTTCGTGATTCTGTTATTTCCGCACAAGACGTGGTCGTGCTGCAGATCTTTTTTGTCTTTGTCGTGTAATCTCCTTTTTAAATATAGATAGTGTATGCGTTCCACTATTCGTTTTCTTTCATTTTGTTCTATTTCTTTTTTTACTTCGTAGTGCGTGTACATCTTTCGAATATTGATTCGTGTGCGATATCGCATCAGGCACCGCTTGATTATTTTTACTTTTTTTAATATTCATCGGACTTTCTAGTGTAATTCTCATCACCTATATTTACGTGATACGGAGTAGTAGGAGGAACGTACTTCCAGACTCTCCGATTGCCCTCCCGTTGCATCATTGACTTACCGAGGAATATGGCAGAGCAACAAGGCGGCGTCAACGTCGCTTCCATCTACTCGGAACAAGTTCTCAGACCAGAGTGCTGGAAAAGCAAGGGACAAGGCAGAAAGTATGCGCAATAAGGTAGTGGCTCTGAGGACGTACTAACGCGATTTTTTCTCACACATTTCTGCTGGTCCGAGCATGCGTTTCGCATCCATGCAGCGCTGTTGCATGTGTCAATATTCACGCGATGGAAACTCGTTTATTCAAAATCCGGCGAGTCGAGCTCGTTTGTGCCTGTATATACACCCATACGCACTCACGCACGCACTGAGACAGATCGTGTGTGTGCAGCCACTGCTATGTCATGATGCAGCACTTAAGTCGTCGTATACGAGAGGCGCAACATATCGGAGTGTTGAATATTTGTTTGCCTTTAGTTGGTCTGGGTGGAATACTCTTTCGTCATGCTTGCTATTTGTTTATGGAGCTGGCCGTAGTCATTAAGGGCATTTCGACCACTAATATTCGGGCGCTCCTAAGCATCCATGGCACGTGCTGAACGAACAGCATTTCTCTCAGCAGGAAACGGTGCAATACCAAACTGGGCGGATCCCGGAAACTGTGTGTCGCCACGTGGGTCGTGCGGTCGCCTATGTAGGCGCGAGAGATACCGTGGGCATCAGCGTAGAAAAAAAAACGCTCATCGTGGGAGAGCGCGGCATTCGCGCGCGTGTCGCGGCCCCGACGAACATTGTCGAAGAGCTGGCCGGCTGCGGAAAGCAAGGCGTGCGCCGCCAAAGGCTGTTCGCCGAAGAGTTCCTTGCGCCGTCGGAAGGGCGCGCGTCGTGCGTTCTCTTCGCGCCCTTTCGCCACACAACAGTAATCGTCGTCGGTCTTGTCCGCTCTGCATGGGAGAGGCCTTTGCCCTGCAGTGGGCGTTACCAGGCTCATTATTATTATTATTATTATTATTATTATTATTATTATTATTATTATTATTATGTCCTGTCCGCATTTCTTTTCTCCAACGCGGCGAGCCCGGTACTTCCCAGCAACGAACGGCATGCGCGTTATCAGCATGACATAGCATTCCCGACAGGAAAGTAGCGGGCACGGCGTTTTCAAGAAAGGAAACGCAAGCAAGGCAGATGGCGATTACCGTTGTGTGGCAGAGATACACCACAAAGGGTGTGACTTTGCCTAAGAGTGTAGCATTTAGTTGGAACCTTTTAATAAAGCTTCGATTAACGTAACTCGGTCGCTGCGCAGCTGGTAACGAAATGAAGTAAGCGAGTTACTCCGCTGTTCAGTACGGAAAAATCATCCTCAAATTTACGTATTCACGTTAGGCATTGGAAACGTTGCGTCTGTTTTTATTCTTGCGCTCAGAGTCGTACGTTCCCTTGCTGTGCTCTACCACGTGGACCAGCTTCTGTGTTTCAAAACGGCAAGGATTAATGGATGTGGGTGTATATTGCGTAAGATACTTCATGCACACTGACGTTTCAACGTGGCAGGCTACCACAGGGGTGCTTTTTCTCGCACTTGAGCGCTTGCGCAGCTTGGCCTTGTAGCACAGCCACACGAGCATTAAGCGTTTTCTCCACCTGAAATCAATGACTATTTCTTGGCGGCTGACCATCGAGTTCCCTTCGCTGCATCTCAACATGAGGCACTAACAAGGCCATCAGACACTCGCCTCTTTCGCGCGTAAACAAGGCGCTACAGGGGCAGCCGGATATTCGTATTCAGCCGCACAGCTGCCGATCACGACAACTGATTCGAGTGGCCGCCGCAACTCGTTAAGCGTCCGGTGTATAGGTGCTGAAACGTATACTTTGAAACCGATTCGACCATTAGCGCCTTTCTTCTTCTGTACGTGCGTTATTTGCTAAAAGTAACGACGCACACGAAGCGTGCTCAATGCGCGCGGGGCTTTCGATGCAGCAGCGCTGGTCCGGGGTGTGAAAGGCTTTAGCGCGCAGTGATTACGCAGTTGCCATTCCAATCCGTTCGTGCCCCCGACCACGCATTACAAATCGGCTCGTAGAGACGTTTCAATAGCCCGTGTGCTGGGCGCGCATCATCGCACCGTGTGTGGAGTTCCCGATCATTAAGCCACAGGACCGATGCAGCTGAGCGCGTAGGAAAACCGAAAAGAGAGAAAAAAGGAAGGCAGCGCCAACCAGGCGCCGGGATCGCAACGCCGGCTTGCCTATATCGCCTGCCGTCGCCAAGCGGTCGTGATCGGCATCGCTTCGGTGATGAGGCGTATTAAGTGGGTCTCTTCATGGTCAGAAGAGGGGGCTGTTTTTTCCATTTCTCGCCCACCCCCCGCACTCGGTACGCGCCGAAATGGGTCGCCCCGTCCGCCTCTCCACGCGGGGCCCCGGCGGCAGCGCGAGATAGGCGCCGCGTAATGGGTTTGGCGCGCGTAATTGTCGCCCGTTAAAGTGGCTTCGCGAGTAATTACCCATAATGGCGCCCGTGTTCCTTCCTTTACCGCCGCGCATTTAATCTTCATCATCACGTCTGCATAGCTTGCTAATAGGTTGTTTACGTGGCCAGGAGAGATACCCCCGTTTTTAGCTCCCTCTCTCTCTCCCTTTCGAAACCTTCTTCTTGGACCGCACCTGCTCGCTCGCGGCCTGCGCGGGCTCCGAGGCCACGTCGAGCGTTCCTGTCGCTGCTGCCCTGTTCTACAATGCACCGGGCCGCGTCAGAGGCGAACGTTGAGAGATTCATCCTCCGAACAGCGCGAATGATGGCAAGACGGGAGAGTCCTTCCCTTCTTTACGCTTCGTTCTGTGAGTGAGCCAAGTGGCGCGACTTCCAAAGCGTTCAGACGCCAACTGCTTTACCTGTCGAGATGATTTTTTTTTTTTAAAGCGCATCTATGGAAACCCTTAGTGGGCACGCACATAGAAACTGCTGTCAGCTGCGAGCGAAAGCCTCAAGTCCTGCTGTGATTTCGAAGAGAAAGTCAAGGTTTTTTGTAACCTTGTAAATTACTGCCGGCTCCAAGATTTCACCAGATACACTTATCAGGCATGAACATGAAATGACAAACGACGACCCCGAATGTAGCACGAAGAGACGACGGGATGAAGCGGCCACCTGCAACTAGTTTTCACTTCCGCAAGGCACACGAACCTGTGCGCTTCTCAGTGAGCGCTCGTCCAGCCGTCTCCCTTGTTTTCGCGATGCACGGTGCTCGTGTTTTCAGGTTCATGAACATGTACCGACTCGCCCAACAACTTACTTGGGCAAGGCTTTTGAGGTACTCCCCCGTAACGACACACGCTGTACTCATTGCAAGTTTCAAGCATCGTCTTCCATTGCGGATTCCTTGAAAACGGCATTTGTACGCTCCGTAGTGCAGGGAAGCTGGAATGTGGGTTTGGATGAGCGAGGACGAGCAGTTACCGGCCGCCGCTGTAAAATATTCCGGCAGAGCACCTGCACATTTTATTTATTTATTTATTTATTTATTTATTCAGTACTGCGGACTACGGACGGATATTTATACAATACTGCGGTCTGCGGACGGATGGTACAAGCAGGGCGGTCAATACAAATACAAAAGAAATACAAGAGAAACAGCTACGAAAAAAAGCCGCAATAACACAGGCTCGGAAAGGTTACTCCACAGTGCACTTGCTTTGATAAGGCAGTTCCATTCACTAATGGTTCTCGGGATATAAGAAAACTTAAATAGGTCTGTGCGAGCAAAATGACGAGATGATCGAAGGAGAACAGCGGAGAGTGATGAATACTGAATCACCTACTTTTAAGTTCCTTTTTGATTTCTTTTCACTCCAGCAGCCTATCCTTGACTGTTATGAATGCCAAAGCCATATATTCCAGCACCAAAAGAGCACTGATGCAGCAAGCATTTTTATCCTGAAAGTACAACTGCAGCGCTGATATTATGCCCTCGCAACTCAATTGGGCTCAGTTTCATTGATTGATTGATTGATTGATTGATTGATTGATTGATTGATTGATTGATTGATTGATTGATTGATTGATTGATTGATTGATTGATTGATTGATTGATTTTCATTATCATCCCTAAGCAACACACAAGCTCTGACAAGGACTCTTCTCTAATCAGGACTCAAGACAGGACAGTGCAGGTTTTCACTAATAGTTCTCTTAGCTTCCACTGCAATAATAAGAACGCTGACAGAAAGCCGGCATTCCGTAGCACAGTCACTATTGCTGCACACTGCGTGGTTGACTGCTTCAGTGTCCGCCTCACCTGCAAGGGGACGTGGGTCGAAAACTTTGCTGCTGTCGGTTGCCCACCGGTTATCTAAATAAGCATAGGCGTCCTGTGACCCGACAGTTTTTTTTTTCTTTTTATCAGAGGTGAATTCTACTGAGGGAAGGAGCCCGTATTACAGGGATCCTGTCTGAAACGCGGCAGGCCCAACAAAACCCTGAAACAGGCTTTCTTGACGCTGAAGATAGAGCGTTGTGTTGGTCGAAGCTTTCTCTGTGCATATGAACTTTAAGTGCACATCGACGTGCACTTAATAAGGTGGTCTCAGTGCTTAGTCACGAAAAATAATGAGCCGGGAATCTGGAAAAGATTCCCAACTCGCAAACACACGCGAAGAAAGCAACGACAGAAATGACGAGGCAAATGTCAGGCCAATGTTTACGACAGGGATATGTTATGGCTATTTTTAAATAAAGCTGACAGAAATAGATATCGCAAGGACAATTCATGAGTACGTTGACTTTTCACTTTTCCTTCACGATTGTGTTTAATGTAGACAGTGGCGTAGCAACAGAGGGGGCGGGGGGGCCATGGGCCCCGGGTGCAAGGGGCTAGTGGGAAGGGGGGGGGGGGTGTCATATACGCCTGAAAGCACCCCTCTTTGCGCCGGCTTCACTGGGCGCAAATTGCAAAGAATGCTCCGGTATCCAGTAGCCCGAGCTCATGCACCCGATACGTTGCACCGCAGAATTGTCGGCTGCAGCTCTATCAACACTCCACGAAATAATTGCGCGAATGTGCGGGCTAAACAAATTTAATTCGCGAAATGGTCGCTAAACTACTCGCCTTAGCGGAACGTTTCACGTGGGGTGCGCTCGTGCCGTGCGTTCATGCTGGGGGCAGGCGTCGCTAAACATACAGTCAGGCGTTGTAAGGCGTTGAGACTCTTGGGTCCCTCTTCCGTTTAGAACGCGCAGCGAACAAAGACAGCAGCAAGAGGGCGTTCAACCAGCGCGCCCGGCGCTCGCGTTTACGGCGAAGCGTTCGTTGAGAGCCATGTTGCATCAGTGGGGCCGTCAAAAGTCGCGAATTGGGTTCTCTGGATCGTCTTCAGACTCGGTTCGGCCGAAGAGTTTGGTGGCGTATGACTCGACAGGCTGTAGTCGCGGGACCGCCGCGACGTCCGTCTCGCTTTTACTTCCCCTCTCCCGCTCGCTCCGAGAAGCCACCGCGAAACCTGCCGTCATGTTTCACGCTTTCCTTCTTACCCTCGAAAGTTTAAGAAAACTTTTGTTGTTGCGGGACTTCATGTTACAAGTACAGTGTCTGCATCAGATGCACAGAATTTTATTTAAAAAAGGTGAATTTTGTAACGATATTTCCGGATCAAGATTCTATGAAGTTATGTGTTTTTGTGATTACTAGGAACTCGGTAGCGCGAAAAATATGGCAGATAAGTAATAATCATGTCCTTAATAATCCCTTAATTAGTGCTTATAGAGGAAGCACTTCAATTCGAGAATTGAGGACTCAAAGTCATATTATTAACTCAATAAAAACTTCTTAAACAAAATCGTTTTGGGGGCTACAACCTACAGTACTTTGGCACTGCGGGCGGCGCCCAGTATATGGCAGCAGCGAAAGAAATATGAAATAGTGGACCAGTGACGTTGATCTCTTAATCCTCTCCATTGCGAGTGCAGACCAACAGTAGTGCAAGCTTTCGCTGGCACGGGATTCATCGCGGCCTTTTCTTTCCTTTTTTTTTTTTTATGGTGACGCGAAGAATAGACGCGAAGCGTGCTCGATTCTGTTCCCAATCTTGCAGTGGTACCGCAGCTCGGATAATCACGTTTGTCCGTGTAGCAGCAAATGAAAGCAAGGCTTTATTGATCAGAATGAAGAGAACTCGTAATTGTCATAGCATTGGCGCCCACGCAGCGGGGAGGCAGGTAGCGTTTTCTAATAGGGTGGGGAGATCAGCGTCACTGACAAACAATTTCATTTTCGTTTTCGTTCAGGGCTGCCCACAGACAAAATACTGCGTGCCATAGTACCTACGACGATTTTTGTGAAGTTGTTGTTGGTCAAGATATGAATGTCGGACTTCAATTTTGCAAATGCAATATTGCCGCTAAAATTGGTAACTAAAACTTTATTATAAAGATATTTTTGTTACTTGTGACGTGAGTCATATTTTCCACGATGCCGCATTTGTATTGGCTGCCAAGCCTTACAGCCTGACAGAAGATGTGCAGATGGGCTTATCACACGTTATCAGTGCAGCACCCTGTGTTATTTGGCCGAGGAAAAACAGCGTGTATATTTGCTGCATTCGCGATCTCTGGGAAAGAAAGCGAAGGAGAGGGGGACACGGGGTATCCAAGGCGGCTGTACTGGTGCTGAAACCCTGAAATTGTCAGTATCCTCGCCTTCCTCGACTACAATAGGGGGGGGGGGGGGTGACAGAAGACCTATGGGCCCCGGGTGCCAGACGACCTAGCTACGCCACTGAATGTAGACCTTTTAGAAAAAGCGTTGTCGCAGTGAGGAGGAAAGGCTCCCAATTAATTTTGAACACCTGGAATCATGCCGCTGAATTTAGGTGCACAGCGATTTTGCATTCCACTCCCATCGAAACGGGGCCGCTGCGGCTGCAACTTGAACCCTCGACCTCGTGCTCGGCAGCCGGACTCCGTAGCCAGCACTGAGCGAAGTGTTCTTTTTCCCTTGCTGAGGAAAAAGAAAGAGGTAAATCGAGCGTTTTCTGTCTCTTAAGGGCCGCTTTTACCGAGGTTGATTTCTCGAATGCGGTGCCGGGTAGTTTCCCTTTTGTCAGCCTTAAATGTGATGCAAATACAGGAACGCAAAGATAAAGGGGTGACAGAATGTGATAAAAAAATGAGCGCCATTGCACTCTGGGAAGGTGAATGACCAGCTCAGCTGTATGTATGTTGACAAATGTGTTGAGAATAAATATGTTGATTGAAAATAAAAAACACATACGACAATGAATTTCGTTTTTTCACGATTTTTTCCGTGTTTTAATAAATTGCATACTCAATGCCCCTTTTTATTTTTAACCTTCTTTTGTTTACTTATTTTACATTGATTGTTTGGTCACCAAGGCGACTATCGCTTTATGATCGCTGTGGCAGAAGGTCCGTGGCTCTGTGGCGACACTGGAAAGGTTCTTCACGAATGCGAGGTCTGTGCACGACCGACAAGGCGTCGTGCGCACGCTAATGTTTGTGTAACATGGAATGCCGCACCCTTGCAACGCTTATGAAAATGGATTTAGAGTTCCTTTACAACTCCTAATCAGTTCCTATAGAGTCAAAGGTTACCCTATAGGAACTAGCGATCTATAGAATAGTCTGCATGGAATCTCTATAAGAAGTCTAAAGAAACCTGTGTATAGGAACAACTCATTACACAAAAAATATTTGTGCAAAAGAGGGTGTATTGACTTCATATGTACTGAAATCTATAAAGTAATTTTTATAGAATGTCTTTAAAACTTCTAACGCGGACTGTCTATAGAATGGCTCTCCATTCACCCTCTATTAGCAGTCTATAGAGGGTTTATTGTCATTATATGTACAACATTCTATAAAATAATGTCTGCAGAAAGTTTTTAACACTTCTGATGCGGCTTGTCTATAGACTGACTCTCCATTCACCCTCTATAAATGGTCTATAGAGGGTTTATTGTCATCATATGTACAGCATTCTATAGAATAAAGTTTATAGAACGTTTTCAGAACTTCTAATGCGGCCTGTCTATAAAATGGCTCTACATCCACCTTCCATAAACTTTCTATAAAGGTCGTATTTACATCTTATGTACCAAATTCTATAGAAACATGTCTATAGAACGTTTTCAGAACTTCTAATGTGGCCTGTCTATAGAATGGCTCTACATCCACCCTTTATAAACGTTCTATAGAGGTCGTATTGACATCTTATGTACCAAATTGTATTGAAAATTGTTTATAGAACGTTTTCAGAACTTCTAATGAGGCCTGTCTGTAGAATGACTCTACATACACCGTCCATAAACGTTCTCTAGAGGTCGTATTGATATATTATGTGCCAAATTCTATAGAAACATGTCTATAGAACGTTTTCAGAAACATTTTATACAGGTCGTATTGACATCTTATGTACCGAATTCTATAGCAAAATGTTTATAGGACGTTTTCAGAACTTCTAATGTGACCTGTCTATAGACTGTCTCTCCATTCCTGTTCTAAAAATGTGCCATCATATGACATATGTACTGCATTCTATAAAGGAAAGCTTATAGGACATGTAGAGAAGCTAAAGTGCGGCCTGTCTAAGAACGGCTTTATATTTGCACTCTATAAACATTCGACAGAAGGTTTTGAATACTGTTGAATAATATCTCAATGTGCATTTCTAACTTGGAAAGGCAACAGTGCACTCATGAAAAATTTTGTACAATAAACAAATTTTTTTTTAATTCAAGTACCCTAAAGGCCCATGCGGGCATTACATAGGGGTGTTACAATGAATTAGTGATAGATACAGTATACGCATTTAAACAGATAATGCATGCTACAATAAAAAGAACACAAGCGGAAAAACACGAGAACAAACAAAAAGAAACCAGTAAGAGTAATACAACGACACGTCCTAAACGCTGAAGATACCTAAAGATTTAAAATGGGTGTTACACAAAATCAACATAACTTGGTCACTTTTTACAAGGAAAAATACACGATAAAAACGTACACATACCAGCAGATACTGCATGAAACAATGAAAAGCACAAGCAGAAAAAATTTTATGTAGTACAAGTGACTCTGCGCTAACCTAGAACAAAACCGTTTGCGCAAGGAACGTAAAAATATGGTGAGGAACAAAAGTAAAATAAGAGTAAAAAAGAAATAAATACAAATAAATAAATAAAAGAAAAGAAAAAGGCGCGCTACAACACAGTGATGCCTATAACAAATGAGCAAGAAAATACTATGTTAGTACGTTAAAATACTGTTTTAGTTTTGCTAGGAAATCATCGTGACTTAGAGCTAATACGATTTCATGTGGTAACATGTTCCAATGATATATCGCGAGAAAGAGGGGCGAGTGTCTCAAAAAGTTAGTGCGCGCAAGAACGGGCCGCACTTTAGAGGAATGATCAAGGCGCGGGAAGGTACGATGGGCGGTCCTGATGTGGCATGCGCTGAAAGACGACCCGCAGCCGCAGCTTGTGAAAATGGGAAAGAAGTCCTATCAGCCTTCGATTTATTAAGGAGCTGTGATTTAGAGATATTTTTATATTAGTGATGCTAGAAGTTCGTGAGTAATTTTTTGTGATGAAGCGGGCTGCTTTGTTTTGGATCGACTCGAGTTTGTTTATGAGGTACGATTGATGCAGATTCTAAATAAAAGACGCGTACTCCATTTTCGAACGAACTAGTGTCGTATAGGCTAATAATTTAGTGGACTTGTTTGCCGAGTAAAGGTTACGCCTAATGTAGCCAAGGGTTTTACACGCGCTGCTAGTAATCGCATCGATGTGATGATTCCATGAAACGTTTGAAGATAAATGAATTCCCAAATATTTTATTGTTTGCGCATGTGCAATACTAATGTGGTTCATCACGTAACGGGTAACCCTAGGGTTACTACATATAGTGAAAGCTATAGCCTTAGTTTTGAAACATTTATTTCCATTTGCCACTGTTTACACCAGTCGGTAATTTTCGCGAGGTCAGATTGCAAAATGTCAGTGTCGAAAGAGTTAATTATTCGTCTATAAATTACGCAATCGTCTGCAAATAGTCTTATTGTAGATTTAATATTATTTCTGATGTCGTTGACGTATAGCAGGAATAAAATTGCTCCCAATGCCGATCCCTGCGACACTTCGGATTTAACTAGTGATCGCGGAGAAGAAAATTCATTAGTAGTTACAAATTGGTACCGGTTAGTTAAAAAGTTACTAATCCAATTCGTAATCCTACTATTTATATTAAAATGGCGAAGTTTCAATAATAAACGGTTATGAGCTACCTTATCAAAAGCCTTCGCAAAATCAATAAATATGACGTCTATTTGTGAGGAGTAGTTAATAGCTTGGTGCAGGTCAGAGACTAGCTCGAACAACTGCGTCTCACATGAACGAACCCGTTGGAACCCGTGTTGGTTAATGAAGAGGAGATTGTGATCGGTTAGCTATTTCATAATTGCTGATGATATAATGTGTTCTAATAGTTTACATGGAATACTGGTCAGTGAAATAGGTCTGTAGTTAGAGACAGATGACGGGTCACCGGACTTAAAGATTGGAATTATTTTACCTATTTTCCATTTGTCAGGTACACATCCCGAACCAATAGATTGTTGAAAAAGAGCGGCGAAAATGCGAGATACCACTGGTTTAGTCATTTTTAGTAGTTTTGGACCGTCTGGACCGGGAGCCGAGCTGTTAGAAAGACGATCAATGCCCTTTTGGGTGATTATGATATCACTCATGATGGACGTAACAGAACCGAGTTCAATGTTAGCGGGAACGGGAAGTTCACTTGTAAAAACAGAACAGAAAAAATAATTGAATGCAGTAGCGACCTCCGATGATGGAAGGAATTCATTGTCTTTCTTAATGGAAATGAAGTCTGATGATGATGGTTTGGGGTTTATTACTTTCCAGAATATTTTTGTGTTGTGGGCTAACATGTTGGAAATCTCATGGTTGAAAAATTTGTCTTTGGCTGTTTCAATTTCGGTTTTGCATAACTTGGATTGTTCCCTATAACACTTCCAGGCATCATCAGATGTCGAAATTTTAGCTTTTGAATAAGTGCGCCTTTCTTTATTAATACAGCGCCTTACGTGAGAGGCGAACCACGCGCTTCCAGTAGACAGAGTTATTTGTATTTTTGGTATGTACTTTTCTTTAAGTTCAGTCAGCTTGTTACAAACAATCATCCAGTTATCATTGCTATCATGATTATGCATGCCGCTTAAGGATTCTACACAAAAAGTCAAGAGCTCGCTGGTAATCATTTCAACATTTGCTCGCGCATAATCAAAAATGGTTTCCTTTTCCTGTACACTTGTTTTGTGCTTTATATCGTATTCACAGTGAAGGACGTTGTGGTCACTAATGCAATCTAACACATGAACAGACAAGTTGACAGGTTCAGTGGTCAGCACAATATCCAAAATAGCATCCCCCCGGGTGGGTAAGGACACTATTTGGCTTAATCCTGAACAGTTCCTGAACATTGTCTACTTGCTAAAGTGTATTCTTTCTGTATTTTCCATGTTATGTAAGTCTGTTATTTGTTATGAGTGCATTACTACTTTTTTCATATTGCTTTTGTTCCCTGGAAATTCCTTGAACTAATCCTGCATTTTTTACTCTTGGAATGTATTCTCGCCCCTCCCCTTTGCAATGTACAATTATGTACCTTGAGGGTATCACAAATAAATAAATAAAATCCGTAAGGAGAAATGAAGTCAAGAAAATCCTTACATTCTGCTTTCCTTGGGCCGCCTTCAGCTGTAACCGTCAGCCAGTTAATTCCAGGGTAGTTAAAGTCACCAGCAAGAACAATAGGTGAGCCGGGAAATTTGTTACATACAAAGCTTAGCGATTCGTTAAGGCATTTAATGAACGTGTCTTGCGAGTCAGGAGGACGGTAACAAACACCAACGACACAAGTTACACGTGAGATCAGAAGCATGACCCACAAAATTGCAATACAGGAACCCGTGTCAAGTAGGCGTGCTTGGAATTCTTTTTTTACTGCAATTATAATACCACCGCCTCGCGTGATTACCCTGTATTTTCGAAACAAAATTAAGTTTTTAGAAAGAGATAATTCATTGTCGGACACATCGCAAGACAGCCATGTCTGTGTTCCCAGTATTAGATCAGCTGAGCAGGACTCGAGAAAAGCACAAAGGTGATCCTGTTTTCTCAAAATACTTCTAAAATTTGCCACAATAATAGACAGTGAATAGAATGATTTTTCAATTATATGAAAAAGCGATGTACGTTACTTCAGAGCAAATTGGACAATTGCATTTGCCGCGGTGCGAGGCTGGCCTCGCGCCGCGTTGAGGGCAAATGTGTGCTGTGTCTCAATGCAGTGGGCCCATAGCGCTGAGAGCGTACTGAGATACATCATAGTAAGATTCACGCACGGTAAGACGTTTAGATATTGTGTTTGTTAGTTCGATGTACAGAGCTGCATCACTAAGTTCTTGTAAAATTACCACTCACGCACGTTTCGTAAAATAAAAAGCCTGATTATTTCAACCCCATTTCAGAGGTTTTTTTTTTTTTTTTTACTGTCAAGCAAGAGCATCGTTAATAAACACACTCATTGACGAAGGCGAACAAGACATTAATCAAAATTAGAAAAACCAAAATAATGTAATCGAAGCGCGCATTGTGGTTTCTATCGCATGTGCAGGTAAATCACAAAGATAACCAAGAAACACTAAGCAAAACGGTGCGTTAGCAGCCCCGTCATATCTGTTTGCTGGAATGCAGTGACTGCAGCACTTGGGGCGGGAACACATCGAACAACGCCGCACAATTCTGGCACACACCACTCAAATACGACAAATACACGCTGCAGAAACCTCCAGATTTTTTTTCCAGGAATCTTCGTAGGTCACACAATGCACAGAGAAGACACGGACCCCATGAGCACGATCCGCGCACTATAAAAACACCGCCACAAAAGCTAGATACGGAACACATAAGCGTAACCTCTCCCTCCCGCGGGTAAAATTAAAAATCATCGTATATTTGTTGCTGTGCGAAGGACACAGTTAGAAAGCGTGCGGGAACATCACACATGTGTACCTCCGAGGTTGTTTCGACAATTTCTGGGCTACATTTAAACGACAGCCGGAAGTTACTTCAATGAGAAACGAAGTGAGGGCGCAGGTAGTGCAGGTAACGGCTGCGCATAACGTCATTTAGTGGTTTAAGGCCGGTGACCGAAGTTGAAATCGTTGAAATGACGTCCCAGCGATAGCTTTCTCAGGGTAAATTGTTCAGATCTTGAAGGCCAGGCTTTTGCTGACTGCATGCGGCATAAGCGATTCAAAAGCAACAATACTATATGTAATTCATTTATGCCCTAAACTATAGCATACAATATGAGCATGTCAATGTTCCTTCCTGTCTCGCAACCTACGTATGTAGTTCGGCCCAATATGGCACAAAACCTGCTGTAGTGCTAATTATTGTAGGAATCACGGAGACCACAACGACCGCACAATTAGACGGCGCTGGCGCCGCCGGTATTTCCGTATTCTACGCGACTGGTAGAATACGAAGGTACGGCGTGTTCTTATTTCTCCGTTTTCAATCGGTTGTGCGATATGCTTCGATGTGTTTGTTTGATTGTGTGTTATTTCGTTACCTGTAATGAAATGAGACGTAGTTCGCGAGCACGAAAGTGCCAGAAGATGGCTTGCGTCTCGCTGTAAACACGCTGTATGCGTGGCGCGCCAGCTAAATGTAGACCCACGATTTTCATGCCGTGGAGTGCGTTCCCTTTGTCTCCGCTGGTTGTCATGCAAAGTTTGGTCGATGTTGCAAAGAAGTAATGCGTATTATTAGCGTGCCACAGCTCGTCCACTACCGAGCGGCTTGTATGCTGCAAGTAACATCGCGGACACATCACTGGAAACTTGGAGAGTGCCTTTTGACCTTGTTGTACTGTTGAAACGGTAAGCAATAGTGCTCGCCAACTACACGTGCGTTCATGCGTGTTGTGTGTGCTTCCCGTGCGTGTATAGAGTGCCTTGCGAACGTAGCAAGTGGAACACTCACAAGAACAGGGAAACCTGTGCTGATACTTGCTACGCGCTGGTTGTAAGAATTGTATACGCAACTCTATTGCCACAATGCGGAATCGATAATCCTGATAAGCGTTTGATTCTGCTGAGAAAAGTTTCGGAAATCGTGTTCACCGTGTGCAGCTGTGCGTGAGCTCCCGCTTGTACGTCTGCTAAAATTGCATAGTAACGACACGTCTACCTCTTCACCGATTCTTTCTTTAATGACGTTTCCTCGCTTATAAATGCTTCGACATTGTGCACAATATCTGCTTACGAGGTTTTTGGTTAATGAACAGTTTTATGCAAAAAACGTAAGCCAATCACAGCTTTATTTCCAAGACAAGATGTGTTGACATAACTGACTTAACTAAAGATGACATGGGAAAGTTGCTTATACTAAATAATGGAAAAACAACAAGATTAGATCGTAATCTGCTGCTGCGGCGTGTCCAAAATTTTATTTCATGTAGAGGTCCCTATTATCATGACATTCGATGATTTCAAGCATTTGCTCTTTTCTCACATTAGTGCAGACATTGTTTTAATGACTCTTTTAGGTGCTGATTGCATGTTTTCACGATATCACAGCTTTATTGTGCCACTGCTTTAAGCTAACGTAGAACTAATTTCGTAGTGGTGAGGCCGTGGCCCCCAAAATAACCCACAAGATTGAAGAGCCCCCAGAAATGCAGACCCCGTGGATATATGGCTGCATCAGGATGGCGTGTGATCTGGATGGTCATGTCAGGTGTGTATGAAATGTACGTGTTCCAAAAAGTGGGCTTGGTATCATTCATGGGGAACTTTATCAACACATTACTTAAGGCAGCTTACTAAAGAGACTAAATATTTATGCGACTTTATTAAACTTTATTTCGAAGATTTGATGCGCTTTGTAGATGATCACAAGGAAGAAGACAGGACAGTCTTCTTCCCTGTGATCGTCTACAAAGCGCATCCAATCTTTACAAATACAATGAACCAACTTGCCCAACAACGCGTTTTGCTAGACTACATTTATTGAACTTGCTTTGTATACAATAAATGTATATTATAACTTAGTATATATCATAGTAACTTATATATATATATTTATATCATAGTAACTTATATATACATAGTATATATAACTTAGTATACTCATCAGTGTACATACCGGTACTAGATTAGAAACTAATTGTTTCGATTACTCAAAAAGCACAAATATACTGTGCCCATTCTATCTGACAGTGACACTACGACTGTGTTCCAAATACCACAAATTGGTAGCTATCCAACATAACTTGCGAAAACAACTTGAAACATTATTGGTCCCCATGCAATTGATTTCTACCTTCTGATGTATCCAATACGTTTTTCTTTAGTCTGTATTATCTAGTCTCTATATCAGAGCGAATTGTGTTAGCTTTTTTTTTTTAGTAACCGTTCCGCAGATACTTCCTTTTTTCTGATATATCAAATACGCTTTTATCTTAATCTCTATATTATTTGCGGTCTCGCTATTGTGCATTTATGTAACTAATTTATTCTGAGTGTCTAACAACGTTGAGATTTTTGATGCAACCACCACGTATGCCTTGTAACGGATCACCGGCCCAGTCAAGATTTTTTTCCAACAGCTTTAACCTTTGGTATCCACCAGAACACTTGTTAATTAATTTAATTATGGGGTTTTACCTGCCAAAACCACTTTCTGATTATGAGGCACGCCGTAGTGGAGGACTCCGGAAATTTCGACCACCTGGGGTTCTTTAACGTGCACCTAAATCTAAGTACACGGGTGTTTTCGCATTTCGCCCCCATCGAAATGCGGCCGCCGTGGCCGCCAGAACACTTGTTATTCTGGAAATAAAAAAATATATCTGTAATCTATCTAAACCAAACGTTGGACCAACTTGAGTCACTGGCTATGTGTTGTTCTTCAATAAACCTCTTTGACGCTAACTGTTCGTTGGTATCTGGCGCTCTCCAATTACAAAAAATATCCTAAAATTTATCCGGGGCTGGGTGGAACTTACATATTCCGACCATCTTGTATGAATATACTTGAGCGCCACGCAGTGACCACTTCTGGGCGGCACTGCCGGATGGCGCCGCGTGGAGGGGGGAGCATGGGAGAAGAGCCCGGCTTTGTATACGCCTCGCAAAGGAAGCGTTCCGTAGGTGGCGTTTGTCGCTACCAGGCATGAGCGACCTCGCGTGTTCTCCATCTAGTGAAGCGAGGATAAGCTTCGGAAAACAGGTAAGGGTGAGATGACGGCGAGGGTGACAGGTTGAGGCTAAGTAAGGATGACGTCAGTCATATTGCCTAAAAGCAGAGAACGTCGTATCTAGTAGGTTTGAGGTCTGAAGTGTTCAAGCACAGTGACAGGAAGCCTCTCGAGCTCATTGCAACAAATATGCGTCATCAAGAGCACAATACATTTAATAAAACAAACATTCCTATTATTTGTACACTTTCTATGCTAACCCTTATGCAGGCACAAAACGATCAAGTGTGAACGCAAGACACTTCGCAAGAATACCATCTTTGTTACTTTTTAGGTGTCCAGGATGCCAGCCATACATGCCTACGGGATGACTCAGATGTAAAACAAATTATGCCTAAACGCCCTCATCCCAACAAATACACGTCATGAAAAACGAAATTCCTTTAATACAGCAAATAGTTCTAGCCTTTTTCGCTTGTTTTTTAACCATTAGCTAGGGTCAAAACAGCCAAGTATGACCGCGAGAGTCTTGCAAGTACCACCATCTTTACTATCCTTTCGGCGTCCAGGCTGCCGGCTATGTTTTTTGCGGAATGACTCAGTTGCAAAACAAATTATACCTAAATATCTTCATTCAAACAAATTGACTTCATCAAAAGCAAAATGCCTTTAATAAAGGACCCCTCTATAACCGCTCTATGCCTACTTTGCCGACAGTTAAGTAGGCATAAAACTTCGAAGTATCGCCATCTCGCTGATTTGATTGGCTGTTCATTGCGTGACGCGCGTCGTATGAGACCTATTTTCTAAGCGGCTCGGCGTAAAACATTTTCATGTTAAACTCGTGACGTTAATAAAGCTAAAGCTCGACTAAAGTACAACCAAAAGTGTGTTGTCTTTTGCTTACGCATGGCAACGGCGGTAGACGGGCTTTATTTACGGTAAACGTGGCAACTGAAGTGTTTTTAGCTTAACCTCTATAACGTCCTGCTTTTACGCTGATTCTCTCCAATAAGTACAACTGTACAATAGGGTAATTGATTAGTATAACAAATAGTTTATTGGTATGTATTCATGAATTCCAACAAATTCTACGTTTTAAAATCCGGGTAACTGGGGGGAAACGCTTTGCATAAGAAAAAACGTCGCTAGTTAATAATTATGAATATGTCAGCAGCACGACATAGAACGCACTCACGCTTCATCTAGTTAACCACCTTACACAGTGAAAAAATTTGTCGAGCTCCATGCCATTAACAAACATTCTTATGGCTACACAAGTGTTCGCTTCGGCATTGTAGTGCGTGCCGATAATACCAAGGGTTTCCCTAAACTGCGGCACGGATACGAGGAGCACCGCAGCTGCGCTGATTTTACGACGTATACGGTATATCTGAGCTTACTTATATCCGCGAAGTGTAGTAATTCCTAGGATTTTTTTTTTCGCTTTGCTCCCTACCGAAAGGCAGCCGCTTTGGCATAAATGGAACACGTGATTTCACGCTCGTCAGGAGAAACATTACTTACTGAGTCACCATAGCAGCCACGTGCACAGGTGAGCCTTTCTAACATGTTCACATTCATTTTTTTTCATTCTTTATTTGTATGACAATACATGATTGTCGTAATGCAGGAGACTAAAGGCGACGTTAAAGGTCGCCTAAGGCTCTGGCACCACATTGTACAATCACCTCACAATAGTATTGAAAAAAAGAAATACAAGAGGAAAATAACATTGTAAACAGCTAGTAAGATAAAATATACAGCAAAATAGTAGCAAGGCGAGAAAATGGATCACATGAAAAACATATAATAATTGAAAACAGATATACCTAAAATAAAGGAGAGCAAGCATAAATCAAGACACCTTTGTTACAACGTACACAATAAACGTGAGCATAAGCGAATAGGCACGTATATACACACTTTTATGCATACATATATATGCAACTGAACTAACTAAGCACATCCAAGAAAGTATAATTTCGATTGCTTTCTGAATGCTGATATGGAAGGAGATTGATTTATCAAGGTCAGTACTTGCGGATGAGTATTTAGCTTAGGAGGGAGTTGCCATTTTAACAGTTGCTGTGCATAATTAATTCAAGTTTTGTGTTTCGAGAAAGTTGAACGTCTAAAATCATAATTTCGAATGTTGTTAGAAGAGCCAGTAAGGAAATGTTAACGGTCATTGTAGTATTCCATCCTTATAAGTTCAGAAAGTCGTTGGTTATACCCTTCACTAATGCTAAGACTGCTCAGATGCAAAATAAGGTGACACGTGTTCATGGTATGATAAGTTACGAATAAAACGAAGAGCTCTGTTACGCGTTAGATGAAGGGTGTTTAGATTGCACTAGACTGCACCTCCCCAGATAAGAACACAGTAGGGCGGACGGGAATGAATGAAGGAATAGCAGAGTTCACGTCTTATTGGTTTAGGCAATAAGGTCCGATATCTGTATAGCATTCCTATTGATTTGGCTATGTTGCTTACAATAAATTCTACATGTGGTGTCCATCGTAAATTTTCGTGAAATTGTAGACCTAGAAACTTATATCGTGAGAAGCGTTCCAAGTCCTGAGATTTAAAGGAAAGTGGACGATATAAGACAATTGGTTTATTAGTAGCATGTAATATTATGAACTTAACTTTTCTTAACATTTAGGTTTAACTGATTAGCACTTAACCATTCTGATAAATGGTGGAAACACCTGTTCGCCGAATCCATGAGGCGAGGTAAACTAGGCGAAGAAAACTACACGCTTGCATCGTCTGTGTAGAAGACTATTTCTGTGGTGTGAAGCACGAGAACGATATCCTTAATGTAAATAAGAAACAAAATAGCCCCTAAAATAGATCCTTGTGGTACGCCACGCTTAATGGTCTATAAGCTGAACTTGACATCATTAATTAGAACGAACTGACTTCGGTTCGATAAACATTTCTGTATATGTAGTTCAACGAAGCACCTCTTATTCCATCTTCCGATAATTCGCCAAAGAGAATTTCATATCTTATAGAGTCGAAAACTGTCTTAAAGTCTAGAAAAATACCGACAGTGTATGATTGGCTTTCTATATTGACTAATCATTTGCCCTTATAATAAACACTCCACTTTCTGATGACTTGCGTTTCTGAAAACCATACTGATGTTGTAATAATATGTTATCCTTATGCAGGCAATTTGCTACTCCGGAGTTCATCACTTTTTCCACAACTTTTAAAAAGCATGGAAGTATTGGTATAAGTCGATAATTCGTAATATTATTAGTGGAACCACTTATATGTATACTGCATAACCTTACGTATAACCCCAGCTATACATGCTGCGGCGAGGAAAGCATATGTCGCCTTGAAGAAGACAAGTCCACTTGTCGAAACGTTCGCTCCTGCTTTCGCCTTGTTCTTGTTTTGCTCATCGTCTTGAATTTCCATCTCCTGCATTTCCCGTGGTTTCCCTTATGTAAAACAGTATTTCTCGCAATTTTCATGTTATCAGGAAATATTGCCGTAGTCAATATAGAATTAATTAGGTCACAAAATGCCTCACAAATTCGATGTTTTTTTTCATTGCTTGAGCCTTAGTGCTATCAAACCCCGGCCGCGCTGTTATTTTTCAGCTCCCGTATAATGGATATCTGAGGATATCTGAAGGAGAGGTTGGATCAAGAAACAGAGTACTGGTCATATTAAAGTTTATGTAAGGTTGGCATTATGATCGCTAGGGTAATTGAACTGCCGAGGTGTCACCAAATGTCGGTTAAATTCATTAGCGAGATCTTCGGCAACTACAGTCTGATCACCTAAACTCATTTGAATTAGTAGATTAGAATTTGTTCTTTTCAGAAAATCGTTCACGGTGCACCAAGTTTTTAGGGTATCAAAGTAGATTTGGGCAAATTTCTTTGAATAATACTGATTTCTAGCATTTTTAATATGCGCAGTTAGACGATTTCTATTTTTTATCCTTTCCAAACTTCTGTATTTCTGCTAATTGAGAACTTATTCAGAAGTTTATTACGCCTAGAAATATGTTTTAAAAGAGAACGGGTAATCCAGGGCTTCTCAATTTTTATACACTTCCGTCTTATTCTCACTGGAAACGCACAATCATATATTTCTATTATTTTATTTAGGGAGGTGTCATATAACGGATAAAGGTCAGTATTTGTCACTTTAAAGAGTTGCTTTCAATCCAAGCAAGATACTAACTCACGAAAGTATTGAATGCGATTCTGTTTTATAACACGCAAGGCTGTGGTAACATTAGAAAGAATTCTGAATAGGTATATGTTTTTGGGACAATGCAAAAAAGAGACAAGTGGTTGTTTAACTCGCAGGTTATAAGCCCTGCAGTAGTAGCAGTTTCTGCCGATAATGTTAAACATAAATCAATAAGATATTGGCAAGAGAGTGTGACGTCAGCCGGAACGTCAATAAGATTTGAAAAACCGCTTAAATGCAATATGTTAGTGAACGTGGTAGCTGACGGCCAGGATTGTAGTAGCTTAATGCTAAAATCACCTAAGATTACAAGCTGCATTTGAGCCGAAACACGATCATGCGAATTGCAGGCAACAAAAAAATTCTGGCCTAAACCCAGACAGGGGATGATAGACAACGCTCGGGACAAGATATCTCGTTTTAATAAATAGCGTTTCATGGCTTGGGGGAGCATAGCGGAGAAGTACGGGACAGTGTCAGACACAAAATGTTTCTTTACGTAGAGCGCAACGCCCCCTCCACCTTCGCAATAGAATGCCTGTATCGAGAGGTGATACAAAGTCAGAACTGCTAGCGTGGCAGGTTTCACAGAACGCGAATACGTCAAATTCACGATTTGAGGATGAGAGGAACATGTCCAGTTCCTCTTCCTCGTTTCTTAAACTGCGTGCGTTTGAATTAAAAAAAGAACACGAACAAAATTTGATGGTTTCTCACCTCTGAAGGTGGCACTGAAATAATTAGAAATCGAAATAAAGTGAGTTAGCCATAATGTGCGACCGATTAGCGCGACTGCGGACTGTAGCAAAGCTTGAAACAAGGAAATCACGTCATTTTGTCACGTCGCTCTCATCGCGAATCAGTATTACTCTCTCGCTTTCAGCTTTCCGTACAAAAGCTGTGTCCGTTTTTCTGCCACACGTAGCGATAGTTTTTTTTTTTTTTCAAAACCTTTTGATCGGGCAAGCCGGAAAAACCGCTTGCTCATGGACGTTAAGTTGTCGTAAATCTTTATTCTCTGTTCCTTGTTCCTGGGGCAAGAGCGATTCCTCGTCCACTTGTCTTTCAAGGTATAGGATGAAAATCGAGCAATTACAATTGCTTCTTAGCCGGCGCGATGTGGCAGTCTGTGAATGGCATCCAAATCGCATTTCTCAGGGGCAGCTGGCTGAAATTCTTCCTTTTTTCAAAGGTTTCTCTTCCTGAACCAAGTCATGTCCTTCAATGTTCAGGCGCCGGCTACACTGCTCATTACGTAGAGTTTCATTTCCCCCATTTGATGAGCCCGATTCGATGATCAACCCGTTTGATTTGAAAATTGTAACAGCGCTAACACTTGCCTCCACAAAGTAACAAGGACGATGCATGTGTTAGAGCTGTTACAATTTTCAAATTAAGTATGCAGCAACTCGCCCAGAAAGAAGTTTTAATCAACACGTTTCGTTAAGGCAGTGGCGTCATTGTTCTGCTTATCCAGCTTTTCAATTGTGGTGTCATACTTTCCAGCCAGAAGCTCGATTTACTTTTCAATCACATGTTCACGGCTTTCATTTCTTCAGGTAGAGCATCAACCTTAGCTACGAGCGGGAGAAGCAACATAATCGTCTCGTTTAGCTTACTTAGTTTGCCATCAATCTTTATGATTTGAGGGTTACTTGACGTCATGGCGCCTCTTTTCTGTGTCGAAGAACAAGTTATGCAATTCCAGAAGATCCTAACTGAGTCACCGATACTGCGGAAAGCGGAGGCGGTGATACCAGAACACATCCCGACATGGTAACAATATTTACACAAAACACATTTCAGGAACAGTGATGATACCTTCACTAGCTCCTGACAAGTCAAGTATTCGACTGTGTCCTCAGTAGCAATTCAAAAAGGCTAAATCTTAGCACAGCAGCAGCAGGAATGAAGACAAAACTAGCTAAGAAACTTCAAACGAGACCAACCTGCAAGAAGTCCGCCGCCACTGTGCGAGAATGTTGGGGGCGCTGACTATTGTGCCCGTCGAAGAATTGTCCGAAGAGGGGCTCAGTGACGTTCCATGGGGACCATTTTCATACGTGGAAGTTCAACACGTATTATCTGCAAGAAGCAGTGCGGTATCTGTCAAGCTGCTGTCCGCTGCTGCGCGAGAATGATAAGTGGCTTTCTGCAATTCCTACAAATTTAACATCGCTGTTGGACGATTTACCGTCACAAAAACCGAAACTCCTTTCATTAAGTGCTACATGGACTCTTTCCTTTTTAGGACTAAAGCCTTCAATGTCTATGTTGGCGGTGACCTTGGCGAAACTGCGGCGTCACGAGAAATAGCCAACGTCGTAAAGAGTAAAAACACGTGGAAAAATGCTCGGATCGACGTCACATTTCTCAAGGAGGTTGTGAACTAAGTAAATTAGTCACTCTGAAAAGAGAAAATGCTGCATTTCGTTCCGGTTGGGAAGCCGGGCATCCGGGGTACCAAGCGAGCACGCTTCCCTGAAGCCACGGCTGCTTTTTTTTTGTTAACACGACATTTATTACAACGAATTATATATGTACAGGAAATATTTACGATGATGGCGGCGATTGGAGTTTATTGGCGCCGGAAGTGAGCGCAAAAACTATTTACAATATTACGAGCACCATGGTGGTTAAAAGCCAACTGTACGAGCGTAGTGCCACAAGTGGACGAAGCAGTGCACGCGACGCAAGCTGCTTTGGCGGACGCCTCCGCGGGCGGCCGCCGCTGGAGCTCAGAGTCGGCGCAGCCCTTCAAGGTTGTCCTAGAACGTGACACTGCAAAGAAAATGTCGCCCAAAGCAACATCTTCCATTACAACAAAAAGTTGAAACGGGAAACGAAACAACTAATCAAAAATTGATCCGGTTGACATTCTTCTTGATCGTAAACGTCCTTTAGTGCGTAATCATTTGAGCGAAATGAGATCTTGAGGAAATTCTGCATTTCTGCCTGGCATAGGAGTTTTCCATAGGCCATGCAGGTCTATCAGTAAAAACATATGCATGGTACATCATCACACGGAACAACATGATATCGGGTACTGTGAGAATTTATATCAAAAGATTTTTTGCAAATTTTTATGGAGGACATCCCAGAATAAAATGGCAGCTTTAGAATCAATAAAACAGTATTCAGTTTTTTCAAGTACGTCAGAAAGGCGACAGTTATTTGACGAAACGAAAATATTATTTTTTCCCAGCCATGTTCTAACTGGCAAGGCTACAGTGCGTAATGTGTAAAAAAGAAAGGTTTTGTGGAAGGGGGAACTGGCATTTTGCGTATACATGCAAGTACATCATCTCCTCGTAACCTGACGTATACTGATCGACAAAACGGCGGCAGGAACGACACTATATTCAATCTTTGTAACGATGTTTTCGTGACAAAGTGAATAAATAATCTTTACAGAAGCGAACAGTTAGCAACAGAAAAATAAGCGTCACGCATGAACATTCCTAAACAACGTCTAGAAAAAAATTTTGAAGACACCGCCATATGTGGGCAGGACACGAACCAGGTTAATCTGCAAGAAGGCTCGTAATACCGGATGAGAGCTATCCCCAAAAAAGATAAAGTGCGAGACTAACTGCCGCAGATACAAATGCACGAACCCTAACCCTCCAGTACTCACTAGTAGAAAAATGTCACGTCTCAAAGGTTCAAAAACTATACCACCGTATAAATGTTGAAAAATCCCGTGAGAACGTTGAATCTAAAGCTTTGCGCAGTGAAGAATCTGAAAGACATGGAAAACTTCAGTCGCCAGAAACATGCTGCAGGTTTCTGCTCTTCCAAATATTGAATAACGGTGCGGGACAAAGGTATTTGAGTAGCGCAGGAGGGCTGGGATGCTCTCTCTCCAATTCTGGCTTACTGAAAGTGTGCCTTGTGCGTGCATGATTGCTCACGCCATCTCGCTGACGTGCGTCATTGGGCGGCGCACGTGACGGAGGAGGTGGCGCCACGTCACGCGTTGATGACGTTCCCGAGTTGTTCAAATGGTATAATGCTTTCGCATTCCTACACGTAAGGAGCCTTAAGTGGCTGTCAAATTTCAAGTTTACTAATTGCTGTCACGCCAGGTGTTCCGCAGAAAAGCGGGCGCGCCCGCTCTGCGCATTGACGTCAAAGCGGCGGCGATTGTCGGCGGCGGGGAGCAAGCGCATGCGCCTTAGCGCCCGTCCGTGCCGTCCTAGCCCGCCCGGGTGAGGACGCCCAAAAGGCGGAAGGCGTCGCAAAATTCGATGCACGCTCAATCCGCACGAGCGGATCACACGCGCACTCCTATTGGGCGACACGGCCTGTTGACTACTGGCAACCGTTCGGCGGAGCAAAGGTGTTCAAGGTTGGCAACAACCTTTGACAGCAGACGACACTGGCATATTTTTGCAGATGTGATTTCAAGTTTCCGCGTTCCGGTGAAAATGCGAATCTAAGCTGACACATTCTGTTCTGCAGCAGTATGTGTTGCATTGGCACCGTCATCCTTCTTCGAAACATTGCACAGTCGTCTTATCTGCGCCACCTTTCACAGATGTATTGCAATCGCATCACGTCGCAGCACGCGACGTATTTTCGGATGATTGCTTTCAGTGCGCGCTGCCTTGGCTGGTCGAACAAAACCTCTCTAATTATCGAACGTGCTGCGTTCTGCGTCACGCGAAACTGACAGTGTCGCCGGAAGCGCGGTGGCGCCGTTTCTGTAGTGCTAGTAACAGCTTGCAAGAATACGGAACACACGTACATCTGTCGCGGAATGCATTTGCGTAGGTCGCCAAGACGCACCTTTTTACCACTGAGCACGCGTGTGAGGCTCCCAGTACAGTTTGCTGATACGCTTGCTCGTGCTTTTTTTTTTCACTCTGCCAATTTTAAGAGAGTGCTTAAAGCAGTTGGATGCATGGAATGCCTTTTCCTTTTTTACATATATAAAGGCACCAAAGATGAGGCATGAAACATGCACCTTAAAAATTTAATACTTGCTGCTTATAAACTTTCCAAACGAAATATAACCTTAAATGTTGTGCTCAGCAGCGAATGAAGTTCTCACCATACATGTGCAAAAAGGTTGTGCATAAGTGGTTAACTTCATGCAGCAAGGAACTGAAGGTTAAGTAGTGAGTGTACAATTCCCTATGACTGGCTTAAAGCAATATGTATGTATAGCGGTAACCTTATGCAGATATATGTATACTCATGAGATGTTTCCAAGGGGAGTATTTATTTGAAAGCATATAATTTACATTGCTGATAAGAAAACTTATTTTGAGTGAAATCGAACAATTACATTCTTTCTCGCCAGCCTGGGTGGCCAATATGTTGCCACCTTACTACTTAAAAAAAATTAAATTATAGGGTTTTACGTGCCAAAACCACTTTCTGATTATGAGGCACGCCGTAGTGGGGAACTCCGGAAATTTAGACCACCTGGGGTTCTTTAACGTGCACCTAAACCTAAGTACACGGGTGTTTTCGCATTTCGCCCTCATCGAAATGCGGCCGCCGTGGCAGGGATTCGATCCCGCGACCTCGTGCTCAGCAGCCCAACACCATAGCCACTGAGCAACCACGGCGGGTACCTTACTACTTAACATACCTAATTTAACATTTCAAAAATGTACAAACATTACCAATGCGCACAAAATTCAGCAGTACCTTGACAGGCATTGTTGCGTTTCGCCTGCGACACGTGGTTTTGCCGGCGCGACGGCGGCGGGGCGGCGGACATTTTGGCCCGATCGTCGTCACCGCAACACTCATCGCCAGGTGTTTCCAGGCGCGTCTGCGGCGATGCGACCGCCTAGGGATTTCGTTCCAGTCATTGTGCCCGAAACAGGCGATGCCAAAGCAGGGATCTCATTCCAGTTATTGGGCCCGAAACAGGCGATGCCAAAGCAGGGATCTCGTTCCAGTCATTGTGCCCGAAACAGGCGATGCCAAAGCAGGGACCATCTTCTCGTTACAGTCATTGTGTCCGACCGGCAGCGCCACGACAGTGTGCTGCGCAGCGCCACGACCAGGTGCTACGAGACCGTGCGCAGCGCCACGACATGGTGCTACGGCATCGCTACGACAGTGTGCGTCACCATTAGCCCATTGTACATTCACGTGCTCGTCTTTTGAGGGGTTCCTTCTTGCCCTCAACTGCGAGAGTATAAAAACAGCTGCCCCCGGACGCGAGAGGAGGGCTCCGATTTCTTCCGTTGAGTGAAGTGCTCTCCCGTCTCTCTACTTCGGTCAAACCTGACCGCCAACTCTTTGCGATGTTAAAATAAACAAGTTGTTTCGTTGTTACCAGTCGACTCATGCTTTGCCGGGACCTTCGGATGCTTGCAGTTGTACCCCAGGCCGCCAGGCCAACGCTACCCTTGGGGCTTGCGACCCAGGTACAACCACGGGCGTCAGCGCCGAGTTCCCATCCGATCGCTCCAGTGTCGCGATCCAAACATCTGGTTGGCAGCGGTGAGATCGCCTACGACTTCAAACAACTGTCTGCCAGCGGCGAGATCACGACAACGGAGGCCAGCAGCAAAGAGATGCAGTTGACTGTATGCTGAGCAGCTCAACGACGATCCGGGAGCAGTGCAACGAGCCCTGTGTGACGACTGGTTGCCTGCAGCGGAACGACTGCGCGGAATTCCTGCCTGCGAGGTTTGGTGAGTGCGGGACTTTCTTCTTCTGAGCTTTGCCAGGCTTTTTGTTAGTGTCAGAAACAGAGCTGGTAATTGTGGTTGTCGTTGCTGCCGGGTTAGTTGCGGCAAGACAATAGTAAGCAGTAGAGAAAGCAGCATTCAGAGCAGCCATGGATTTGAAGTCGTTGCGCAAACCGAAATTGTTGGAGCTTGCAAGAGAGTTGGGTCTGGATGTCTCGGACAAACTCAGAAAACCAGAACTGATAAAGGCTATTCTTGAGTTAGAGGCTGAGGATGACGAGCTGTCGGAATGCCTTGAGACCATGGAGGAGAGGGAGACTGCAAAAAGACAGGAGCGCGAACTTAAAGAGCAAAAAGAAAAAGAAGAGCGCGAACTTAAAGAACAGAAAGAAAAACAAGAGCGTGACCGTCAACACGCTTTGGAAATGAAGCGTCTTGAGGTAGAGATGGAACGCGCTCGTAATGGAAGTCAGGCACACGGTGCAGGAGAACGCGTATTGTTCAAAATGACTGACCTGATGCGGCCGTTTAAGCTTGGAGAGGACATTGGTTTGTTCCTGGTTAACTTTGAGCGAACGTGCGAGAAGCAGGGGTTCTCTCGGGAAACGTGGCCACAGCGCTTGCTCACTTTGTTACCCGGCGAGGCGGCCGACGTAGTCGCTCGCTTGGATAGAGAGGAGGCAGAGGATTTCGACACAGTGAAATCGAGTCTTCTAAAAAAGTACCGGCTGTCTGCGGAGGCGTTCCGTCGGAAGTTTCGGGAAAATGAGAAAGGCAGAAGTGAGTCATATACAGAGTTTGCGTATAGGCTTATGTCGAACATGCAGGAGTGGCTCAAAGAAGAGAAAGCGTTTGGTGACCACGATAAAGTTCTGCAGTGTTTCGGGCTAGAACAGTTTTATAGTCGGTTACCGGAGAACGTGCGATACTGGGTCTTGGATAGGCCAGACGTGAGTACGGTGGCTAGAGCCGCTGAGCTAGCCGAGGAGTTTGTGACGCGTCGAGCTCGCGGAGCTAAGGACGGTCAAAAGGGTGAATTTGGCTCCAAGTCTGAGAGGCCAAGGTTCACGCCCATGAGATTTAAGGGGGACACGCGTAGTGAGGATGCGAGTGAAAGCAATCCGACCAAACGTAAAGAGACGGCAGCCGAAGCCGAACGCAGAAAGCGGTTCGAGATGAGGCGAGCGGGCGTTTGTTATACGTGCCAGAAGCCGGGTCACTTTTCGGCGCAGTGTCCGGAAACAACACCAAAAGTTGTGTTTTTTTCAATAGGCAGCACTGACGAGAACATGAAGCTTCTTGAGCCTTACATGCGAGACCTCCTCGTAAACGGGAAAGAGTGCCGAGTGCTTCGCGATTCCGCAGCTACGATGGATGTAGTTCACCCGTCTTACGTAGAACCCCATATGTTCACGGGCGAGTGCGCATGGATCAAGCAAGCCGTGGAAGCTCATAGCGTGTGTCTGCCGGTAGCAAAAGTGCTTATTGAAGGACCTTTCGGAGCGCTTGAGACGGAGGCGGCAGTGTCATCTATGCTGCCACCCCAGTACCCGTACCTATTTTCAAACAGGTCCGATCACCTCCTGCGCGAGAAGGGGCTTTTGTTTGGTGAAGCTAGTGTTCAGGCCTTAACCAGATCGAAGGTTCGGGAGCTCGCTGCAAAGGCGGTAGTTGCGGGGCCGACGTTATCAAACAACGAAAAAGGGTCAGAGGCGCAGCAAGCTGATATTCAGAGCACGCCCGAACAGAATAAAATTGAGTCTGTAGCGTTGAAGGCGCCAGATACTGGAGAGGAAAATCCCGACGCGGGAAAGTTAGAAGAGCTATCTACTGATTTGCTCATCGCGCCTACGTCAGACGGACTTGATAGGTTGCTAAAAGTCAGCCGGACGGCTTTGATAGCCGAGCAAAAAAAGGATGGCAGCCTGGAAAACGTGCGCTGCAATGTCAAAGAAGGTATCGCCAGGAAAACTGCGCGTTTTGTGGAAAGAGGTGGAGTCCTGTACCGGAAGTATCTAGACCGCCGAGGAGTGGAGTTCGATCAGCTGGTCGTGCCTCAATGCTATCGTCAGGATCTGTTGCGCTTGTCACATGGGGGTTCGTGGTCCGGACACCTAGGAGTTAAGAAAACTAAGGACCGTCTCTTGCAAGAGTACTATTGGCCAGGGTGTTTTCGGGACGCAGACCATTTCGTGAGGACATGTGACACTTGTCAGCGGGTGGGCAAACCAGGGGACAAATCGAGGGCGCCGTTGAAATTGGTACCTATCATTACGGAGCCTTTTAGACGGCTCGTTATTGATACAGTGGGACCTCTGCCGGTAACAGCCACGGGGTACAGACACATTTTGACTGTGATCTGCCCAGCGACAAAGTTCCCTGAAGCAGTGCCGCTTAAAGAACTCAGCTCAGTTGAGATAGTTAATGCACTACTGTCCATATTTGCGCGAGTTGGTTTTCCTGCAGAAATTCAATCAGATCAGGGCACAGTGTTTACTAGCGCTTTGACGACAACTTTTCTCGAAAGGTGTGGGGTAAAGCTGCTACACAGCTCAGTGTACCACCCACAGTCGAATTCCGTTGAGAAGCTCCACTCCGTCATGAAGCGCGTGTTGAGAGCCTTGTGTTTTGAACATCAAACTGACTGGGAGCTGTGTCTGCCTGGGGTGATGTTTGCTTTAAGGACCGCGCCGCATGCGGCTACGGGGTTTTCGCCAGCTGAACTGGTGTACGGTCGCTCGCTTCGATCTCCGCTTCGCATGCTTCGAGAATCATGGGAAGGTAGGGGCGACGACCCAGTCGTGGTGGAGTACGTGCTTAAGCTCCTCGAACGCTTAAGAAGGGCACAGGAGTTGTCAGGTGAAGCAATGGCAAAGGCCCAGCAGAGGGCCAAGGTTTATTATGATCGGACAGCCAGGGCCCGTCGTTTTGAGGTTGGCGATGAGGTCATGATATTGCGCACATCGCTAAACAACAAACTAGACGTGCAGTGGGAGGGCCCAGCGCGAATTGTTCAGAAACTGTCGGACGTTAACTACGTGGTAAGTCTGCCAGGAAAGCGGAAAGCACAGCAAGTTTACCACTGTAATCTGCTCAAACCTTATAGACAAAGGGAAGCAGTGGTGTGCATGATGGTAAACGTTCCTGAAGAGCTTCCGGTCGAGCTTCCGGGACTAGGCTCAGTGACGAACAGGGAAGACACCGGTCAAGTCATTAGTGACCTTATCAGTAAAGCACCGCTGTCGCCTGAGCAGAAAACCGAACTACACCAGCTATTACAAGAGTTTCAAGGTCTGTTCTCTGAGAGGCCTGGTAGGACTTCTGTACTTACTCATGATATAGAACTTACCTCCACAGAGCCAGTACGATCCAAGGCGTATCGGGTGTCACCCCGCCAGAGCGATATTATGGAGGCTGAGGTAAAGAAAATGCTACAGCTCGGTGTTATTGAGGCAGGTGAGAGTGACTATACCTCCCCTTTGATTTTAGTTGAGGTACCGGGCAAGGAACCTCGTCCTTGCGTCGACTACCGCAGGCTTAATTCCATCACTAAGGATCAAATTTATCCGATCCCTAACATCGAGGAGCGCCTTGAGAAAGTTAGTAGCGCTCAGTTTATTTCCACCCTAGATCTTGTCAGGGGTTATTGGCAGGTTCCACTTACAGAAGAGGCTAGTAGGTATGCGGCGTTCATTTCACCAATGGGAACATTCCGTCCTAAAGTGTTGAGTTTTGGTTTGAAGAACGCGCCATACTGTTTTTCAAGTCTCATGGATAAAGTGTTGCGGGGACAGCAAGAATTCGCTTTACCGTATCTAGACGACGTAGCGATATTCTCCGCATCCTGGTCTGAGCATATGACACACTTGCGGGCAGTGCTAACCCGCCTGCGCGAAGCAGGCTTGACAGTAAAGGCTCCTAAGTGCCAGTTAGCACAGGCCGAGGTTGTCTACCTCGGTCACGTGATTGGTCAGGGTCGTCGCCGCCCCTCTGAAATAAAAGTGGCCGCTGTGCGAGACTTTCCGCAACCGCGCACAAAGACCGATATTCGGTCGTTCTTAGGTGTCGCCGGCTACTATCAGAGGTACATCCCTAGGTACTCTGATATCGCGGCTCCCCTGACGGATGCTCTAAGAAAGACAGAGCCTCAAACAGTCGTCTGGGACGAGACAAAGGAAAGAGCTTTTAGCGCCCTAAAGAGTGCCCTAACAAGCCAGCCTGTGCTACGATCGCCAGACTATACAAAAGGGTTCATTGTTCAGTGCGATGCTAGTGAGCGAGGCATGGGCGTTGTACTGTGCCAACGGGAAAATGGAGAAGTAGAACACCCCGTCCTGTATGCTAGTCGTAAGCTGACCAGTCGTGAGCAGGCGTATAGCGCCACCGAGAAAGAGTGTGCATGTCTCGTGTGGGCCGTTCAGAAATTGTCATGCTATCTAGCCGGCTCGAGGTTTATCATTGAGACAGATCACTGCCCTCTCCAATGGCTGCAGACCATCTCTCCCAAAAATGGCCGCCTCCTGCGCTGGAGCCTCGCTTTACAACAATATTCCTTTGAGGTGCGTTACAAAAAGGGGAGTCTCAACGGTAACGCCGATGGCTTAAGTCGAAGCCCCTAACGTAGGAATCAGCCTCAAAATTGTTTGTTACTGATGTTTTTCTTCCTGAGGCAGGATTTTTTTTAACATATTGCTTTTGTTTAGTGTTTCAAAGTGATGATATGCTTTCTAGTGCAATTTTTCAATTTGTGGACGCGTTCTGAGTGATGCTAGACTACTGTAAGGAACTAGGCAGTGGTATAAAAAGGGGAAAGAGCCTGGCAGGGCTTAGTGAGGGTTGTGCCGTGCTTGCTGACTGAGCGGTTGAGTTTTCAGCGTAGTTCTAACGCTTGCCGGGAACGAGAACAAAAATGTGAACTCTCCCGAAGTCACTTTGCAGTGTCCCGTGCGAACCTGAACGAGAGAACGAGGCCTTCTCTGTGCGCTGCGCTCAAGAAACGTCAAGGGACGCCCGACTTCGTTTATGAGCATCATCGAGCGACATCCCTCCGGACAGCGGATGCAGTCCCCTGTCCATCGGGATCTCCTTCCCCCGGCGGGGCGGTCTGTTGCGTTTCGCCTGCGACACGTGGTTTTGCCGGCGCGACGGCGGCGGGGCGGCGGACATTTTGGCCCGATCGTCGTCACCGCAACACTCATCGCCAGGTGTTTCCAGGCGCGTCTGCGGCGATGCGACCGCCTAGGGATTTCGTTCCAGTCATTGTGCCCGAAACAGGCGATGCCAAAGCAGGGATCTCATTCCAGTTATTGGGCCCGAAACAGGCGATGCCAAAGCAGGGATCTCGTTCCAGTCATTGTGCCCGAAACAGGCGATGCCAAAGCAGGGACCATCTTCTCGTTACAGTCATTGTGTCCGACCGGCAGCGCCACGACAGTGTGCTGCGCAGCGCCACGACCAGGTGCTACGAGACCGTGCGCAGCGCCACGACATGGTGCTACGGCATCGCTACGACAGTGTGCGTCACCATTAGCCCATTGTACATTCACGTGCTCGTCTTTTGAGGGGTTCCTTCTTGCCCTCAACTGCGAGAGTATAAAAACAGCTGCCCCCGGACGCGAGAGGAGGGCTCCGATTTCTTCCGTTGAGTGAAGTGCTCTCCCGTCTCTCTACTTCGGTCAAACCTGACCGCCAACTCTTTGCGATGTTAAAATAAACAAGTTGTTTCGTTGTTACCAGTCGACTCATGCTTTGCCGGGACCTTCGGATGCTTGCAGTTGTACCCCAGGCCGCCAGGCCAACGCTACCCTTGGGGCTTGCGACCCAGGTACAACCACGGGCGTCAGCGCCGAGTTCCCAACAGATCGTACCAGCAGTCCGATCCAAACAGCATGCTCCCTCTCTCACCCATGGCACCAAACAAGGATGTTCGACTTGAGACTGTTTGATACTGTCAGCATCACACGTGCGTGTCCTATTTTGATTTCTCTACATATAAAAAATAAGCTCTACTCAAGTTATACGAGTTACTTGGGCATGGGCTGCATGTTGTTTATGTATTTATGCAATAACAACCTAGCTAGCTCATGCACATTCATATTTTAGGAAAATGAAAAATGCATAGCACAACATAAACAGCTGGCCAGTGCCTGTATTTATTCGAAAGCAAACCGAGATTATCAAGTGTAGCTTAGCAGTGAGTTCAGTGACCTCTTGTGGTGTGAAAAGGTTGATGTAGTAAGTAGTTTTGTGTTTGTCTTTCTTAATTAGTTGCTGTTTTAACATGCACATGACAATGAAATTAAGGCACGTAGAGCAGAAGACAGGGCCACACAAAAAGTGAGGAAACATTCATTGCCATTTTTTTTATTTCCATAACAAACCAGCGAATAGCTCGTTAGGTTCAGTTTTGTGAATAATGCACAAGGTGTTCTGCGTAAAACTGAAAGATTGTAGTGCTCTATTACCTATTCACTATTCGGGTAGCCAAATGAATGATACTCCCATTAGCACTGTGAGAACACAGAAATTTGCAGTCAAGAGGCCGTAGTGGTTCAGCCTTTGTGCCAAATGTAAAATTGTTCCAAAAGAAAACATGCATACTGGTGAATTGGGTATGCATTCACATCTACTATTCAAATCCACACATCACAAGTAATCTTTAATTCCTTGGCGCATTTCTCACCATTGTACAGACTTTATTTCAGCGCTGTGTGTGTGCAGCAATATAACTTGGTAAGTCAAAGCTGTGGTTATTCAGTACACTGAAAGCAACTTTGCGTGTGGATTAGATAATATAATGCTCCTACATATGGGTCAGCTTAGTATTATCAGCCACTTTGTTTACTAGTTCACTGTTACGCCTGAACTATACGGTGCCACTGGACAATGCTGTATCCCTTGCAGGCACGCTAGAACAGCTTGGCGATGCACAAACAACCCTTTACATCGCACTTATATTAAGGTGGTGTAGATTTGCTGTCACAATGTGCTTGTAAGCATAACTGCCGAGCATTCAAAAAAGTGTTTGAAATGTAAGGGTGGATGGTCAGGTTTGCAGGTGTGACATTTTACATTTATAGTGCAAGGACACACCGATGAACAGGAAGGATACCACACAAATCCTCGTGTTGTGACCTCACAGTCACAATGCAAATAGTTTTCTGTGGTTTTTAGCTATAAACTTGTGAAGCAATCTGTACATTCAAAACTGTATTAAGTAAACTGAGACACCATGAAAAGCAACATAACACTAAGGTGTACACATTTTTTCGTCACATCAGCTTTTTGTGGTGCAGGTCAAATATGTATACACGCTATTTGTAGATGAAAACAGCATGCATCACATTTAGAGCTCAGAATGTTCAATGCAAAAGATTTTTAATGTGTCACACATACATATGGTACCTTCTCCAGTGCTTTGCACACAGATAGCTATGCTTGGCACAACTTGAGTAGCACATTCATAAGGGACTACTACATGTAAAATCCGTTTTGCACCTCTCCTTTGATATTCTACCCTCCGACACAGAAGTACAGACTGGAATTTTTCTTTATGTCAATATTTAAAAGGCAAACAGGTTTTTGGCATCACAGGTCTCAATCTCCCACACAGGGCGCTTATTGCACGTTCTGAATGTACATTAATTGCCGATGGTATATCTTCTAAAGTGAAAATGGTTTGTTCGACAGTTTTACCTTTTTATTTTTGAACTTACCCACAAGTTCTCTGCCCTACTTGTATATACCTCCTTCAGTACTGGTATCTGTGCTGTGCCTTCATTAGCGCAGTAAATGTTGTGAAAGCTGTTAATTCATAAAATAGGAAGCCTATCCAATATAAACAAGAAACTTGCAGGCTAGGTAATCATGACAAACCAGCTGAGACGGTGGTACTATTCTACTTGTTTTCGCTTGTGATAGCACAAGTGTTCCCACTTGCGCTGCTGGATGGTTGTGACTGATATGCTCGCGAAGGTTTGGGTCATTTAGATTTCAAGGGATGAGTAACTGTTACATACGTGCATTATCTTCCTCTGCCTATATCAATGACTTAACTATATGTGGCAGGTTTAGCTGTGTGATTATTGACGTAGTAGTTCTGCGGAAACCCGCAAGGTGGAGAGAAGCAATGAATAAAGGGAAAATGAGACATCCACCCGTTTTGTAGCAATTGCTACAAAGGAAACCCATACGGGTTGGTGTAGCTGAAGTGATGTATCACACATAGTTTCCGCGCACTACCCAATTGGCAAAAAGCATGCAGGAATAGGTCTTTGAGCTATCGGTTCAGTGGTGGCTTTCCACTAAACTGACTGTTGAAGAGGCAGATTTCACTTCATCAATAGGCCAATGTGAAAATTAGCCTAGAATTCATAACGCCAAATACTGTCACCATGTGTGACTGAAGAACAACACGTTACAGAACAATGAGCAGTGGAATTAATCTCACTAGTATACAAAGAATTGCAGCTGCATTCAGTATTTCACTGCAGGTATACTAAACACAAACCTTAGTTTGTGCCATCCAAACAAAACATAGTTGTTTGGATGGCATAATCAACAAAATCCCTCTAATAAGCTGTGGCAAAAACTAACTAAAAAGCTGCTACCCCAGGTACTGCATTGGCCTAAAATATGCATTCTCACATGCAGTGAATACAGTTCTTAAATTGATTTACATACAGGTATGAAATGTTGTAACTGCACCATGTGATAACATTTCAATAAGATCAGCTGAATACCACATAGAACATTTTTAATGGGTATAGTTGGTACAACGTGCCTTGATATTAGAAGTTGTGCTGTTTTATTCACACACACATGCACATAAATGCAAGGTACACATACATTTGTGTTCACGTGTTACTGTGTGCATCGAATGAACAGCACCACTTATACTACAAGCCATAAAGACAAATAATTTTTTCGTACCAGTCTAATTCCTATTAGCTATGCAGTGATTTTTTTTCTCACATGCAGGAACTCAACTCCGTGCATAAGTTAAGCTGATGTTGCTAATTAATCTACGCTAGACATGGGTGTCATGTCCAGAATATTATAAAATAAAGAAGCGACCATGTGTACGGGCCTAAAATTGATGGTTTGGCAATATCTTGTCTGGCTGGGTAGTAAATTTCTGTCAAAAAATGACAATTCAGCACACTGACAAAGCAGTGTGGCTAACATAATATAGGGAGCAGACACTCTGCCTGCAGAGTCACTTGAAAATTTTGCCAGCAGTTCGTGCTCATTGTCTGGCTTCAGTCACATAACTAATGCTTACATAACTGTGAAAATTTGTGTTCAGGATAAACTCATAGCAGCCAATAGGCACGTTTTATATTGTGATAGCAGCTGTCTTCTCAGGGACAACGCACTGCGGCCATGAACATGCTAAAGAATGACAAGATGCGAGGTCTCCCTTTCTATAGTCTGGCAGCGCAGCTGAAAATGGTTCAGTTAATGAGTGGAACCGTGGCCTATTCAAAATAAAGATCAGTCAGATAGCCACTTAGAGCATCTAACATCCCACACCCACGAATGATAGGTAGCAGTAAACTTACTGGCAGATGAAAGTGCACTGGAAAAACATTTAATCGACATACTTTGCAGGCCCAAGTCAGTTTAATGCACATTATTTGCTAATGACTGTTGGCAGAATGAACACGAGGAAAGAAAATAAAGCACTTATCAAGCATATAATGCTGGTACTTGTGCTATTGTTCGCTTTAAACTGAAGGCTCGTGCCAAAACAGGCGACACGAAACAGATAATCAAATAGGGTGGATAAACAAAGTAAGCACAAACTTTAGCTTACCTAATTCTGCCTGCATTAGTAACGTGACCATGGCTGGCCAGTGAGAAAGAACTCTGGGCAAAATTTATTTCACGAAGTTCTCCTGGTTGCTAGCAGAATATTATATAACAGCATACCTGTGACACTTACTTACTTGTTACTACTCGTCCTACGTGTTCATTTTTACATTCATATTGCTTTTTGTCAGCAAATGTAAAATTTTTAGTTAGTAAGAAGGCAGTATCCAGTTCTTACCTATAACATATTCATCTACCATGCCACTGGTGTCTTCACAAACAGACTCTGAGCTTAGTCACTAGTAAAAAACAAGCAGCTCAGATTTTTAACTATGTAAGCCGCTTGCATCACAAAGTATAAAGCAATTTACTTCGTGAAATCTAGAAATTCTTGATCTTCACACTAGTGTCCACAAAATGAAAATCAAGGCTGCCAGAAATTTGCATTCATGACATTAGTGCTCTCAGGCGCATCCACATTTCACGACAGCGCTGAACGTCTTGACGTGTGCAGTTATGATGTTCCCTAATTTCCTCCCACCGATAGAAACATCGTCAACCGTGCATTAACAACTTTTGAAAGAAACGATAGATGCAAGAAGATGAAAAGGCCGGTGTGATAGGGCTTATCTGTAAGGGTACTAAATAAGAAAACGCGATCGGCAACACTTCTGCACAGTTCACTTCTGAGCACAGGCACATCGCGTAGAACGAGCACTTCCACACTCAGCAACGCTGCGACACACCGCACATACCTATCACGATTTGTAGCTTGCAAACGCACTTCATAACAGCAAGAACACAGGTCGAACGTCGCGTTCACCTCGACGCGTCGCAGCCGGCAAAACGGCTCACACGCAGTATAGAACACACTTCATAACAGCAAGAACACAGCTCGAACGTCGCCGTCACCTCGGCGCGTCGCAGCCGGCAAAACGGCTCACGCGCAGTATAGCTCACGCGGAATGGCAGCAATAACAAGGCGATGAAAGCTTATCGCTACTGATCGTATCATTACTTCTGAAAGTTGCGAAGGGCTGGCGTTCACCACTTCTCGGCAACGAGCCGCACCACACAGAGCAGAAACCAAACGTGTACGCTGGGTGCGCTAATAGGACGCTACTTATTTCGCCACGCACTGAACATGTGTCCTGCTGCTCAGAATGCACATGTATGTGATGGACTTCTCGTTTGCGACACGCACGCGAAGCATGGAACAAAAAATCACGAAGTCGACGGCTTCAAATATTTCTTCCGACGCTATCGTAAACACAACACACTTCCTGCGCTCCTGCTCCGTCTGTTTCTTTCGGCGATCGCACGCACTGGGCTTCTTCGATTTTCGGAGTTCCGGCAGCCCGCTGGCAGCCAGATGGCAGCCAGCTAGTTCCGCTTCTGACAGGAAGTCACATGGGCTGGGATCCCAAGACTACCCGAACCTGCCCGAAGTTTGCAAAATCGAACGCCGGTGCAGCTGGCCAAATGTAAACATGCTACCAGCATGGCAGCGCCCATCGAGGCCGGCGCGCGCTCGGCGTAGTCGGCCCATTTATGCGTTGCCATCTTAAAAATATTTTGTTGCATTCAGGGATACGATCACTTTCGCGCGATTTCGCGCGACTCGGCGCAGGACGCGTACTCGGCCAACCTCGCTTGCGCAGCGCAACAGATGGCCTCCGACGCGGCGGATGACAAGATGCGAAATCGTGATTGTATACTCGAAAGCGATAGCTGGAGGGTCCCTGCTCGCAGCGATCCCGTCGACCACCGGCGACATTTGAGTTGGCGTTGTGTAATCACAAGACATGAAAAAGCAGGTTATCGGCTACGTCTAGCTCATACGCATAAAATTTCGCGCCGACCTGCTTGGGCTTCGATTTCATAAAGTTTGTTGTGGCTGATGGTGCTACTCATTTAAGGAGCTGGGGACGCGGCTTGCGCATGAAAATGCACGTCGCCTGTGACGAGCGAACCGTTTCACAAGAAAAACAACATTGGTCGCAATCATGAGAGCAATAAGCCAATTTACATGTGTCTAAATGTACCGAGTGCAATCAGTGTATTGTTAGATCAACGGCCTGCAGTTCGAACACATATCGGCTTCGAGCTGCCACAGCATTCGCCGGAGAGGCGGAGCGAACACGGGCTAGCTGCAAAGCCTTCGCAAACTGCAGAGAAAGGAGATATATATACATACGCGAGATATGTGAAAAGGAACGCCACCAGAGAAAGACGTACCCAAAATGTACCGCAATGTGTGAATGAGCGTCTACAACTTGCGTGAAACACGATGCAGATAACATGCACGCATGAGAGGAGCGCGGCGCGCTGTTCACCGCCGCGAAGAAGCAATCAGCTGGGGACACGCACACAAAAGCTTCAAACGGTTCACCACGGCTCGTATCACACCTTTCGCGATGCGGAACGGTGCGTTAGCACCTAAAAAGATAACGCTAGAAGTAAGGAAATCCGAAGATGACCGTAGACAGTTGGCTGAGCGAGGTAAATTTAAGTCCTCAAGCACCCGCGTTGCAATCCGTGAAGTCCCCGTAAAGATGGCGGCGAGCGCCCATCGCCTCTTTTAGTCGTCTGCTAGCCAGAGAACTTCCAGAGAGCAGCCAGACCAAAATCGTCCTGGCAGGTTCTGGCAGCCCGCGGGTAGCCAGAACCGTCCAGCGCGAGCAAAACGAACGCCCAGCGGCAGTGCGTAGCGCGGTGGGCGGAGCAACCCGAGAAAAACGAAGACGCTTTGGCTGGCTCTGGCAGCCCGCGGGTAGCCAGAAGTGGAAAATCGAAGATGCCCACTTGCCTGGAAGGGTGCACCGGCTTGCTGCCTTCGGTGACTATCTCCGTGGGTGCCAGATAACTCTAGTAAAAATCATAAGAAGGAGAAAAATAGACTGTTTCTGACGCGGCTGTACCTTACGTCTCGCTTCCCCCGCTTCGCTTCGCTTCGAGCAAGCGCCATGTTTGCTGTGACGACACCCGACACCGTCCGCCCGCCTCGGACCAGCCATGCTCCATCCGCACGAGCGGATCGCAGGCGCACTCCAATTGGACGACGCGGTCTATTGACAGCTGGCAACCATTCGGCGGAGCAAACGTGTTCAAGGTTGGCAACTACTTTTGACAGCAGACTACACTGGCATACTTTTGTGGATGCAAGTTCAATGATGATGATATGTAGTGTTTATTGGCGCAAGGGCCAAGTGTGGCCAAAGAGCGCCAAGGCAGTGTTGAGTTCGCAATGCAGTTATGAGTTCTATGGGGTTAATGTAAAGTGGCTGTATAGGGGCCTTAAAAATAGTCGCTCTAGAGTGCGTACAATCTATCTGTAATAAGATTATGTCGATGAAAATGACGTGTTCTATGTGTAATAAAATCCATCGTGAAAGAGTGATGCAATACAGATAATATATTAGATGGTGAAATTACCTGGAGCACCACTGCCTCGCCAGAGCCCTTGAAACACAAGGGCCTAGAGGCATGTGCTATATGAAACAGCTATCACAGCGGCATCCTCTAAACAGAGGAGACGCTACGAGTGTGTGGGGCTTATTTAATAACATGTAATGCAACATCTTTCAGGAAGCCCAGGACTGCGCTGGAGTCAAACAGCGGTTCTGGGCCGAGTAACATTACTGGATGAAGGGGGATGTGCTGGCGGTATGCTAAGGGGAAATGCTTCTTTCTTTCAGATTCGGCTTTCCGACACTCCAGAAGGACGTGGAGGACGGTCAGCCTCTCCCCGCATCTACCACAGGTTGGAGGCTCGTTTCCGGTGAGTAAAAAGTTATGTGTGCCAAATGTGTGTCCTATTCTTAGACGACAGAATAGGACATCTGTCCGGCGTGATTTTATTACGGAAGGCCAGAGTCCTAACTGTGGCTTTATCACGTGGAGCTTATTATTTGTTTCCGCGTCCCATAGGTGTTGCCACTGGTTCCCTAGTTTCCTCCGCAAGAAGGGCTTCAGGTCTGTGACAGGAACTGCAGCGGTGGGATTAGCAGAATGTGATGCAATTGACGTGGCCATCTGGTCCGCCAGAACGTTACCCTCGATGCCCCTATGACCTGGCACCCAGCATATGATGACATGCTGATTACCTATATACGCTTTACACAGAGCAGAATAGAGTTCGTTAATTACCGGATTTTTGTGGTTAGAGAATGCCATCAAGGCCTTCACAACACTAAGGGAATCCGTATATATGACTGCTTTCTGGAGTTTTGATTTCCTGATATGCTTCACAGCCGACAATAGTGCGTAGGCCTCAGCCGTAAAGATACTAGTTTCCGCATGCAGTACATCGGTTTCCGAGAAGGATGGCCCGACGGCTGCGTAGGACACCCCGTCGTGTGACTTCGATGCGTCTGTGTAGAACTCCATGCAGGAGTGTTTGTGCTGGAGTTCCCGGAAATGCATTTGGATTTCAATCTCTGGAGCGTTTTTTGTAACTTCCATGAAAGATGTATCGCATTGTATCAACTGCCACTCCCAAGGAGGTAGAAGCTTGGCTGGATGCATTAGGCGAAGTTCGAGGAGTGGAACGTCCATTTCATGACTAAGCTCCCTCACACGCAGCGAGAAAGGCTGTCTTACGGAAGGACGATTACGAAACAGTGTAGCATATGTCATATCATTAATGGTGTTAAAACAGGGATGTTCAGGATTAGAGTGGACTTTCAAAAAATATGTTTGGCTGATGTATGTTCTCTGGATATGAAGTGACCACTCATTCGATTCTGCGTATAAACTTTGTACGGGACTTGTTCTGAAAGCTCCTGTGGCTAAACGGATACCCAGATGGTGAACAGGGTCTAGCATCTTTAGCGCGCCCGGGGCGGCAGAGTTATATACCACGGCACCATAATCTAATCGTGACCGGATGAGGCTCTTATAAAGATTCATTAGGCACTTCCTGTCACTACCCCACGTAGTCTGGGATAGAAGTTTCCTTATGTTCATTGTTTTTAGACACTTTTCTTTCAGATGTTTAATGTGTGGGACGAAAGTGAGTCTATTGTCGAGTATAACACCTAGAAATTTGTGCTCTTTGTTTACAGTTATCTGTTGTCCACACATTTCTAAGCAGGGATCCGGGACCAGGCCTCTCTTCCTTGTAAACAAAACACTAGAACTCTTATGAGGATTGATTTTGAATCCATTTTTCTCTGCCCCCCATGACACCTTGTTCAAACCATGCTGTACCTGTCTCTCGCACACTGCGAGGTTACAGGATTTGAAACCTATTTGAATGTCGTCCACATAGACGGAATACAAAATAGCCGATGGTAAGGAAGCACGAAGTGTTGTCATCTTAACAATAAAGAGTGTGCAACTGAGCACGCCACCCTGGGGTACACTGGTTTCTTCTATAAAAGGACGTGGCAGCACATTGTCTACTTTCACCCGGAAGGTACGATTGGACAAGTAGCTTTTTATTACGTTTAGCATATTACCATGAATGCCCATTTCTGACAAATCTCTCAAGATTCCGTAGCGCCAAGTCGTATCGTACGCCTTCTCCATATCGAGGAATATCGATAAGAAAAACTGTTTGTGTAAAAACGCGTCACGAATATGTCCTTCAATACGTACAAGATGGTCGGTTGTGCAGCGCCCTTCTCGGAAGCCACACTGATAGGGATCAAGCATTTTGTTTTGTTCAAGGAAATGGATGAGCCGCCGATTTATCATTTTTTCAAAAACCTTACACAGGCAGCTTGTAAGAGCTATCGGACGATAGCTTGCCGCCATGGATGGGTCTTTCCCCTGCTTCAAAACAGGGACCACAATTGCTTCTTTCCATGCAGTTGGAAAGTATCCTGCAGCCCAAATAGTGTTGAAAATTGTGAGTAGTGTAACTTGGGTGTCATTCTGTAGGTTTTTGATCATTTCATACATAATTCTGTCAGAACCCGGTGCGGAGCTCTTGCATGATCTCAAGGCAGCTCTGAACTCGGCAATACTAAATGGACAGTTGTATGGTTCATTCTTTCGACATTTTCCTATGAGTGGCTTACATTCTTCTATTTGTTTGTATTTGAGAAAGGATTCTGAATAATTTGTTGAACTTGACACGCTCTCAAAGTGCTCCCCAAGTGAGTCTGCCTGGTCTTGCAGCATATCACCCTGTGTGTTTACCAGAGGGAGTGAATATGTTTGTCGCCCTCTAATTCTATTTACGCGGTTCCAGACTTTCGCCTCATCTGTAAACGAGTTAATACTTGATAAAAAGTTCTGCCAACTTTCTCTTCTGGCCTGCCTGCGGGTTCTCCTACCTTGAGATTTTACTTTCTTAAAGTTGATAAGATTCTCTGCAGTGGGGGAAGCGCGTTGCAACCCCCACGCTTTGTTCTGTTTCTTACGAGCAATCCTACATTCGTCGTTCCACCACGGGACACGCCGTCTGCATGCCAAACCACTTCCTTCAGATATGCATTTAGATGCGGCATCTATTATGAACGCTGTAAAATACTCCACAGCGGCATCAATTTCTAGAGAAGACATATCAGCCCATGAGATGCTAGATAGATTTCGAAATTTCTCCCAGTCGGCTGTATCTATCTTCCACCTAGGAGCTTGTGGGGGAAATTCATTTTCTTTAGATGTTCTTAGCAGTACGGGGAAGTGATCGCTCCCGTAAGGATTGCTCGTAACTTCCCATATGAGTTCGGGCAGTATAGACGCGGAAACTATACTAAGATCTATTGACGAAAAGGATCTCTTTGCAAGAGAGTAATATGTGGGTTCTTTCTTATTTAGAAGGCACGCTCCAGAAGAAAAAAGGAACTGTTCAACGAGACGACCTCGCGCATCGATGCGAGAGTCTCCCCACAATGTGCTATGCGCATTGAAATCGCCAAGAACAACATAAGGTTCTGGCAATTGATCTACATAGGATTGAAATTCATGTTTCGTTAATTTGTAATGTGGGGGTATGTAAAGAGAGCTAATGGTGATGAGTTTGTTTAGGAGAACAGCTCGAACCGCCACTGCTTCGAGAGGCGTTTGAAGCTGTAAATTTTGACACGCTATGCTCTTATGGATAACAATGGCGACACCGCCCGATGATGCGACAGCATCATCGCGATCTTTGCGATAAGTTATGTACTGTCGGAGAAAGTTTGTGTGTTTGGATTTTAGGTGTGTTTCCTGTAAACACAGCACTTTTGGATTGTGTTTTTGGATGAGTTCCTGCACATCATCTATGTTTCTAAAAAGACCTCTGATGTTCCATTGAATTATTTGTGTATCCATATTGGAAGTGAATAAGTGCTGTGTGTACGGAAACGGATGTTATTCCTTAGGTTACAGAGCTCTTTCGAGGCCCTGTAACCGGGGTTCTGCCCTTTCTGGAGCGTTCGACGGAGCCTCGCCGCTCCTTAGGCGCTTGGCGCGCCGTGAGGACAGGTGTAGTGTCCATTGCCTCTTGTGAGGCGCCAGACACATGCTCTTGCGAGCGAGAAGTTTTCTGTGAGGGTCCTGCCTCGGAAGTCAAGAGTCCTGCGCCCACCAGCCCGGAGGTCGATGGCGCTCCCTGAGGGATTTGGCTGCGCCGGCTGTTGCCAGCGCTGGAAGGGGCCGGGGGGGTTGGGGCAGCCTCAGCTGCGCCCGCTTTCGGGGTCGATGGCCCCGTCTGCTGTGTTGGCGTAGCAGCGTTAGCTGCAGCCGCCGAGGGGGCGGATGGCATCACTGCCGCCTCACTGGGTGTGGGTCGGGCAGCCGCCGGAGACCGTTGTGGCGCTGCCCCTGACGCGCCACATCGGCAAAGGTGTGCCTTGGCAGGAAGGATACCCGCCTGCGTGCTTCTTTGAAACTTATGTTTCCTTTTACTTTAATCGTAACTATTTCCTTTTCTTTCTTCCGAGATGGGCACGACCGCGAGTATGCAGCGTGCTCGCCTTCACAGTTTACGCAGTGGAGAGAGTTTTCACATGATTCAGAAGTGTGCTCATTAGCACTGTATTTAGCGCAGGTTTGGCGGCCTCGGCAGCTCTGTGAGCTGTGGCCGAAACGCTGGCATTTGAAGCAACGCAGGGGATTAGGGATGTATGGCCGAACACGGAGCTTGATATACTCGGCTTCGATGGACTCGGGCAGGACACTTGTGCCAAAAGTAAGTATCAGATGTTTGGTCTGTATTTCCTTGTTGTCACGCCTCATCTTAATTCGCTTAACGTTGATGACGTTCTGCTCACTGAAGCCCTCCAAGAGCTCAGCCTCAGTCAGCTCCAAGAGATCATCATCGGAGACTACACCAAGGGTGGTATTCATAGTACGATGCGGAGTTACTGTCACTTTGGCGTTGCCAAATGATACTAGGTTGGGTAGGTTCTCATATTGCTTCTTGTTGCGGAGCTCCAAGAGGAGATCACCGCTTGCCATTCTGGATGCTTTGTAACCTATACCAAAAACTTGGGTCAGAGACTTGGACACGAGAAATGGCGAGATTGTTCGTACGGGTTTGTTTGGTATTTCGGAGTGGACTACGTGGAAGCGTGGAAAAGTTTCTTTTTGACGGGCGAAAAATTCAAAAACATCATCAGTGCGCCCCCTCTTTAGGGAGCGATCAGGTAATGGGGGAAAGGAAGTAGCCACAGGAGATTGTAATTTCGGCAGTAACGCCAGCCACCCACCGTGGAGTCCTACAAGGGGACGCTGCAGGGCGTGTGAAACACGGCCTGCAAACGCCAGCTGTACATTACCACTATAACCAAATATGAAATAACCTAGGTTGCAAGTTCAAGTTTGACGTAATAGTTCTGCGTAATTTCGCCCCTTTAGTAAGTTCAAGTTCAATCTATAATTAATTTCTCTATGCATCTATTTATGTATTTAGAGAACGAAATACGAATAGCCGTGGCTGAGACATCAATGCGTGTCTTCTGCTACGGATCCGAACATACACTGCCTAGCTGCACCGAGCATTTGCGCTACAATCCAATGGGACGCGCAACTATGAGGCATAACTGACATGTTTATGACACAAAAAGAAAATGCAGACTAAACCACCAATGTACCAATATACTTCCTTCCTGTCAGACACTACAATTTCTTTCTCACAAGTAATGAGTGCTCCAAGACAAAGATTAAATTATGGGGTTTTATGTGCGAAAACCAGGATATGAATATGAGGCACACCGTAGTGGAGGACTGAAAATTGGCGCCACCTGGGGTTTAACATGCGCCTAAATGTAAGTATGCGGGTGTTTTCGCATTTCGCCCCCATCAAAATGCAGCCACCGTGGCTGGCAGTCGATCCCGTAACCTCGTGCTTAGCAGCCCAACACCACAACCACTAAGCAATCACGACAGGTAACTGCTCCTCAGGTTGTGCAATCTGTGAGGCTGTATCAAAGCACCGATGTAGCACATGTGTTTCAGTGGGGTCTCACTACCGCACAGAAGTTGTGGCGCAGCACTTCCTAATGGCAACATGTGTTGCAGCTGGGATACAAAGAGTTGAGCCTTTGTATCCGATGAGCATACGGTAAGTGAAAACTTTGTTTCCACTTGTAAAAATTTTTGAGTATGTTCTAAACGACATGAGCCAATGCTGTAACGCTATTTTAATTTTAAAAATAGCTGTACACGTTTGTCTACATCAAGTACACCATGAAATAACAGTCATCGGGGTATGCTTGAAGGGCACCTTCAGCATCTGCACTTCAAACCGCAGCCATGTCGTAGCCATTGTAGGTGAAACAGCAGTAGTCAACGCGAAATTTAACGCCACTTTTAGCAGTTTGCATGCAAACACACATTCATGTTGTGCATTGTTTATTTTGGTTACCAGGCCCAGGCAAGTAATGTGAATAAGAGAACAATTATCAAACATCATCAGCTTAGTGAGGCCCAAAATACTCAGTCGGGCAACTATTAATAGCAGTAGTCGAGGGCACGCTCGAAAGGCACCATTAGCAGTCTGCACATCAAATCACAGTCATGTCGCAGCCATTGTTGTATTTGTTTATCTGACTGGCCAAGTAACACCAATGTAAGCACAATTATTCACCCTGAATAGCTTTGCTAGCATTGTTTGTACAAAAAAATGCTGAGTGAAGTTGAATGTGTTTTATTGAGGCAATTATTTAATTCACAAGCCATCGGCATAGCGATCGACGGCCAGGTTCAGATAATGACATTTGTGAAGTAATAAATGGTGAAAGTTGCAAAAGCTATCAGTGCACTGCTTTGCTGGGCTCCATTCACTGAAAAATGTCTTTGCAACGACGAAAGCGTCAGACAGGAAATGACACCCCACTGCACAATGTTATTCGCGTTGAAAATTTGTACCATCGTATGTGATGGGCAGCGAAACCATCCGTTTACTAAGACTGATTGCATGAAAAATGCAACAGCATAGCAAGGTGTTGTTTCACAATATGGCACCCTTTCATGTGCACTTCTGGCGAGCTGCCACATGCACTGATGCATAAACATGAACAGAGGCAAGAGGCAAAGTTGCTGTGCGACCCCCCGATGACGCTATTAAGAAAATCTATCTCTAAACCGTTCTGTTTTCATAGGCGATCAAAATCTGTTTTGAGCAAGTTGGTTAATCACATTGCAGCAACAACACAAGAAGCAAGGACAGAAAACACAGCGAGTAGGCAGATTGAGAAGGCGAGGTAGACCACTGAGAAAGGTTTTAATGAGATGGAAGAGGTCAGCCCTGCCGTGTACATGAGTTAGTGCTTTGAATGAGATTGGTTAATGAAAATGTGTAAAGCATTTGCTGAAAGAAAACTAGCAAAAGCAAATGCTAATATAACATAAAAGGACAGAAATAAGGGTAAGCGCAAGCACGCATGGAAGCAGGGACGTATTCACGCACAAACGCGAAACTAAGAAAAACTCCAATATAAAGAAATGTGGGAAATAGAAAAAAAAATTGACAAACGCAAGAAAACATACATTTACAAACAGTCGTGGGTAGAGGTATTATAGGAGCGGGTTCACAAGCTGCTGTGCCTACCTTCTCATATGTTTTCTTTTTTAACCGTTCTCTTAACACTGTCTTGGGAATTTTTAATTGCATTCATGACATTAGTGCTCTCAGGCGCGTCCACATTGCACGACAGCGCTGAACGTCTTGACGTATGCAATTATTATGATGTTCCCTAATTCCCCCCCACCGATAGAAGAATCTTTAACCGTGCAGTAACAACTTTTGAAACAAACGATAGATGTACGAAGCAGAAAAGGCCGGTGTGATAGGGCTTCTCTATCGGGCTACTACATAAGAAAACGCAATCGGCAACACTTATGCTCCGTTCACTTCTGAGCACACGAACATCGCGTAGTACGAACACTTCTACACCTAGTAACGCTGCAACCCATCGCACATATATATCATGATTTGTAGCTTGCAAACGCACTTCATAACAGCAAGAGCACAGCTCGAACGTCGCGGTCACCACGGCGCATCGCAGCAGGCACAACGGCTCACACGCGGTATAGCACACGCAGAATGGCAGCGATAACGAGACGATAAAAACTTATCGCTACTGATCGTATGATTACTCCTGAAAGTTTCGAAGGGCTGGCGTTCACCACTTCTCGGCAACGATCCGCACACACAGAGCAGAAACCAAATGTGTACGCTGGGTGCGCCAATCGGACGCTACTTATTTCGCCACGCCTTGAAGCTGCTTAGAATGCACGTGTATGTGATGGAGTTCTCGTCTGCGACGCACACGCGAAGCATGGCACAAGAAATCACGAAGTCGACGGCTTCAAACATTTCTTTCGACGAGCGCGTAAGCACAACACACACTTCCTGCGCTCCGTCTATTTCTGTTGGCGATCGCACGAACTGATGAGGTCTTGAAGGGTACACGGGCTTGCTGCTTTCGATGGCTATCTCCGTGGGTGCCAGATAACTAGTAAAAATCACAAAAAGGAGAAAAAATAGACTGTTTCTGACGCGGCTGTAGCTTAGGCCTTACGTCCCCGCTTCGCTTCGCTTCGAGCACGCGCCATGTTTGCTGTGACGACAGCCGAACCATCCGCCTCGGACCAGCCAATGAGAGACGAGCAGGCGTGCGGACGGGAAAGTAGCGACCGCTCCTCGCTCACCAGTAGAGAGCCATCAGCACGCGTGCGGACGAGGGCGGAACGGACGGGCGCACTGACCATGCACGGGCCCTTAGTACCACACGTGTACTTCCCATTGCAGCTGGTTATGCCGTGCAAGAAGTCTAGCCCCGATTGCCTACCTTCATGTATTACCAAACGCGCAGCAGGCCTTCTTGTGTTACAAGAGTGTAACACTTGCCTAACTTTTCTTTCGTTCTTTCCTGCCTTATTTTTTTCTTTTTCATTTTCTTTCACATGCCACTAGCATGATCCTGTAAGGAATGGAGAGCCTAAGATAATTCTTATTCCTGGACAAGAACAACATATCGCTTACTTCCGCGCTTGTAACTTTGAATACGTACTAGTTTGCGGGCGTGTTACTTTGTTATTCTCATCATTCTATACAAGAATGTCACTACAATCTGACGTGACGTTTATTCTCCAGTGCACCTGGCGATGAAAAGTGACCATTGAAGAGTGTTACAAGGACTTTGTGGATCACGCATACATGCGGCGAAGAATCAAAATAGACAGCTCAGCCGTGCGACTGCGGAAGTGTCGGGGTGTGCCTCGTTTCGCCGTGTGACTCTCACGTTACAGAGCGCTCTGCTAGTCACACGCACACACAAACAAACAAAAATATAGGTGACAGGTGCAATGTTCTTTTTCGCGGCCATTGCGGATGACTCAAGTCTTTAGGTTTGGTCAATGCCCCTATAAGCAAAGCAATGCGGCACTCTTCGACAATTGGTATCGCATGGCAGGCAATCGTATTTCTAAACTAAGCTCATGAGCACTGCACGAGTAAATGGTTTATTTAAAATTGTAACAAACCGAAGGTGAATATTTTCAACGTGAGGGTGAGCACATGACTTGCGTCGTGAGGGTTAGGGAGGAAAAAAAAATGAGGGCATCTGCTCACCCTTGCTAGCTACATTGCTTGAATGCAAATCCCATTAACGTAGACATTTATCATGAGATGGGTCCTGGCGGAATGTTTATGGGCCGAATTGAAATTATTTTTTCTGTTTGGTTTCTATTTGCTCGCAATGGTTATGAGAAAAATTAGGATGCCGCACTAGGGCTCAAGGTACAAAGGAATGATGTGGAAGTGAAAGAGAAATATACGTGTCAGGGAACTAGCCTGATGGTTCCCACAAAAACCGAACTGCATATACTTTCTTCGCCTTTCTTATTTTTTTTTTCTTTGCTTTTTTGTACTAAGTCAACTTTAACCAGCGTTTTCGTCCGTCGGGTCCCGACTCGAGAACGTTTACGCGGACCCTCTTCCTTCCTATAGAGTGCGCCTAGGAAAAGAGAAAGTTGACCTCCTACGTGACCCTGTCAGCGTCACTTGACGAGACCGTGCTTTTCGTCGCTCGACGGTGTGCGGGGCGGAACCCGGCGCAATCCTCAAGGGTTCTCCACCGCGACACTTTGTTAAACCGTCGCCCCACCCCCTTCCTCTGTATCATCGCTGGCAACCCCCCCTCCGCCCTCTTCCTAGCTTTCTTTTTTTTCTTTTTCGTGGTTTCGAGACTGCTTGCTATATTCTGAGTTTGCATGCGGGAGTTTGATCTGAAACGGATGTGACCCTTCCGGAAAAGTACAATTGAACAGGTTTTCCCTCACTTCGTGCCCCCCCACCAAATCACCCAAGCCCCCCCCCCCCCCAAGCCCGCCTTCCTTCTTTTCAAACGTACCGTTGCATTTTCTGAAAGGGCGAATTGTATTTCGACAGGGAGATGCGGGCCGGCGTGAAGTGGTCACAGTCGCTCGGAATGGGCCTCCAGAGGACAAGAGAGAAGAAGGCGCGAAACGTGTTTGGAAAACCACTCGACTTGGCGTCGACTGTGTGCGATGTTGGTTGTTGTTGCTCATGTAGCATCTGCTGTTCCCAGTTTCTGCCATCGATGTCATTGTTCGCAGTGGAGTTTGCTTTTTCCGGAAGTGGTTCAAGAAGTTTCTTTTTTTGGGGGGGTGGGGGGGGGGGCATTGAGACTCTTTAGCTGTCGTCACTTTACGGTACGTTTGAAACCAGTGCTATCAAGCGGAATGTTTTAATTTCACGACCGCAGTGCCCGTTTCGAGTTATGAAGGGAACGAAACACGACATTAATCTCGGCAGCTTACTGGCTCCGAAAATCTGTATATGCATTCCAACTAAAAGACGGCTAGCTAGTAGAGGAAATGAAAGCCTAAATTTTGCTGTCCTAAACTTTCGTGTTCAAACTGCAGCCCCGACGAAGTCATCTTGTGACGTCACAAACACCGCTGTGTTTTCGCCCAGTGGACTGCCTCAATGAGCAGAAAAAAAAACTACAGAGCCATTCAGATTGAGTTTTTCCTAGATTTCTTGCACAGTACGACCCTTTTTTCTATTAATGTACGACTAAATTTCTTGTCCAGGCGCCTGCATAAAACTATCACTTCGCGGTGAGCGAAATATGATGCGGCTCCTGCACCCAGCGATCGATTTTCTTTATTTGCATCATCACACCTTCCAGTGCCATCATTTCCTATTCCAGAAATCCAGCTGCGTTCCAGAAAAAAATGCACATGCACACCAAACAAAATAACAAAAAATGCACACCAAACAGTGTGCATGTTATTCAGGATGCTGCAAAGGTTTCGTGCATGGCTAGCATGAGAATGGTAGCACAACGCTCGGAACGCAGCCCAGAAATGGCCGTCAGGTCGACGACTGACAGCTGCAACCTTTATTGTCCGCGAAAAGCAGCTGCCATGTAGCAAACTTGGGCGCAGCAAAGAAAAAAAGTGAGGCATTGTTTAGCTGTTGTTCCGGCAAGCCGGAAGAAGTATGCAGAGCAATTGTCTTTTCGCGCAAATAAACGGCCGCAGCCGTCTTGAGTCTGGCAGGTCGATATGAGAAACAAATGTTGCTTGTCCCATATTCTGCTTTTTTTGGATGCCGATTTCTTGTGGTTTGGAGGTTGAAGGAGGCACACAGGGTCAGAGTAACAAATACCAATAGGACAGCTCATTTATTTATTTATTTATTTATTTATTTATTTATTTATTTATTTATTTATTCTTCCTTTCAGAAAACAAGAGATTAAGTTCTCACAAATGCACAAGGGCGCCACTGTGTGGAGACATACTGTCATTGTTTGATTCGCCGTACAAATATCGGTACGATAGAGGATGTTCCGTTTATTAAAAAGAAAACAATAAAACATTTTTGCAAGTTGCAATAGTATTTGAAGGTTCTGTAAGATATACCGTAGAATTCTGGATATTTGGGATTCCTTTGCCCGTTCTAACATTGGGCAGTGATTCCCAAAATCTTCCCCATGATTGAATCAAATTTAAACTCCGCTATAATGCAGCCGGTGTCACAGAGCAGCGCTGGGTTTTATCGGCAAAATTAATCGTCAAATTATCGGCAAATTAATCATTAACTGTCAAAATTTCTTTTTTTTAAAGGAAGAAGACCTGCGTTACAAATGAACCAGTGAAGATACGCCCGGTATATCACAAACTTGCGTTTGAGAGCAAAGAACTTTCACTACGTCGGTGACGTCAGCGCTGGACCTACTCTGCTTCTCTTAAACTTTTCCTCCGCTTTCACTTTTCCCCAGTGCAACGAAACCCATCGGACTTGGTCTCTTGTTGGGCTTCCTGCCTCTTATTCGTTCTTCTCTCTTTCTCTCTGCGATTGAGTGCGCGACGCCGAGCGTTCGTTGGCATGAACATGTTGTTACCTCGCTCTGAAGACCACTTCGAAGACCAAATTAATTTTACTCACTTTGAATGCACACTGAGTCCCCAAGATATGTATAACGACTCCTACAGTCAAGTGAATAGTTTTTTCTCAAAACTTTCGTTTCTGTGGAAGATAAGACTGATACTCACAGGCTCCGTTTTCATTTCTTTACTTTTATCTTTTCAGTTGTTTGCACAAAGACATTCGACCGCAAGAGCCTGTACTGCTGCATGCCTGACACCTGGCTGAGCGAGTGTAATCTAATTTCATCGCCTGAATTCACTTTCGTTCACTGTCATCACTTGTAAGTGAAAAACTGCATTTTGGCCTATGTTTCGTATTCACGGCCGCTAGTGGCATTCGAGGCGTTCTTTTTTATTCCTGCCCACGAAATACCTCGAAGTGAAGAAGGAAGGAAGCCGTCACAAGAGGGTACATTCTAAAATGTTGCCATTGATGTCGTGTTGTGTGTTTTAAATAATTAAATACCAAAAACGCGCCTTTGATTTCTCCGTTAAAGTCGTATGTTAGAGCAACTCGAGAATCATTAACCATTATTGCGGCAATAATCAAGATTATACAATGATGTACCGATTTCTTCAATATCAAGATGGTTATGAAAGATCCGGGGACTGACAGAAAAGAGGGGATTCCAGAATACTCAATGATGTTCTACAGCTATGTTCTACAGGAATTGCGTCTATCTGAAGGCAATATCCCAAATAGATATAATACTTATATTCATAGGTTTGAATACTTTAGGTGATATGTGCACAACAAGTGACAAAGCTTTCTGCGAAATGTATATATAGCTACGAAAAGCGGCGCCTTGGAAATGGTCGCCTGACTGAATCTATGCCTTCTGAGGTGAGCACTCAATGTAAACATTTGAGGTCGAGCGATTCGGGGCACCCAGTTTTTTTTTTTTTTTGCATCAGGTGACATTTGCTGGATGTCAAGCTTTCAAGTACGCCTTCCATTTACAAAATATATCAGCTTCAAACCTACAAAGCATCCAATTCGCACAAGTGTCGATGGGCAGAATCCTGGAGCCTTAACGTTGTGGATTTCAGCCCTCACCGCGACTCCGAGGAGCACGAGTGCGAGCGTATTCGGTTCATTTCATTTTGTTACCTTAAGGAGCCCTTGCGGGGTATTGCATGAGGAGTGGGCGTACAAAAGAATATCACGGAATGTTGTCCACGATGTCATTTTACACATCGCTTGTTACGTCTTCCACGAAGGCCGATGAAATTGTGATGGCCGTGGTGTGTGGGCCGTCTTGGGTTGTGCAATGAAATGACAGGCAGGCGACAGCGCATGCACCAGGGCGAGCAACGCTTATTGGATGGCCTGTGCGATATGCTCGAATGTGCTCGAATGTAAGGTGCGTGGCGAAGCGTACTGGCGTCGAACTTACGGAATAATGATAGGCTCGCGATACGGCGGCGGCGCCCTTACTTGTGCGAACGAGAAGCTACTCTTAATGATGAAACGCTGATATCATGTGACTATTACGAGTGAATAAACGAGAACAAAGGGGGTTAACCGAGGGGCCCGATTTTTATTAGTCATATCATAAGAAGCCAAAAAACACTGACAGTGTTTGTTCAGTCAGTGTTTGTTGGCTTCTTGTGATATGACGAGTGAATGTATCTTACGGCGAGAATCTGTATCAATTCTAATGCGTTGGCGAGGTAAATCTGGTGAGGATGCGACACGCCTGATGCGTATTTGATTTTCGGCCTAACCACTGTTTTATATGCTAGTAATTTTACCTGCTGAGGAGCATGGCGGAGGTTCCGTCTCAGAAATCGCAAGGTCTTGTTACTAGAGGATGTGATGTTAGACACATGCAAGCACGAGTTGAGTACTTAGTTGAATCCACAGTGTCGATGGGGATGTCATTAATTGTGTAGGGAAAGTGATACCGATTTCGGCTGCAGGAAATGGACGTAGATATACATTTATTAGTGTTTAGGAGCCTTAATCAGTGATCCCACCAGTCTGCAATGTTGTTCAGGTCATTCTGCAGAAAAGTGTGGTCATTCCTGTTAGTGATAGCTCGATAGACAATGCAATTGTCAGCAAACAGACCAATATGAGGGGGAACATGCAATGATAGATCGTTATTGTAGATTAGGAACAGGAGGGCACCTAAAACTGAACCTTGGGGGACGCCTGATGTTGCGGGAATAAATTCTGAAGTAGTATTGTTAATACGGACAGTCTGTGATCCGTCACTAAGAAATTATTTTATCCATGTGAGGACGTTAGGTTGGAAGTTCAAGTGAGAAAGTTTTAATAATAAACATTGCTGAGCTACCTTATGAAACGTTTTTGCAAAATCAAGAAAAATCATATCGGTTACAGTGTTACTATCGAGATTTGAGTGCAGGTCATGAAGGAATGTAGCTAATTGGGTGTCACACAACAGACCTTTACTGAAGCCGTCTTGCGAAGGGACGGGAAAAGTTCTTACTGTCTAGGAAATTCATTACGTGCAAGTATGTGAAGCGTTCCGTGATTTTGCAAGGGACACTAGTTATGGATATGGACGATAGCGTAAGGGTGAATTACGGTTACCTGATTTGTAGACTGAAACGACTTTGCTGTTTTTTCCTCACGTTTGGTATGGCGCCTGATGATAGTTATGAGGAAAATAACAAGGTTAGATGCATCGCAGGTATGCACTTCGTGTTTTTTTTTAAAGCATTGAGGTGGCTTCATCTACACCGGCTGATAAGGATTATTTATGTTTATCAATCAGTGCGGATATCCCCCCATCTGGTGCAAAATTAATATAATATCCGGCACTGGAGACATAGCTGGAACTGGGAAAACAAAAAGAGGCACGCGTGGTTCGGCATAGTGCGAACAGATGCAAAAGCACCAATAAACAGTTTGGCAAAGTCATAGTCCGGTAAAATTTCACCATCTAACGAAATTCTGATGAGATGACCGGGGATTGATTACCTGCCAGAATTTTTGGAGTTTATAGCCGAGCATGGGAGGCTTAGGTCCGAATGTAAAAAGAGTGCTTCTGTTGCCGGACGGCTATAAAGTAGGCGCGTTCAGATGCGTAGTCTTTTTTTCCAAGGAGCGAAGGCTTGGCCTCAGTTTAGCGGAGCGAAATAGACGTTTCATTTTTGTTCAGTTTTTTTTAGTACATTCGTGAACCATGGTCTATTGCGATTCGAGCGAAGTAAGGCAGTCAGTATAAACTGCCCAACGAGGTTAGTCATATTATTTTGGAAGATGAGCCAGTTTTCGCGTATTGAGCGATTTTCGAAAGCTGATTCAAATTATTGGTGGAATGAGACTAATTCGTTGTTTATCGCGGCATAATTGCCTTTTTTCGTACAGGCGGATTGTTTTCTGATCCGAAGGACGTACTACAGGTGAAAAAATTTCGCGTAGGTCGCTAATGGAGGACATGTTTTCAGGATGAGTGGTTCGCACGAGGTCAAGGATCTCAGTAGTGCCGTGAGTTGCACACGATGTTATCATCTGAGAGAGGTTAGAATTAAGGCAAATACATGAGAATTCTGTAGCTCCTTTGTTACTCCTAAGTGCGCTAGAATAATTGGACCAGTTGACATGTGGGTAATCGAAGTCCCTAAAAAGCAAGATGCAAGCGTTTTTTATTTATATATATATTTTTTGTTAAATGGTTCAAGGTGTAATTGAGATCGAGGGGGAAGTCAGGATTGCTGTTGTAGGGAGGCTAGCAGACACCGAGTAGTGGTAGCTGCGGATTAGCACGAGAGATAAGACATTTAACTTTTAGGTTAGTGGCGACATGGACCATGGAGCACATTAGCTGTGTGTGTGTGTGTCTTTTTTGTTTTGTTTTGTTTCTTCAGGGATAAGAACACCACCGTCCCGAATACCCTCCCTATCTTTACAAAAAACAACTAAGTTCGATAGCTCACTCAGAAATTCACTGTCAGCAGTATCATTGGTAAGCCATGTTTCTGTTAGTATAAGTAGATCCCTGCCAGACTAAGATACAAGATCTGATACTTGTTCACGTTTCGCAAGAAAGCTTCTTCTGTTAGTAAAAATAACAGAGATTGAAATAGACGCTTGGGGGGCAGGCAGAGTACGTCGAGACGATCGCTGTTGACAGCGCGGTAGCTATAATGCTTTCAGGGATTGGAATGCACCATCAAAAATATAGCGCTTCGAACCTATGAATAAGGTTTTAAAGCGAAGAGAAAAAGCAACTGATTGGCTTCTTCCAAAAGCGACTCGATGATTTCGCGCACTTTGTACTAGCTTAGAAAAATCCTCACTCATGCTGTAAAAATCGTTTTTTAAGCTTGCAGCCATTCGACAAGATCGCTTTTTTGTTTTAAGGAAGTTGGACACTGATTGGCCGGTTACGACCAGCATTGTATCGACGGAGGTGATGTGCTCGTTCGATTTCTTCTGGCTCTGGAAAAAAAGTGGTCAGAATACTGCCGAATGACCAGTTTTTCTCACTGAGCAAATTATTCAGATTTGTTAGTATCAGTAATATACCATAAAAGATAGAGTTATTGCGTCGAGAGCGGTTATGGGGGGTCATCAAGGCGAGTGTCAAGATTACAAAACCGACGGACCGCCCGAGCGGTATCTACTTGCGCGGTTCCGAGCTGCTGCCTCGAGGACTCAATTGATTGGCAGTTTGTTTCAACTCTAGTTAGACGTTCACTGAGTTAGGTCAGGGTCATATTGGTTGCCAGGAGCCAATTTTTAAGACCTTGGACTTCCGAGAGAAGTTTGGACTGCCAAGTTGACGGCTATCTTTCTTTAGTTCTGCTAGCACTGCCGCTGCCTCGGGTGTGGGCTCAATATCGGCTGATGGCAGCAGTAGGACACGCGCGACAGGAAAGCACTCAGGAGCCGTAGAACACAAACACTGGGAGCTCGGCAGCTGTACCGAGTGCTCGTTCCTTTAGCAAGTAATGTGCGCGACGATGAATAATGAGCCTGCATGGCGATGAGCAGCGGGTTAGTGAACATTCTAGCGGCACGGCCACCGAAGTCATAGAATTTTCGTAGTGGCAAATAAAAACAGGCAACAGCAATTAAAGCGGCACATTTGGCAGAAAGGGGTTAGAGTGGATGCAGGGTGGAAGTCAGAAAAAGTAAAGGTTGGTTTGCTACGCGTGATATGTACACAATCATCAGGCGTCGGGTGAAGCACGCTCCGAATGTGTGCTGGGGTCACATCATCGCTATTCTTCGTTTCATCCGCACGGTGCGCTGTCAGAGCGGCTTCGAAATAAAAAAAAAATGGGAGACCGGCGTTTCGCTTTGACGCGGCGTTGACAGCTGCGGACGTCCCACTCCGGAATGACGCTGAACGGCCCAGGACGGGATATTTCTTTTGTCACAAAAGCGACACTGGGTAGGCAGCTATAGAGTCGCGTCAAGTTGTCGCCGGCTGTCTCCGACGGTGAGGGCCATTGACTCCTTTCACGAGAGGTATTCGTCGTCGCTGAAGTGGGGAAAACATTTGCGCCTGTCTTTCCTTTGATCTCCACTTTTATGGACTTTGAGGAATCCCTAAGAATCTCCGCCTTCCTATAAGTTTTTTCTCCTACAGAGGCGCTACTGAAACGGCAATGAGTAGAGCGTCGACCACTACAATGTCCACAAAAGGATTAAACGTCCTTCCAGGTCTGCGCGTGTCAATACGCCCAGACGGGGGTCATTCGCGGGACTTGTGCAAAGTTCGCCACCGCCCGTAGACGAGCGGCCTAATGCGCGAACACCGAGCAGCTCGCTTCGACGCGGCGCAGCGAGTGTCGCTCACTCGGGCACGCCCACATCTTGTCGCGGCGGACGCCCACTCGGACAAGTGGCAGAACGGACGCGCTCTCAAAGTGGCATCGTGGGTTGGCGATGACATTGGCCTTTGTGGTGAGTGTTTCTCTTCGAGGTTATAAAGCGGGGAGCCGTCGCCTTCCGGCCAAGCATATGTTGACGGGACGTCGGCATTCGCCCGGCTCTCACTGCCTACCCCATCCCCCCAACTTCTCCCTACGTGAGTCAAGTGTTTAAAAAGAGAAAGAAAACCCGGTGATGTGAGAAGACGAGAGGTCATGCTTAGACCTAAGCTATCGATGAGACGTCGTCTGCTTGAGACATGCGCAGATCGATGATAAGCGCGATAAGTCCGGTCATGCTCTTTGAACCAGCTTTCATTGCTCGTATCTGCGAAAAGTACAGCATGGGCGTTGACGTTGGCAAAAATGAGACCCTTAAACATGGCTTTAGCTGTGAGATAGTGAAAATGGATAAATAGGAAATTGCATTGGTGTAGACGCAGCAACTTGTGTGATACGCAGTAAAGTCTATCAACCTGTAATGGCGCAGCCGCTCCCCAGGTAAACAAAATAAAATGATAGGACGAAGCAAGACAGCCGCTATTCTTTTGACGCAAAGCTGGCTTTGCACCGTTGGAATGTCATAGGGCTTCAGTTGCTTCGTGCATTAGCACCAATATCGACAAAGTGATGTCACTGTGTGATAGTCCCGGCATCTTAGATGTCACCCTGACTGGTACCGTATAAAACAGATTATTAGACTACAGTCTATATTATGGGACAAATGACGGCTACGATACGTATTATATTTGAAGGTAAAAACAAGACGGGGGGCAGGAGCTAAGACTGATGACACGTGATGAATGAATGCGAAGGGCACCGGCCTCATCAAGCCTCCATAGTTTATCGCTTACGACCAGCACTTGTATATTGTATTTTGATGCTCAAATACCACTTACATTTGAAGCGAATAGAAACGTTATCGAGCATCATGTGCAGCTGTGAAGCGAAAAGATTAGCGGCGACAAGGTGGAGGCAGTTGCCGCCAGTCAACAGCTAAACCTGCGCTAAATGAAAGTATGCGAAACATCTAAACCTTGAAAAAAAATATACTCGCGCTAACATCGCGCTGTAGGTTGACTCGATGCTCGCCTCCGAGCTGCCTGTACCTGAAGCGCATATTCAAACAGAACTCCCTGCGCAAAGTGCGCGCCCGTCACAGTCCCTCCTGTATGTTCTTTTGTCGAGATGTACAGCTCTCGAGCAGTGGTTCTTGACTCATGTGTGCGATGTTCCGGAGAACTACAAGTTTCACCGTGTTACGTGTAACCCGCGAACCACCACACAGCATGAATTTGCCAGGCTCACAGGGGCACAAATTTGTTACAACGCAGCCATAGAGCAATGCACAGTGCCGTTCAAGTGACGGCCAGGCTTGAGCATTGCTTACCTAAACATTCTTTCGGTTTTGCTGACAGCCTGACAATGCTTGTGAAGAGGTAGATTGCAGTGGACCTGCTTAGTCAGTGATTCGAGCCTACTGAGCCTCTGTCTCTTCCTTTCTTGTGTTTTCTTGCCCGAGTTGTATATTTGGGATAGCCAGCCTTAAAGAGGCCGGCCTTCGTTTTTTTCTACGTTTAAAATAATACAGCGTTCATTATAGACACTGGCGTGGTTCGCGGAAACCTCGCTTCAAAGGCGGCCCGCGATAACCATTCAAGTTGTAAACACACGAAGCCGAGGCTAAAGTTTCCTTAGCACCGAATGCTCCAAGCTGGCGCTCGCTTGGCACGGAAACTTGTCCTCCTCAGCTGCCGCCGTTCCTCCTCTTCCATCAGACACGGGACGCCATAGGCGCCTGTACTTGGAAATCAGACTCTATGTGCACAGTATAAGCATAGGCAGCTACATACAGTGAATCTAATAACTCGGCACAGCCGACAGTGCACAGCACCCTTCCTGAGTCTGGAGCCGTCGTCAGGAGTCGGGAGTCCGGTTTTAACCCTTCGGTTGCCCCTCACAAAGCCCTTCACGGAATATCACGACACCCGAGCGACCTGATTGGTTTAGCTGGGATGTCAATTACTGATGACCATTTCCCTCACTCTCGCCCTCTCTGCGTTTTTCGGAACGCCGACAGGGACAGGAAGAAAACAACAAACAATAAATAAACAAATAACGCACAAACTGTTCCTTTCCGCGACCCGTTGAAATCTCTCAGCGGTTCCCAGAACACCGATGCAGAAAGCTTCCAAGAGGCTAAGAGTTTTCGTGTTCAAATCTCATGCACTGCAGTGAACGGCATCCCCACCGCGAAGCGCGCGACACACAATGACGTCCAGCAGGTCGTCCGTCTCCGGCGGGCCCGTAAAACTGTCGATCGAGAGACGTACTGCGCCTCCGATGCCAGCCCATCGCGCAAGAGTCCATGTATCTGGTTACGGGAAACCTCGGGTCCGGAAATGGCCACCGAGGCCTCGACACCCCGAGGATGTCTTGTGCGTGTTCCGTTTTCGGCGCGAGAAGGCAACCTTTCGAGTTTCTGGCCTAAACTGCTTCCAACGCCACTCCCTTCCGTGCGCCTTGAGACCACCCGTGCGGTTTTACGATGCACCGGGTTCTCTGCGACCGAAGAACGTCTCCTGAACGCCCCCGCTGGTTTCGCTTCCTGCGAGCAACGAAAACGGCGATCTTCCACACTTGTGAGGCGAGATTGCTTTTAAGCCCCCTCCAGTGGCGTAGCAACAGGGGGGGCCGGGGGGCCGTGGGCCCCGGGTGCAAGGCGCCCATTAAGGGGGGGGGGGGGTGTCATACACGTCTGAAGACACCCCTCTTTCCGCCGGCTACACCCGGGGAGGGGGGGGACAGAGGACCTATGGGCCCCGGGTGCCAGACGACCTAGCTACGCCACTGGCCCCCTCTCCTCTTTTTTATACCGAGAGACAACGAAGGCAAGAGAAGCATGGAGGGCATTAAGTATGTTTTAAATTCGTAGAGCATTCCTCCCACTGGCGGCATGTTGTCTACCACTTTTGTTCTTGTTTCTGATAATACTTTAACACTACAATTAAAAACACAGCTAACTTCCATCAAGCTTTCTTTAGTTTCATTACCTGTAGAGAGAGAGAGAGAAAGGAACAGCGAATTAAAGGTAGGAAGGTCGACGAAGAACGTGCCTGGTTGGCTACCCTACACTTGTGGAAGAGCAAAGGGGAAGAAGGGATAAGGAGAGAAAAATATAATAGAGTCAGTCAGTCACAGTCAGTCGCAGAGCTATCTCACAAGCGTTCGTGCAATCCAGTATCCTTTACGAAGTGCAGAAGGGCTTTTGGGGACTTTTGCATGCAAGAATGCATAGGCCATGGGCCAAGGATCATTTCTTTATCTATCAGGTTTAGTTTTGCTCGTAGATTACGTTGCTGAGGGTCAAAGGATGGGCAGTGACACAGACGTTGCTCTAGAGTCTCATCGCAGCCGTACAAGTTGCACGCCACGCTGTTGGCCATCCCAGTTAGGAATGAATAGGCATTGCTAAGTGCGACGCCCAACCACATGCGACGCAGTGAAGTTGTTTCGCGACGGGAGAGTCCAGGTAGCAGGCGAAGTTGCAAGTTAGGGTCGAGAGAGTGCAAGCGTTGTTGTTACCTTGTGAGATCGGTCACTTTTGTAAACACATGAGGAAAAAAACTGTTGTTTCTTTTTAATAAGCAAACGGTCTTTTCCGTCGCTTAAATGTGTTTAAGTTTTGTCTACCAACGCGATTTTTGTTGCACGAACAATCGCAGCTCCCGTTTGCTCCTACGTTACACTTTCGCTCCGGGCAAATGTATTGCTGCGAACGCGCGACTTGACTAATAATTGAGGAGTCTATCGAACATCTTCCCTGCATATCTCCGCGCTATGTCAACCGTTGCCCTCTACTCATGTGGCTCATTAGGTCAACTGGATTTAAGATCATTCGCGGTGAAAAAAGAACCGTAGCCACGTGCCTTAGAAGTCCAGAAAGTGATGCGTGCATTTCTGCAGCTTCCCGAAGTCGACACACCTCTGTGAGCGACCGTAATTTCTATGTGGGCCTTCGCAAAATGCGGCACGTCGAATGCTTCCTTTCCTTGCTCCTTTCATTCTTTTCATCCTTTAGCGCCCTTTTGTCTGCGTAGGGTAGCAAAGCGGACGTTTGTGTGGTTGAGCTCCTTACCTTTGCTTCACTTTTCGCGCTCTCTATCTATCCAAGAGGGCTAGCAACAAAAAGTTGCAACTTTTCACAAGTTTTATCGCTATGTCACCTCAAAAATAGAGTTTTCGTGCACCGCAAGTACGTATTCTGCATTTGATTTGACACGTATAACAAGAAAGAAACGTGTTAGAATAATATTTCTATAAAAAATTAAACAATCGATGTCTTTCATAGTAAACAAAAAGAAATTGTTCCCATAGTCCCTGAATACACTGGCTCGTAAATCCCCCCTGGACCAGAGGTGCGCCCTCTAGCGGTGCAGAGGCTAGATCTCGTATAAACATGCAGCCGACGATACAAAAAAGAAGTTTATGGGAAGCGGAACTGGCGAAAAGTGCTCAATTCCAGCGAAGCCTGGGCCCATGGCCTCGAACTTAAGGTTCCAATCCGCAGTTGTTTTCGCGACGTACACAGTTATCCGTTTAATTAAAAGCGTCTTAATAAAGCGGATATTGACATTTGTCGCGGAACCCGCATCCGCCAAACTTTTGCGACCGACTATGCTATAAGCGCCCGTCCGGAAATGGAGAGATCGAGGGACAGCGACCACAATGCGTGGTGGTACGTACAGCGTTTTTTGGGCTTCTACCGGCGGCAGAGTTGCCCCTTTAGTTTCTCCTAAGGTATATGTAAAATAGAGAAGTGAGTATCGCCTTCTCTCGAAAATTTCCTGTCGTGTAGAGTGAACCAAAAGTAGCGCACGTGCCCCTGTGGTGTTTCGGCGGTACGCTGCGACGCCACGGAAATGACCGCCCACTGCCACGCACACACCACCGAATCCGACCAGCCATTGGCGCCATGGCGGACAGGCACCGACAGCGGTCGCGGCGGCTACCACATCCAGCCGCCGGCGCACTTCGTAGTCTTGTATTCAGTCTTTCGGCTGCTGCTCACAGTTCCAAGCTTCCGGCTTTCTTTATTCTTTTTGCATGGAAGGGCACAGCACCTTAGCATCCGCGTGTGTGTGACTCTTATGCATGACGTTTCGTCCAATCCTGATGCCAGCAGTAACGCCTATCGTCTGCCTCTTTTATCGTTTATTTTTTTTTTTGTTCCATTTTCCAGTCACTGCTTCTCCTAAGTATAGTTACATTTGACCAAGTCGATGGGGCCCTAGAATTATTTACTTTAACGAGAAACATTCGTGTCAGTAACGTAATAAGTGATGACGGAAAAGTATGTAAATGTGCCTGCGCAGGCTATGTCGGACTAATGAATCGCGGATTAAGTTTGCACTAACAAGAACACACACGCCTCAACTGAGCGTCAACAGAGCAGTTGGCCCTATGTATCTGGAATGTCGATGCTGAGCTTGCAATGCTAAGACACAGCAGCGGGTACTTCCCTAAAATGAAAAAGTTCCGTTTCAAACCGGCGAGGAAATGAGTCTACTACACAAGTACTCGAATAAATTTTGAGCCATGTTGAAACCAAGTTTCCTGTGACATGTTTATTTTCCCAAGTTTCCCCACAAATGTCGTTATATCGGGCATGACATGGGTTTCCCTTCGTTACTTCGAGGTTCTCGGCGCATTAGGCTTCTTGTGTCGGGGAATCCCTCGGTTAGATGGAACCTTTCGTGAAATAGAGGTTTCGGAAAATGCAGGTTCGACTGCACACTGTCGCGGATTTAGCGAGCAAGCACGGAGTCTGCCAATCTCGCACCCCTAGGGCGTTTTCGGGTCCTCTACTTCTCCTTCACCTTGCGACATACTTGAAGGCGCGCCGTTTGCCGAGCCATCGGCGTACCGCGCGCAGCGTTCGGGGGACGCAAGCAGGCCGCGCGCGCGCTAGAGCCCAGGGCCGCGCGGCCCGCTCGCGGAAGGCCGTCGCAGAGAGAGCGGGGGCGCGAGGGGGCCATTATTGGGCAGTCGTGCCCGCGCAGCCATCGGCAGCCGCTCCTTCTCCCGCGCGCCCATTACGGCCACGATAATGAAGTGTAAATGCCCCCAACACACGCCACTTAAGCGATTGCTCGCCCCGGGCGCATTCGTCGGGTAACAACCGCGCGGCTCTGACGGAGAACGGCGGGCAACGAGCGTCGGAACGAAAGTGCGCGCCTTGGGGTTCCGCGCCCCCGGCGTCCTCGCTGACCGCGAGTCGCGCGTTGAGCGGACGCGATTGACGCGTACGCCTACATCGAATTGGAGCGCAAACTATGCCATTTCGTGCGTGCGCTTCGTGCGGTCTTAGTATCGCGGTGCGTATGTGCTCGCGACATATGGCGTGAGGGGGCGAGGTGCTTGCGAGACGCGAATCTCGAGATGTTTCACAACCGACCGATCGTTCCCTGCTTGATCAGAAGCCGCGCGCCACTCGTTTGCCTCGGGCAAGTGTCTTTTCGGTCTTAGTAACTCCTTTCCTGGTAACTTTGACATTTCTGCGCTGATTGTTCGGTAATCTCTAAGTAAGCGTTCGTTTTTTTTTTCTTAGCATCGAGAGGCGTTGCTTTACTACTTGGTGCCTCGTATGCATTATATTCGACTATAAGACTCCTCGTCGATCACCCGTGAACCAATAATTTATTAATAGTTAACACCATTCACAGTCTATACAACAACTGAGAAGCCTGGGACTTCGAGGTTCTCGGCGCATTAGGCTCCTTGTGTCGGGGAATCCCTCGGTTAAATGGAACCTTTCGTGAAATAGAGGTTTCGGAAAATGCAGGTTCGACTGCAAACTGTCGCGGATTTAGCGAGCAAGCACGGAGTCTGCCAATCTCGCAGCCCTAGGCCGTTTTCGGGTCCTCTACTTCTCCCTCACCTTGCGACATACTTGGAGGCGCACCGTTTGCCGAGCCTTCTGTTGGTTTTATTATTGTCATCTTAGGCATTACTATCGTGATCGTAACAATAAATGTGTGCTGGCCTATTCGCTCTTGCAGAATTCGCAACGCCTTTGGCACGGAAAGTCTCCATAGGCGGCGTTACCGTCATTATGCAGTCGATACTCGACCAGGGGTTGCAAGGGCGAAATCGCGCGAAGAAAAAAAAATAATAAAGCGATTGCCCTCGGTCCTTTTTGTGTCTACTAAGCACGTCGGCGACGCTTTAGACGCCGGTATGGGCGGGTCTGACTTTTTGCCAGAGTGATCGGTGGCCGACTAAGGCTATCCAGAAAACGAGGAATGCAAAGACGAGAAAACAAGAAATCAGCGAACCATGGCAGGAATCGCAGAGCAGCAAGAGGTGGGTGGGAGAAACGAAGAAACGAACGAATAATGGAGGAAAAAGGGAAAGAAAGGGTTTCCAAGTAGCATTAACGCATTTTACACGTGCAGTCGTCGTGCCATAAAAGCTCGAGATTACAGCCAGCAGCGGCTTCGCAGAAACGCTCAAATGGCGCGCAAGAAAGAATAGCATAAGGGCTAGCATATAACCCGTCGCACTACTTCCAAGATAAACGCGGCTCGTAATCGTGATGACCTGCATCGTCGTGCGCCTATCGTACTCACTGGCGCGCTGAGCTTCGCAGTCCGGCATCTCTTGATCTTGATGGATGGCGGTGCCCCCCCTTGGCCGGCAACAACAACGCGCTTCACGGTGCGATGCAACCATGCCGGCCGCAAATGAGCCGCTGCGATGGCAGATGAGAAGTGACTGCGAGCGCGGGGGCCTTCACGCGGTGGTGAGGTGGCGTGAAGCGGCGCACATTCACGACCGGGCCATTACAGTGTATATGTGTGTTGTGCGGCTTCCTGGTTGGTGTTTATTTTCAGTGCTGCTGCTACCAAATGCGCCTTTCATATCACGCGTGTCGTGTGCTCGGAGATTCATCGGTGCGCGGCAGCGTTTCCCGTCGGGTGGGCGTGCATCAATACCTAACCACTGTAAGGATTGGGGGGCTTAATTCCACTGCTCGTAACCAGTTGTCAAGATTGGAGTCGGGCATGAATTTGGTGGCAGCTGGCCCATGCCGTCGTCCAACTTATCCACGCTGAGGACGTTGTTGAAGGGAAGGACTGCTTCTCATCGAGAACGAGGAATATGGGTTTATTTACAGTATCTACATAGGACGTTGCAGTTCATCAGTCTAGCATGACTGCGAGAGAAAGTACACTGAGCAGCCGGACAACAGCGGTTTATAAACACTCGGTCCTCCCTCAATCCCAAGGTGAGGGAAACGTTCGACCAGGCACCGTAGACGAGCTGACGAGGCACCGTAGGCGAGCCGACCAGGCACCGTAGGCGGGAGGGCTTACACACACACATTTCCGCACAGGTTCATGGTCCCCAACCGAGCTCAGATGGTCTTCGCAGAACTCGGGGCTTACGTCAATAAAGGCGCATTTTATTCTCCGAGCTGACCCCCGCAGCGCGCTCGCCGGTTGCCCATTGTCTTGCGTCTTGAACGGCGCGTGGGAAGGGGCCTCGAACTACGTTCCTTTGGGGACTCTCTCGTTCACAGCAGACCAGCTTGGCGGTGGCGGGTTCAGGCACAAAGCCTGCTTCGTCGCACTCATCTTGGCTCCAGCGACGGAGAGTCGAGGACGCGCGTATTGTTCTCCACACACAGTCGACTTAGTGACGCCGTGGCTAGAGGTTTGCGGTGGCGATCCAGGGAAAGTTGACGCCCGCTGTCGCAACTGGCTGGCTAAACTTGCACGTCAGAGGGCCGTTCTTAACAGTGCCTCCATAGGCCGGGAAATCTCGACTGTCCAGCGCTGACAACCGCTGGGCAGGAAGAGAACGGCTGGTGGTCAGGGGGTGATGCCTTGGCTCGCAGCGACCACTTGTGTAATGATGTCACCGCCCCAAACCATCCAACAAGGACAGGCAACTGCAAAACGAACTCCACAACACGGCTCTGCGCCGAGATGACGTACCTTGGAACTCACTTTATACCCGCACGGCTTCAAAGAAAACGTAAGTGTAGAAACAAGAAATGATGCATTTCTCTATGCCAATTTTTGAAACAATTTCGTGCTGACAAATTCAGCCATCATGGAGGGAATCCTGTTAAATGAGAGGGGACCTTTTTGGCTTAACAAAATTAACACTAGTAACCCTAAAATTAAGGCGGGACCCTTAAACGCAGAATTCAAATTAGCCTGTTCAAACCATCCGCATTGCTATGCAACTTTCCCTTCTTATATCTACGGAGAAGTTGTACACTTGGAGAGTGAGACTCTATTGGAGCAAGCAGCCATTTTTGTGTGACATTTGATTGAGCCACGTCAGAGGACAGTATTCGGTCTCGAAGATGAACTTCGCTCCGTACAAGTAACACGACAACTTCTGGGTGGCCCAAACTAAACAAGCATATTCCTTCTCTGAAGCGTTGTAGGCTTCCTCTCTTACATTTAGTTTACCGCTGGCATAGAGGATAGGATGCTCCTCATTATCGTCGCCGACCTGACTAAGTACCCCGCCCATACCTCTGTCGCTTGCGTCGCATTGAACTATGAATTCTTTTGCGTAGTCTGGCGCGCGACGCACAGGACAAGAAACCAATAGCGTTTTCAAACTTTGGAAAGCGTTCTCTTTGCCCTTATCCCAGTGTACGCTACTCGGTGCTCCCTTTCGGAGGGCGTCCGTTAATGGACTTGCCATTTACGAGTAATTCGGAATGTACCGTTGATAGTACCCCACAAGTCCCAAAAATTAACGAAGGTCTGTTTTCGTGCGCGGCTGAGAAAATTCTCCAATCGTAGCTATTTTCAGCTCGGCCGGCCGTCTCGTGCCCAGGCCGACAACAAGGCCCAGATAAGTAACCTGCAAACACCCAAATCTACACTTTTCCGCTTCCATCGTTAAGCCGGCTTCCCTCAACCGTGAGAACACCTCTTTGAGGTGTTGTTCCCAGCTGTCCGAAAAAATTGCTACATCATCAAGATATGGCAAGGCGAACTCCTGCAAGTCATTTAGGGCAATATCCATAAACTTAGAGAAGCTAAACAGCGCGTTCTTCAGCCTGAAGCTGAGTGCGAGAGGGCGAAAAGTGTTTATAGGTGAGATGAATGCGGCATAGCGGCTGGCACTTTCCGAAAGGGGAACTTGCCAGTACCCCCGTGCGAGATCTATTGTTGAAATGTATTTAGCAGCGCTAACTCTTTCAATTCGTTCCTCAATGTTGGGTATCGGGTACAGCTGATCCCTAGTTTAACTTCCTGTAGTCAACACACGGGCGAGGTTCCTTGTTAGGAACCTACCACCAGTACTAGAACCGCTACCACCAGAACCGCTACCAGTATTAGCGGTGACGTGTAGTAACTCTCAGCGGGCTCAATAACTCCCAACTCTAGCATGCGCTGTACCTTTGCCTCCATAATCTCTCTGTCTTGGAGACACCCTGTAAGGCTTTGATCTTAAGGGTTCGGTTGATGCGAGCTCTATTTCATGCGTTATTAGTTCGATTCCACCTGGCCGATCGCTGAATCTGTCGAGATATTCCCCTAACACCCCTTCTAGCTTATCTAGCTGCTCAGGTCTTAGAGCGTGCGAGCTTACCGAATGTTTTACTACTTCTTCTAACTTCAAGCTTGTTCTTTCTTGAAGGTTTGATGATCATTACCTGGTCTCCGGCGTTAAACGTAGGAAGCCTCGCATTCTTTTCGTAATAGAATTTGGCGTTCTTTTGAACTACTCCCATGTTCTTTTCGGCTAGTCCTTGGGTTGCGCTTAGCCGTTCCAGCAGATTTAGCACGTATTCAACCACTGTTGGACTCTCCCCTCTTTCCTCCCTCCTCTCTCTTAACATTCTCAGTGCAGAAAGGAGTGTCCTCCCATACACTAGTTCTGCTGGCGAGAACCCTGTAACCTCATGTGGAACCGTTCGCAAAGCCAACAAAGTTGCCGGCAGACAGTTCTCCCAGTCCTCCTTGTGCTCGTAACAGAGCGCCCGCAAAACTCGCTTAAGCACCGAATGCCACCTCTCTACACTATTTGACTGAGGGTGATAGACGGAACTCTGTATCAACTTTACCCCGCACTTTTGCAAGAATGTGGAAGTCAGTGCGCTGGTGAATACTGACCCTTGATCCGCCTGAATTTCGGCTGCAAACCAAACTCGTGCAAATACTGTCAAAAGCGCGTCTACTACTTCGGTGGAGCTGAGCTCTTTCAGAGGGATTGCTTCTGGAAACTTTGTAGCCGGAAACAGCATGGTAAACAAGTACGTGTAACCCGATTTTGTTTTTGGTAGAGGCCCTACCGTGTCTATCACAAGTTGTCTGAAAGGTTCTGTTTAATGGACCTTTAATGCAGCTTTCCATGTCTCTCCTGGTTTACCCGAGCGCTGGCAGGCGTCGCATGGTCTTACAGTTTTCTGCGTCTTTGAAACAAGCAGGCCAGTAGTATTCCATAAGCAATCTTTCCTTTGATTTGTTTATGCCTAGGTGGCCGGACCACCCATTTCCATGACAGAGACTCAAAAGGTCCACCCTGTACTTAGTAGGTACGACTAACTGATCTAAAATCCTACCCTTTCGATCTCTGTAGTGCCGATACAACAATCCTCCTCTCTCATGTATCGTCACGTTGCGCCTAGCAATGTCTTCTTTAGCGGTGTGATGTAATTTAGCTAAGCTCTCTTCATTCTTTTGCTCGGCTGCCAGTGACTCTCTGTCCACACGCAAGAGCTGATCAAAGTTCTTTGAGCCCGGTGATAGTAATGACCCTCTCTCGCTTGCCAGTGCATCAGCGGGCTCTTCCTGCAGGGGTGAACTTTGACACCCTGGCGATACGCTCTCATTGAGCTGGTCAGCTGGCCGGCTTTCCTCAACTGTTTTTTCATCCTTCGAGCCTAGCTCGGATTCGGTTATTGAAGTTACCTCTTTTGCTGCTTCCGCTGGAACAGCTTGTGCATTTTCAGCCGAAGGCGACGCGATTTGACGAGCTTGGCCTCGCGTCAATGCCTGTACGTATTACGCCCTCTCCCAGTTTAAGCCCTTTTTCACGCAGTAACCGATTCGAAGGATTCTAAAAAAATGTAAGGGTACTGCAGTGACAAAAATTTGGAAACTGCAGCCTCGGTCACGAGCTCCCCGAACGGTTCACTAATTTTGACTTTGGCCATGGGCAGACACACGCTGTGTTCTTCTACAATCTGTTTGATCCATGCTACTTCTCCAGTGAAGTCATCTACCGTCACGTAAGACGGATGGACAATGTCCATCGTGGCGGCACTGCCTCTTAGCACCCTGCATGGTTTGCCATTAACTTGCAGGTCGTGAAGATATGGGCTTAAAAGTTCCATATTCTCGTCTTTTTCATCCACTTAGCAGAAAACTGCGCTAGGCTTCCCGCAGTTTACAGCTATATCCCTTACAAAAATGACTTTAGACTGTCTATAGAAAGTCTATAGACTTTTCATAGACGACCTTTCCTTTCTATAGATTTGGACTTTTGTTGATATAAAGTCTATAGACTGTCTATAGACGAAAGTCGATAGAGTTTCTATTTCTTTTTGTCTATTCGCAGTCTATAGACGGTCTATAGAAAAAAGTCGATAAGGTGTTTGTTTCCTTTTTGTCTGCTTCCCCTCTATAGAATACCTACAGACGAAAGTCGACACAGTCTCTATCTATTTTTGTCCATACTTTGTCTTTAGACTTTCTATAGACGAAAGTCGATAGGGTTTCTATTTCTTTTTGTCTATTCGCAGTCTATAGACGGTCTATAGAAAAAAGTCGATAAGATGTTTGTTTCCTTTTCATCTGCTTCCCCTCTATAGAATACCTACAGACGAAAGTGGATACAGTCTCTATCAATTTTTCTCCATACTTTGTCTATAGACTTTCTATAGACGAAAGTCGATAGGGTTTCTATTTCTTTTTGTCTACTCGCAGTCTATAGACGGTCTATAGAAAAAAGTCGATAAGGTGCTCGTTTCTTTTTTGTCTGCTTCCTCTCTATAGAATACCTACAGACGAAAGTCGACACAGTCTCCATCTATTTTTGTCCATATTTTGTCTATAGACTTTCTATAGACGAAAGTCGATAGGGTTTCTATTTATTTTTGTCTATTCGCAGTCTATAGACGGTCTATAGAAAAAAGTCGATAAGGTGTTTGTTTCTTTTTTGTCTGCTTCCTCTCTATAGAATACCTACAGACGAAAGTCGACACAGTCTCTATCTATTTTTGTCCATACTTTCTCTATAAACTTTCTATAGACGAAAGTCGATAGGGTTTCTATTTATTTTTGTCTATTCGCAGTCTATAGACGGTCTATAGAAAAAAGTCGATAAGGTGTTTGTTTCCTTTTTATCTGCTTCCCCTCTATAGAATACCTACAGACGAAAGTGGATACAGTCTCTATCTATTTTTGTCCATACTTTGTCTATAGACTTTCTGTAGACGAAAGTCGATAAGATTTCTATTTCTTTTTGTCTACTCGCAGTCTATAGACGGTCTATAGAAAAAATTCGATAAGGAGTTTGTTTCTTCTTTGTCTACTTCCCCTCTATATGGACTACCTGTAGACGAAAGCCGATACAGTTTCTATTTATTTTTTTCCATACATTGTCTGTTACTCTCTATATTATGGACAATAGTCGACAAGGTTTCTATTTTTTTCTCTGCTCCTGGTGTATTGAATGTCTATAGAAGAAAGTCGATAATATGTAATTCCGAGTTCCCATACCCCCCGCCCTCTGCGAACGCGATGATATGGCACTGGTTCATGCACGACGGCACCGCAACCCCGGCGCGGCGGCCAAACCGTGCAGACTGCTAGTCTGCGTTCGGTGCAGCTGCACCGAACGAGGATCGCGGCGGAGCAGGCACCGTCCGAGTCACCAAGGTCTTCCAGGCACCCCGAAGGCCCTAAACCTGGCTGCTTCCCGGACGTACACTTCGCGAAGACCAGGTGGTGAAGGTCAGATGGTGAAGATGTGGCAAAGGGGCTGAATAAGTGGCGAAAGCCCGCAGACCAGGTGGTGAATTCACCACCTCTGAGTTGTCGTGGTCTTGCATGTCTATAGATTAACAATAGACAAACATCGTTAATCTGGGCCCAACCCGTGTACGCTGTAACCAAGCGCAGGTACCGGTGGTTAATACATAGCTGCATTTCATATAAGCCACTAAAGTTGTATACTGCTGAGATTGCTGTAGAGCCTATTTGTAGACTTTAGTATACACATAGTGTATACCTCCGCATTTGTTGACCACATATGATCTACGTAGTCGCTCTCGGCAATCCCAAGACAGTCTTCACAGTTGTCGCATCACTTTTGCGGCAGTAGAATAACGGAAGCAAAACGCCGATCCAATTGTTAAAATATATGTTATGAACGCCAGCTTGAGATACAAGTGGATTCGAAACAGGCATCAAGCTAACAGCAAAGACACTCGTAATGTTTGTAGCTGACAACGCGGACTTTGTGAATGTGCCATGAACCGATGTCGCGCATGTGGTGTTCGCGTTGTGTGTCGTCCGATTCTCGGATACTTTTCACATTGTCTTCATATCTCGGCTGCGTCACTAACATCGGGCGACTTTTGTTGCCTAATATCCTGCACTATAAACTCATCAAAGTTTCTCATTCACTTAAAATAGGTGCCAAATTCTCTGAGCCCACCCAGTATTTCGCCGGCGGTATGCCTGCGCAGCCACGCATATGCGTACCTCAATGCTGTACTGATTGCTTTGACCTATCATCGGAACAGAAAATTAGCACTAACATACGTGCGGGCATCACATTTGGCGGTACGCAGGAAGATATGCTACAAATACGCTGTATCACTCATCGACGCTGGCAATAATGCGTCTCATACGTCTGAAGGGCCCCGTAACAGCTTTTACAAACAGCGCATTCATGTTAGCGTTCCAGTCTCATACGATAGCCCACAGCGTTTGTCATACAACCTGCCAGCGCATATCCTTCGTCCACGAAAAAAATGCATAACGGAAAAGAAAAGCCACCCGTTGCGGCGCGCATGGCGCGCAGAGAGAGAGAAAGAGACAAAGAAAAAAATGAAGGAGGAAAAGGCGCTCACACTCCTCCGAGCGCGCACGCCCTCCCGCGCGGAGCTCCTGCGCATGCTCGGAGCTCTTGCGCATGCGCGGCGGTGCGCCGTCTCAACGAGTGCGCCAGGCACGTAAACGGTTGTGCCGTTGTGCGGTGTCTCCCTGAACGTTGGTGTCTGTGTATGCGTGTCTTCTTTGTGGCATCGCACGTCAACTACACTGAATGGTAAGCTTTATCAAAGACGTTTTGCGTCAATACCTCATGATTATGTGAGCGCATTTCGTAGCGCGAACCGGCTGCATGTAGCGCAGGCGACTCGGGTATTGTGTCGGTTTGTCGTTGACATGGTTTGATAACGCGCTCTTGTTCTCGCTTCTACTATACGGAATGTTTTACGGCGAGCGATCGCTCGTGCTTGTTGATTTTATCATTATAGCTTAGGTGCGTAAAAAAGGAAGTACACCATGTTTTAACTTGATACTGAGCTACCACTAAGCGGATTGTGTGTGTTGGGCAGCCAGTGTGGTAGATCTCATTTAGTGGCGCTTGATCCGGCCGCGATGAATGCTGCACCGTATGTGTAGTGAAATTCTCGTGACATGCTTTACGTATATATCTCGAAATTGTGTTAGCATCAAGAATTTTCAAACAGACAGGCATAGTTGAATAACTGCTAGCGTACTCGGATGAAAGGCCGTGTTTGCGGGGCATGCATCAGCAGTGTGTGCGCCGCCGTTTTCGCATAGTTTAAAAGTAGCAGTATTTTTAAGGTTCCTGGCAACCAATCTAAATAATTTTGGGAAGTTACAGCAAGCAAAACACGAGACTTGAAGAAATATCTAGTAGAAATCTTTAGATTCACCCAATCTATTTATATGCAACCACAAACGCTTTTGGAGCATGAAACCTGCGATAAGCTCAGTCACTTGCAGCTTCGCAACTTAGCCGAAAAAATTAGAGAACAATAAATTAGTCGCTCCGGGAACACCTTTACACGTTTCAAACTGAAGGCATTGCGTTTGACGGTAGTTGGAAGATTTGTTTTTTGTCTCTTTTTTAAACAATTTAGCAGCAGAAGTTATCTTTCGAGCTATATGAAAAGCGTTAAGCGGCTTCCGATGCTTCGGCGTTCTGCAGTTTACGTGCTCTTAATCACAAGGAAGCTGCTGGCGCAGATTCGCATTGTGCTAATCGTGCATGGTATGAAGCCATTGTCGTGCGTAATAAGTGTTCCGGTTTTCATTACTGTTGCATGTAGTGCCGTCGTCTTGGACAGACTGCATACAATATGCGCTGTACAAAAGAAAGAATAGCCAGATTATCAATTTGGTGGTCTTCTCTAAGTAGATAACGCACAGATTATTCAAATAATTCAGTGGGCATTGCATTTGTTCTACCCTTATCAACACACCTAAGAGATCGTAACATGTTTTAGTTGATAAGTAACCTGATCAGTACGCCCCCATTCATGTGCATTCTACTGAAAGTGTGGCAAATGTATTCATCTCGAAGTATGAGAAAAGAGACATTGCAGACTGTTCTAAGCGGAAATAAATTGCAAATCTTAACGTGATTGTTCAAAACTGCAGTCAGTATGCTGAGCATGTTCGTTCGGCACGGGCATATTGCATTAACACCTGAAATATGTGCACAGTCCAGCCGGGTGTCTTTGTTTCAACAAGTATTATTATAGGAATCGTTTGGGATTCTCGCATTTCTTTTATTTTTATAAGTACACTGTGTGTCACATGAACCTGTCTTAAAACGAAACGTACCGTTGCTGGCACCGGCGACCATTACGGTTGTCTAACTGCTTATCATACTGTAGTATAACGAAACATCATAATGGTACTGATTAATATTGCCATGTAGTCTTTAGCCAGAGGTAAACAAAGTTAACTAGAGGCATAAGTGATGAGAGCAAATTATATTGAAAACTACTATTGAACCGTAAAAATAACTAGTTGTATAACTCATTGTATAGTTTTTCCTCACATTGTTGCATTTGCCTTACGTGTGTCTCTGTGTCTTCCGTGCTGTACTCGTGTGGCCATCAATTACGAACTTGCCGAAGCCCTTGTCAGCTTTATTAATCAAGGGATTCAAGTCAGTTGAATCTAATACTGCATGTCAAGTGACTGACGTGTTATTCGTTTTATCTAAATATTATGGACTGGCAGTACTTGGCAAGCATTAAACCACAATATTTTTTTTATTACATTATAGCTGCAGGCGTCATAGATTGGCAGAAAATTTTCATGAAAACAGCCAGGGAAGGCTTGGAAAAAGATCGGGAAATTTTAAAATGGTCACATAGGTATGCTGTCTTGTTATATGTCATACAAAGTTTCCAGAGAATCTCTGAGTTAAATATATTTTTAAAACGTTTCACCTGATAAAAATTGAAGGAAATTGGTTCCATTTATTGAAAAATAAAAGAAAGTCAAGCTTACTGACAAGGCATTTCTTACTCAATATGTGTTTTTTTTTTGCGTTAACTAAACGTCCTGAACCTCGATAGCCTCGAAAAAATTTTCATCTTTCAAAGCACCTTAAATAATTTACTGTAATAGAATTCATTCGAACTATACTATCAGTTCTGTTTCCTAGGAGGTGCATATCTGTCGTGCCATGACACAAAGTGCTCGTGTGGTATTTCGGGTGCTCATGTGGTATACCTAACTTGGAAACCTGTTAGCACGCCCAAGAGGCCTCATTACCTGTAACAAATTAAGTGACCATATCGATACAATCAGCCCATCTGCCTTCCGTTGAAGTTATGGCCAATCACCCATTCATTTAAAAGTATGAGAAAAAGATTTAAATGTCTATTAAGCAAACTAAATTACAATCTTAGGCATGATACTGTGAATATTCCAGTCACGTCTTCTGAAAATATCCCTCTGCACGGGCATACTTAACTACCAGCCAAAAAAAAAATGTACAGACAGCCCAACTGGGTAACGTTTCAGCAATAAATATAGAGACCATTTGGGATAAGTACAATAATGCATCATATATGAACTTGTCATAAAAGGGAACATACTGTTGCTGGCACGAGCAGCAGTTGTGACTGTTTAATTGTTCACCATACCATGCAATAAAACATTGCATAAAGGTGCTGATTTGTATTGACAAGCAGCCATTAGTCATAGTTAAACCGCATTAAGTATTGACTCAGATGGTTTGAGCAAATATATTAAGCTGCTTAATGAACACACAAAGAATATACACTTGTTATTTTTGCCTCATATTGCTGCATCTACTTATTTGCAGCATACACCTGCAGCACCTATGGGACTAATGACACAAAGGTCAAGGCCAGCCTGGCGACCATGCTTGCCAAGGAGTAGTGTAAATATTTAATCTGTTTCCATAATAGCATACGACAAGAATTTAAGGAATTCATCTATTATATCGAGCAATAAAAACGGTGAATGCATTGCTGGTGCATTTGTTTTATTTTTCGCACTGCATGATTCAGCACTATATAAATTTTCTGTTTATGCAACATATATGAAAGTACAGCTGGTTCAGAAGCATTATTAATCTACTAACGGTAATGCATAAGTGCAGATGAAAAGGAACAGGTGCACATGCATAAATACATTCAAAACTTTTCGCTACCGCATGTAAACAAAAATGTAAACTAACTTGTAGATAGCCGCTATGGAGTTATGGCCTTACACACTCTTTGTAGACTTGTCTATAAGATGTCTGTGTATATAGAGTGCCTATAGATTTTTAAAAAATTCATATTTGTTAACAAATGTCTGCAGAATGTCATAGAAAACAAGTGTATCGGACTATAAAGTTCTGTTTTTGTAGACTGAAGTCTATAGAATGTCTATAGACTATATATATACATTTGTATATAGACATTCCATAGACTTCAGTCTACAAAAGTAGAACTGTATATATAGTTCTACTTTTGTAGACGGAAGTGTATAAAATGTCTACGGACAAATCTCATCTGTAGACATTCTATAGACTTCGGTCTACAAAAGTAGAACTGTAAGCCTATACACTTGTCCATAGACAGTCTATAGACTCAGACTTCTTATAGACTAGTCTATAAAAACTGTATGGCCATAAGTCTCTAGACTGTCTATAGGCAGTGTATAGACAGTCTATAGACTCAGACTTTTTATAGACTAGTCTATAAAAAGTGTATGGTCATAAGTCTATAGACAGTCTATAGACAATCTATAGACTCAGACTTTTTATGACTAGTCTATAAAAAGTATGGCCATAAGTCTATAGACTGTCTATAGACTGTGTATAGACTAGTCTAAAGAAATGTCTATAGACAGTCTATAGACTTCATAGACAAATGTCTATAGACTGTCTATGGACTTTCTATAAAATTTTTTGTAAGGGATGTCCCAGTTTGTGGCATTTATAACAGCGGATTGGTCTGAAAGATTCGAATTTTCTTTTCTGATCTTTTGGTGCTGTTTCCCCGTTTGATTTCTCCTCGCTCTTTTCTGAGGGCTTTTCCTCCCCGTCTGCAGGTTCCGGTCGTCTAGTCTGCGAACCGTTTTTGAAAGGAAATGGTTTCCGTGGTCCATTTCGACCGTCCCAATTTCCGTCCTCGGCGTTCAGCTTTCTACGCGTTGCGTACTCTTCGGCTAATTCAGCTGCCCTTTCCACAGTGTTTACATTCCCTCTGTTTTGCACCCATAGCTTCACAGATGGTGCGATGCTTTTGTAAAACTGATCTAGACACATGCATTCAATGATCCAGTCTCTGCTGTCGTATGCTTCCGCGCTTTTCAGCCACTCGACTAGGTTGGCCTTTATGACATATGCAAACTCCTGATACCCCTCGCTATCTTTCTTGCCTGTGCTTCTAAACCTTTGCCGAAAAGCTTCGGCTGAAAGGCGGTATTTGTTCAGAAGACTGGCCTTGACCTCGCATAATCATATGCATTTTCCGCACTGAGTCGGGCGATTACCTCTGCAGCCTCACACGGCAACATACACAGCAACCGCTGTGGCCATGTACTCGGACCGAAGTTCATCTTCTCTCAAGTCCTTTCAAAATTGCTTAGGAACAAGCCTATGTCGGTCCCGACCTCAAATGGCTTTAATAGCCTGTCCACGCGGTATGATTCTGCCTTACTTGATCGCCCCAGAGCCCCTTCACTTCCTTGAGACCACTCCAAACGTTTGCTTTCAAGTTGAAGTTGCATTTTTCTTAACTCCCGATCTTTATCGCGTTCCTCTCTCTCTCTCTCTCTCTCTCTCTGTCCCGTTTCTCTCTTTTTTTCAGAAGTTCTAACCCCATTTCAATGTCTTCCTCACTGGCCTGTTCGGAAATTAGCTCCAATAATACCGATTTTAGCATTTCCTTGCGTACATCTAGGCCCAGTTCCTCGCCAACAATCAACAATTCGTCTCTCAGCAGTCTCCTTAACTCCATGATTGCTGCTTTACTGCCTTGATGCTGCTCGCTAAACCTGCCTAGGAAAACACAACCTAGCTAACAATCAACAATTCATTTTCCCTACTGTTGTAAACAGAACACCCACAAAATGAAGCCTAGAGAGTCAAAGCAAGAACCAAGCACTCACCGCAGACACAGCACCACGTCGCAAAGTCCGTCTCACCGCTGTCAGCCAGTTGTAAGGATTGGGGGGCTCAATCCCACTGCTCGTAACCAGTTACAAGAGTGGAGTCGGGCATGAATTAGGTGGTAGCGGGCCCATGCCGTCGTCCAACTCATCCACGCTGAGGACGTTGTTGAAGAAAAGGACTGCTTCTCATCGAGAACGAGGAATATGGGTTTATTTACAGTATCTACATAAGGACGTTGCAGTTCATCAGTCTCGCATGACTGCGAGAGGAAGTACACTGAGCAGCCGGACAACAGCGGTTTATAAACACTCGGTCCTCCCTCGATCCCAAGGTGAGGGAAACGTTCGACCAGGCACCGTAGACGAGCTGACGAGGCACCGTAGGCGAGTCGACCAGGCACCGTAGGCGGGAGGGCTTACACACACACATTTCCGCACAGGTTCATGGTCCCCAACCGAGCTCAGATGGTCTTCGCAGAACTCGGGGCTTACGTCAATAAAGGCGCATTTTATTCTCCGAGCTGACCCCCGCAGCGCGCTCGCCGGTTGCCCATTGTCTTGCGTCTTGAACGGCGCGTGGGAAGGGGCCTCGAACTACGTTCCTTTGGGGACTCTCTCGTTCACAGCAGACCAGCTTGGCGGTGGCGGGTTCAGGCACAAAGCCTGCTTCGTCGCACTCATCTTGGCTCCAGCGACGGAGAGTCGAGGACGCGCGTATTGTTCTCCACACACAGTCGACTTAGTGACGCCGTGGCTAGAGGTTTGCGGTGGCGTCCAGGAAAAGTTGACGCCCGCTGTCACAACTGGCTGGAAAAACTTGCACGTCAGCGGGCCGTTCTTAACACCACGCAGGGCTCTTCGATCACAGCCGTTGCGAAACTCGCCACTGAACAGAATTATTGGCTAACAGCGTGCGCTTTGGTGACCGTCACGTCACCTCTAGCCAAGACAATTGACTGTAAAACGCCGCTTATTCAGAGCAAAACAAGAACTCGTACGTACTCTAGGCCAAGTCAAATAAGCAGGCTTTTCATTTTCAGCCGCATTAACCATTGCAAGCACTTTTAAGCAGGCGACGGGTGACAAGCACGGAGAAGTACTTAAGCGTGCCCTCACTTTCTTGAACCTGGGAACAGCGCTGGCCAAGCGCGGGCTCAACGTCGACGATCTTAGTGTTCTTCGGCTAGACTCTGTATATAGTAGCCCTATTACCATGTGTGATTTTGCTTCTAGCTTGCGTGTGCGTTGTATGAGTGGGTCATGCATTTCATGCACCCCCCATGTCATCTTCAGTAGCATGCTAAACGTGCGGCCAAGAAAACATCAGCAGCACCCGTGAAAGAACCTCTGCGTCTGTCTCCCGAGTATAACGCGCACATTTCCAAGTGGCATCACTGACGGACTCGGTGTCTATCACTTGGAAGCAAGGCTTCGCATTCGCTCTCAATTACGTAGCACATTTCCAGTGCTTCTTGGACGTCGGTGCACTGGCGAATACTTTCGTCTGTCATATGTCCGCAATATCAGTGCGTGGTTTCCTCTCATGGAGGAAGAAAACTGAGGAGAGGTCCTACCCCATCCGCGCGCTAGGAGAAAAGTGTGGAGGAAATGGCGTAGTAGGTTCTCCTTTTTCTTGCCGTTTTTTTTTTATTTCTTTGCTGTAGCGGCCACGCCTTTCGGGCCACAATGGCGGCTTTGTTATGGTTCTGTATGCTCACACATGTTGCTCCGTAGATTTCGTACCGTGGCAAAGGTGCCGTGCGGGCAGGTTTGCGTTGGTCTGCATGTTTTGTTGCTCTGCGTTATCTAGACCGTGCTCTCCCGAATGTTGCTGTGGCCAGGGGGGACAGAAGGAACTAAAGTTCGTGAAATGGACGCGCGTGCAACACTGCACGCAATGTGCCGCGCCACGGCAATGGCAACTGACGAAGGAATATCCGCGGGAAAGTTTGCCCTTTTTGGCGGAATCATGCTAACGTGCCATCGCAGGCCGAAACCCATGCGTTTCAGAATCTGTACAATGAACGCCTTGCAGGTCAGTGATTCCTGCATTTGACAGCACATATGGTACATTTGGGGCACGTAGAACGGACGTTATGAATGCATAGTTCGTGTTCAGTAACAACTTGCTTTTGTGCATATTAAAACACATGTTGCTTAACTGTTGCTTGTTCCTCGCAGTACTCGCGACAGCACGAGGCCTTTTAAGCAGAGCGCTTCCTAGGTTCATGCACACCAGCACAGGTGTACCTCAATACACGTGCTGATGGAGCGTTACGCAGAATATGTGAATTTCGCTGCCCTCGCCACCGTGCGCCTGCCAGCCGACGCTTCATCATGGAAGATGGGAAAGAAGCGGCTGCTTTGACTTAAGGAACGAATCGTCCCTATACGGCAAGCGTATCTTATCTGTGCGCGTGAGAAGCGCAGGCAAGTGAAGGTTAGCGGATGCGCTGCAAGAGTCGGCAAGGCTCCACAGAACGTACGCCTGCGAACACATCAAACGGCTGTTCTATGGTCGCATGTAGGCCGGTTCTACGCGCGTAGTGTTCTGCACCATGCGCCGGCTATCGCAAAACTTTGGTTCCGTGATGATTCACTTACCGTGGGAAGAAGGCACTTCAGGCCGCAATCAATGAATCTAAACGCGGAGTCAGGAATGACATTGTGCCACCTCGCCGGCGCGCTGTCGTAGCGATGCGCGGCCACCCGAAGTTTGTTCAATAAAGCACGACGATTCTTCAAGCGACAATGTGTCTGTGCTCATAAACTCCGAATGGATAGCAAATGGGTCGGTGTGTCGTACGTGTCTCCAGTGCGTTCTTGCGGTGCAGTGAGAATGCGTATATTTCGTATCACCAGACGCCTAGCTCGCAACACCGTCTGAGAGCTCCAGGAAGTCCAAGCAGAGAAAAGCAAGTAGAAGGCAGCGATAAAGGTGACTTTCTTTTAAAAACACGCAAGAACTGGGCCGCGGGCGGCACCTGCGGTTGATGAGAACAGTTCAGTCGGTTGGCCTTATGCACTCTAAAAACAGTTGCACCCTTTGGGGTGTATATTTGCCACACAACAGTAATCGTCATCTGTTTTGTCCGCATTTCCTTTTTTTAACGCCGCGAGCCCGGTACTTTCCAGTAACGAACGGCATGAGCAGCATTACATAGCATTCCCACTAGGAAAGTAACGAGCGCAGCGTTTTCAAGAAAGGAAATGCGGGCAAGACGGATGACGATTATTGTTGTGTGGCAGATATACACTCTAAAGGGTGTAAAGTTTTCTTAGAGTGTAAGGCATATTTATTTTCATAAAAGCCGCTAAAAGCAGCCGATTCGACCTGGCGGCCCAATTTGCGAAATTCATTATGAACTTCTTTTAACATGACTTCGGCAACGGTAATACAATGAAACATTGCGATTGTTTAGTATTGTTGCGGTGCGCGCGCGTCCGAGCAGCCCGGTTGCGCGCAGCGCGGCGTGGTTTCGCGAGAAAGGTGAACAAGAGAGGAGAACTGGCCCGATAGGCGGAGCAACGCCGTGAGCAACGCCGCCAACTTCCGGCTTCACTTGGCTTCACAAAGAGTGACGTCATGGCATCTCCTGAGTTTCCTTCCTCCATGTTTCCTCTGGTGATAACCCGACATCTTTAGGGCTAGCGCTAACAATATACACTACGGTTGACCCTAAACGAGAGCACGGACTGCGGACATCATGGTGCAAACGGCTGCACTTATCGTTTCGCCGCCTCCGACGTGTTGTTTTTTGTGGCGGCGTGCTAACGACGCGGTGGCGTTTCGCTGCTTTTAAGTTGCACAGATAAATCCGCTACATTGAGCACGCCAAATGCGTAAGCTGGCGATGTCTTCTACGAAGCTGCGTTTGCTCTCGTTATGCCTCTGGCTTTCTCTCTTCCCGGCATCGTCCCTTCAATCACCTTCGTGCCGAGGTACAGTGCGGAGGCGATCTTCATTTCCGCCTTATTTCGTCTTCTGTTCCTCAATCGAAGGTGCTTTGTTTTGACGCAAGCTTCCAAGCGTGAGTTACAGTTGCTGTCAATATGGCATTCCTTTTACGAGAACTTACCACCGAAAAGCATTACGAAAAGAAACTAGGCCTGACGGTCATCAAGTGCACGCTATTGGATGACCGCACACAGTTATGATGGTGTAGATGAGGACAACACCCAGCAAAAAGAAAGAAAAAAATGTCGTTGTCATCGTAGTATAGTCGTCGTCGTCATTGTTGTTACCCGCCGTAGTCGCTCAGTGGCTATGGTGTTGGGCTGCTGAGCATTTCGATGGGGGCAAAATAGGGGCGAAAACACCCGTGTGCTTCTAGATTTAGGTGCACATTAAAGAACCCCAGGTGGTCGAAATTTTCGGATTCCCCCACTACGGCGTGCCTCATAATCAGAAAGTGGTTTTGGCACGTAAAACCCCACAATTTAATTAATCATTGTTGTTGTCTGCTTAAAGCCAAGCCTATAGAGCTGAAAATCTGCAAGCTGTTATTAAATATGGCTTCTTCTTTGTAGTTGTTTTCTCTTCCGAGCAGCGTATTTGCAATTTCGGGATATTGGAAAGAGCTTGTGGTTTGCTTAATTTATTAATAAGAAGTAGTCCTTTTCTTCTTTTTTCTATACCTTGAAATAGTGACCTGGCTGCAACGTCAGGAACACCTCTAATTTTTTCTTCTTTCCAGCATTGAGGCGCCTCGTTGCTGCTGCGCAGCTTACGAGGAGGAATTCCCGCAGTTGGCAGCTCAAAGCCCGGCATTTGACGGCGCGGCAGGACGAGGCTTCGCTAGCATCGCTTGCATTCGGCAAAAAAACAGGCGGACGCCGCCGCGCATTTCACTGTGTTGCCAGACTCTAGGAATGTGTTTTTGGATAAGAAAAGAAAACACTAAATAGGCTTTTTATTGTATTACTTGCGGCTAAGGACTAAACAACTTCGAAAAAAGTGTCACAGTGGCGCTAGCGAACGATTTCCGCGCACTTCATTCAGCTGCAAGCGTTTTAGCGGGCTGGCTTTGCGTCGTCTGACTACGTTGAGCGGAGGCACCGCGTAGCGCATGGCGTTGCAGAAGGTTTCGTGGTTTTCCAACTGTGGCTTTAGTTTGCGTAAAAGCACATAGTGGTTGTTCGCGTTTACTTCAGTGTCAGTTCCTGTTTTAAAGCCTCCTCCAACAACAAGTGTTTACTAATGCAGCCGGATAGAATTATCGGTATTTGGCGTGACATGGGCCTCTCAGCGGCTCTCGTTCTCGATGCCCTGGGCATTCCGTGCGCCGGCCCACACCGATGCAAACAGCCAGAACACAAGGCGTGGCCAGCTTCCGACTGCGATCTGTCGTCGCTCTTTTCCCTCAAGGCACTCGACCAGAAGGGACTTGTGGTCGTAGCACAGCAGGGGCGGTTTCTCGCCGAAGAAGCACAAAACGCAACTTTGCGAGCACGCGCACCGACAGCGAAAAACAAAGAGAACAGCTTCGGGCGTCACGAACGAGGAACCGTTTCGGCCCCTACGCTCGAACCAATATGGGCGTCACCACGCACACAAAAAACACAATAAGAAAAGCAATGCAATGCACACACCATTTTGTGCCATTGAACCTTCATTCGGGTTGGTAAGAAAACTGCACCGTAATTCTAATTATTATCTGTTTCGTGAGCACCTCACTTAAGTTTGTAGACGAAAAATAAGTTTACACATATTTGTTCTCTTAAACATTCAATATCCGGCTATAATATCAACGGTGTCCCTTTGACGCACAGAGAGCCCGAAATTGCGCGGTCAAATTAGCCCTAACGCCCGCATTCCGTCACTTCTGCGCGGTCAGACACTGTGGTCTGCCAGGTCGGACAAGGCGGCGTGACCCAAAGCTAGAGAAACTGTAGGCTAAATGTAGCCAAGCACATAAAAGATCAAAACGAATTTGTAGTCAACATAGCCATTTTAATCTGTATATACGTTTTCACATTCGACTGCGGTAATACCTTTTTGCACCACCCATCGTAAGAAAAAGTCCTTTACGCTGTGATGATCGACCCTTGACATTCACAACAGCGACATGATGCTTGAACACATAACACTTTTTTTTATTGGCCCCGGAAACTCAAGTTCCAACGAATCGCTGCTGAGGGAGAACCTATCGAAATGAATATCGAATGTAAGCACGAACAAAAAATGTACAGGACACTTATAGCGACTGACAACTGGCCAGAATGTTTTGTAAGACGTTGATGGAAATGATAATGATTTCTAATGATAGAACCAGGCACGCTGTTCGCAATTGAAGTAAGGATTATAATTTTAAATTGGCGAAGAAAATCTCAAAGGCCAGTAAGTGGCGATGCTTGGCAATGAAATATTGGTACTTCGCATGTAGTCTAAGAGATTACTGTAAGTCGGCTGTTATTAGGTACAACATGATTATTGCTTAAAATTGCAGTTGCTATAATATTAGACACTTCCGCTTTCTTTTATGCTTCGGAAATCAAAAGCACACGCATGGCTACGCCGACACGCTGAACTGCGCGTCAGGTGTAAAATCGTGGTTCCGTTTTCAATCCAATTGGTTTCGCTTTCACTGTTTAAGTCTTTCCGCACCGGGCCAATCGGACATAGTTATCCCGCTAACGATAGTCTGAAACGCCGCTTTCGAGACCTTCCGCTCCGTCATCGGACACACTGTGCTTACGTGAACGAGGAGAACCACATTTTCGTTTTCTAAGCAGTTCGATTTTTTCACGCCAGGCGGTAATTTTGGAATGCGCCCGGAAGTTCCGCGATCGTCAAAGTAGAAAGCAAAGATGGCCGCCTCCCGGGAGCGGTGCGTGCGCTTCGAAAGATCGCGGATGTCGTGATTCCCGTGGATCTGCGGTTGATTTTAATTGATGGATCGAGCAGCAGCGAGTCTCAGGATGCTGCGTATTCGTCGGAGAGCGACGACGATGCAAACCAGTCCGGAACATGTGCGGCCGCAGCCCGGCACGCCCTGCTGTAGTGCTTGCAGTTAAATTTTTGTAGTGGCATACCTGCTGAATGAAAAATTTTGAGTTTTTCGAAGATAGTGCCCATTAGACGGTAAAACATATTGTATGTCTCATCATTTTTACTACATATTTTTCTTAGTAGACACAAGCGTGTCTTTAAAACTTTGTTCAATTTTATCCCACAATCCTGATTCTGGCAATTTGTCTTTTTTATGACTTGCATCTCGTTAATAAAACGTTTATGCGTGAAAAGTGTATTCATTCTGCTTTTTCTTTATGTAGTACGTAAAATATTTAGTGCAGCATTTCCTTCAGAAACAAAAAATCTGGCGTAACCTACAAAATACACCTATTTTCCCCATGGTAGGGAAAGAGTTAATTACCAAAGCAGTTGGACAGGAAGAAAAGAAAATACGTAGCTATTACCGCAGAAATGCTTGACACTTCCGAAAACATGAATCGCAGGAACGTTGAAGTGCTAGACAAAATATTTTGTCACAGTTACGGCCGCACTTTTCGTCTGCTCCCACTAATGCCTGCGTATAATCACTACCGCGCTCACCTGCCACTGCTTTCAGCAAGCTTTCAGAGAACGACTACATCGATCATCACTGCAGATAAAGAATTCTGATAAAAAATGCTCCATCGCGTGTTTCGTGTTACCACTTCTTGATTGGCCACTCTGACCGGTAATCTTTCCATTGCATTAAAATATAGGTACCATGAAAATTGCTTCTGCAGTCCGTTTAATCTTCACCTTTAAGAGCGGAACGCGATAGCATTCAAATATCCCTGACTGCTTCCCACGCTTCCCGGCAACTGTAGCTTATGTAACCATAATGTTTACCTGCAAACGCTGGAGGCGACTGATATGCACGAAGGCGAACTTTCTGGTTCTTTTTTTTTCATCCCACCCTCACGGCAGGCGCCGCCGTTACCGCGGAGGCGAGTGCCATCAGGATGGTGTTGCAAGGGACCGAGCGGGGTGCGCCGCTCCTACTTAGCAGTAACCGTTTGTCTTCCTTTTTGCCTGTGTCCCCGTACCGCTTCGCACTGCACCACAAAGTCTCATGGAAAAGCAATTAGCCCAAACCATCACCCTCCTAATAAGATGGCAAACGGCAGCTCGTGAAAAGGTTTGTGTTAATAAACATATGTTTTCTGGTATATCCAAATTATGATTCCACGCTAACATGTATGCAGGTACAGTGTAAATCGTACTTTACGAATTTTCTGGCGCGTTTTACTTTGAGAAATTAAATTATTTCAGTCACGCATAAGCGCCAGCCGAAGGGCCTACATGGTTCGGGATCATTTTTCTCACACATACAATGGCGCCGACGCCGGATTTTCTGTGACACGGAGTCCCTAACGTTATCGCTTTAAAGTTCATCTCGCACGCAAAGGAAAATGGCAATAAAGCTTACCGTGACAAACGCGGAGTAGGTCCAAAGCTGTGCCCAGCGCCATACTTCAACCAGACGCCTTCGCCATGGACAAACTGGAGCGTGTCATCTAACCGTGTTTCCCTTCTCTCATGCTGTCGCCACATTCGCCCGACACCATTGCCCTCCATTTCTGAGCATAGCCGTGTTAGTACAGTGTACTGTGAAATACCCTCCACTCCCAGGCTCATCCCGATGCCCGGTGATCGAGTGTCGGGATAAGACGAAGATGAGACGACGTTGCTGGCGTGAATGTTAGCATGGTGAAGGGCGGTGTAAATTTAAGTGCGTCAAGGACAAAAGCCATCGGCTCAGACAGCGATGCACCGAGGGGGGGGGGGGGGGACGGCATTTCGCGCGCACACGCACAGCCACGCTGCCGGCTCAGCCAGTTAAAACATAGCCTTCCAGATTTGTTTCTACTCGATGAGAGTCACTTCCGGAGAGAGGATTAAGGCGCCACTTATAGCCCAAACAAAGCCAAGTCACACATTTTCAGAAGATTTTCAGATTTTCAGAAATATAGCCACGTAGCCAACTCGCCCAATTCGACGCCAAACATTTTTTTCTGTTGCCCAATTCGGCTATATGTAGCCAACCCTGGCAACACTGGCCCCGACGGACGCTCCGATGGAAAAGCAAAAATAGACAAAAGCCAACCAGCCGCCGGAAGTCGGAGGGAGACTGACAGTCGCGACGCCTGGTGAGCGCGCGAGGCGCTCCCGTCACTTCCGACGGCGATTTTCTCCGGGCGGCGTTTTTCCGATCGGACCGGGTAGCCGGCATATTTCCGATTGCTAGTTGGTACAGCGGGGCGTGGCGTCTTTTACGGCGCTCGACGTTTCTGCGCAGGCGCGAGTAAGAGCGTGCGCGAGAAAATCTGGGGGCCTTTGCCCCTTCAATATGTGCGTCTGCCTAGCCACAACGGAGAAGGTTTCTTAACGCGTGCTGTATGCGTTTGTCCCTAAGCGTGCCGGCAGAAGTCGCGGGGGGCGGTAGTCTTGAAATTAGCATCCGAAGTCGGAGGCCGGACGTAATCATATTTATTCAATCGCGTTTTTTTACTGATTAAAACAACGTGTCATTATTTCGCATTATTGGCGGCCCCTCCAGGACGTCAAAACGGCAACGAGGACATCAAAGCTGGAAGCCGGGGATTGGTCCGTGGGTTGGGGCTCGCCGAGGCCTGCCCGTGCCAGGGGAGCATACGATCGGCTGTCCGCGATAGCGGACAGCCAATTTTTTATGCGAACACCCCGTGGCACGCTTCGGCCTCCACGGCCCGAACCAACAAGCCGCCCTACTTCCAGCTTAGATCCCCCCACTACCGCTTGGCTGCCCTGGAGAGCCTGCGCCGCCTGCTTTAACATACCCTCAGGTGATCTCCTGAGGCCTCCGTTTGCCGGTTACATGTGCCCTCTTGGAGCAGTGCTTGTAAAAAAGTCAATCTATCGTAGCGACTAAAAAAGTGACCCCGACTTATACACCACTAGTCAGAACCTTGCCCCTTCAGACACAGCGATCACCAAATTGGGCGTCCATGCCCAATGGCTCACCACGCGGGCAGACAACGGCGGAGCAACTCGACCGCACTCCGCAATGCCGGCATGTCTAGGGGACGAACGCGTACAACACGCGCTAAGAAAACTCCTCCGTTGTGCCTAGGTACACTCCCATATTCAAGGAGAAAAGGCCCCCAGAATTTCTCTTTCGCACCCACTCTTACTCGCGCCTGCGCAGAAACGTCGAGCGCCCTGAGAAACGCCACGACCCGCTGTAGCTACTAGCAATTGTAAAAACGCGACCGGGTAGCCGGCGGAAGTCAAATTTTTGGACGCCGAGGGCCGAGCGTTCGCCGCTGGGCGCATTTCGTCGCCTGGACGCCGGTATTCCGCTCCACGCATCCCGGGCTTAAGAACTGCTTGTTCCGACGTGATAGTTTCTTGTGGGCCGGTGTAATGAAAGTGAGCATAAACATGATGTTTACTTTAAGCACAATGTGCGCGTCTACAGGCGTGACGGCAGACTCTCGTTTTACAGCTGCGACATGTCAAAGTGCAGGCTTGAATGGAGAGATCGCGCGTTTCGAATAGAGGGTTGGAATACACGAACGAGTTCGAACTCATAAAGAGTGACAGGGTTCCCTAAATAATCACGAGCATTTCACCAGACTAACCTCTGACCGGCATCTTACATTGAGATGAAATGCTCTTGCCAGTCCTTGACATAAATATACGTGCTCATTTCAAAGTTGAAACTCTTAAACTTGTGTAATGGGTCCGATTTCATCTGAGAGGTCGCATTCCAGAGTTCTGTACAACGGCCACAGTAATGGCGTGTCACTCAACGGCGCTGCGCTCGATTTGCAAAATAATCGCATGCTGCCTTTTGTTCTCTTAAGACGGGAAGCCCGGGATAACGGCTACAGATACATTTCGTGCCGACAGTCAAATGTATGGCGGCATTCGCGACTGCACTTTGGCAGGCGTTGTACTCGTGAGCATAGGCGTGTTGTGACTGCGGTGGTCCTCTAGCTGGAAGTGCGTGAGAGACGACTATTGTTGCCTTCGCTCTTGTGAGCATGTGCGCTACCCTTGGCTACAGGGTGGCGCACACAGTGTGGCTACAGATTCGCCTTTGTTGAAAGATCTGCATACCCGCAGCTCATTCATGCGCGTGCCTATACAGTCGCCGTGCCCATATTCGAGAGTTCTGCGTAAAGGAGGCCAACTCGTTCTTCCGCCTCAGAGGTTTCTAGCGCCAGCGGTTAGGCGGAAGCGGTACAGTGTAAACGTGCATCAGCAACTCTTCCATGCTATACCGGTGGCGTCGTACACAAGCTGTGTACCGCACCTTACAAACAGCTGGTCGTAAGAACTGCAGAGGCTTGTCCGCGCTCGCAGCCTCGACCTGTGGCTCTGTGAATCTCGCGATACAAATGTTTTCATGCATGCAAGGTGCCCACTGTACGCATGAACAGTGCGCAGTGAGAAAACAAAAACAGATATCGTAAGAAATTCAAACTGACAACAAGGTCAATTGATGCACATTTCTTCTTTAATGAGAATCCCTTTTTCGCATGTTATAAATTACATCGACCGTATTTACACTTTAAACAATACAGAAAGAAAAGCACGCACGCACCTAAAACAAATAGTGTGTCGTATATGTACAGATTCAACACAAGTTCTTACGAAGCGCTTCACTCGGCAGGACATTTCTTTTTCGCTCGTATTTCCGATGCATGTGTCAGGCACGGAAATCGAACCCATCTGGGCAAAGTCGCAGCGAAAGTTCATCAAGACCTTTCGAAGAGCACTGGGAGCACTAACGCGCACTCTTGTATTTGAAAGGGTGCAAAGTAATGACGCGCAAATACTGTGTCCATCAACTTCATTTCCAGAATTGGTGCAGAACGGAGACGTTCCACTAAGGAACGCTTACATTCTTTCTTCTTATTAATAAATCTTGACAGCAGCTGCCGAAGGACACTACGTGTCCGCCAAGTGACGTAAAACCGGGTATTCTTAAAAGATGCAGTGCTCTTAGGATGCACACTGAGCAGCTCCAAGTCAATCGCTGCAAACGGGCGCGCCACGCTTGCGGCTGTGAAAAAACAGTGACACGCCATGGAACTGCGCGTCACAGCCAATGCCGTCTTTCTTGTGATCTAGCGCCCTCTACTACTGCGAAATCAGGTCCTGCTTAGTCGTTGACAACCTTCAGCCCACGCAAAGTCAACGCGAACACTCAATGCAGTTGAGAAAAACACTCATGACGCTGGCTTATCAAAACTGGTGGCAAGGGATGGGTGGGCTATGTTGCCTGAAACGCCAAACTGCGTCAATTCCCAAGTCGCAGACTCATACCTTACCATCTTCTCTCGCTCCTTTTCAATTTCGTTTCGCATGAGTATTTTCATTTTAACGTTAAAGCTCCACGCTGCACAAAGCGCTCACGTTGCTCGACCACACTGTGGGTCGATCGAGGCGCATTGTGCCCGATGGTGAGAAAGTATCGAGTCAGCCTCTGAAAATTAAAAAAGAAAGAAAGAAAGGCTTCTTTGGTTTCAGAGGCAACGGTTAGCCTTTCCTTCAAGTGCTGTTGATGAGTGTGGGTGCCTTTAGCAGACAGAACGCAATCATGGCGTGAACAAAGGCTCGAGCAAGTGGTGCGCAAGAAGAAAAATAGAAGAGGTGTTGAAGAAGCGAGAATGAAGAAGGAGTACAAAGGAAACAAAACTCAAAGAACACGATTCTGTACACAGGGCTTTCGAACGAACATGAATGTACGATGGACGCCACACGCACGCACACATGGGTGAAGACACACACACACGTCGAGATGTCAGCGTGTCCGAACGCGCTCAGTCCTGGCACGTCGCGGCCACCTTCGGTCGGCGCTCGCAGGTCCGGCGAATCTGCCGGCGAAAGGCCCCGTCGGTCGCTCACAAGTGCACCGCAGCCCGCCTTTCTCGTCGCCATGCGCCCCATTCGACGGCGCGTGCGACGGCATATGCCGCAGAAAACCGGGCGGCTCTTAACACGACCCGGTTTTAAAAAAAACGAGCTTGTTCACCAAGAAGGGACCTACGTTCATGAATTTCTGTGCGGTTATTTGTCAAGTGCAACGTCGACGCAGGGTCCGGAGCGCGACGCATACGAAGCTGTCCTCCATTACGAAAATACATGAAGAAAATAATTAAACAGCGAGTAACAGGCTGAATGTCCTCCCTCATGTATTATGCCTTCGCTTGTTTCCTTTCTTCTAATTTAGATGTGCCGATGTGTGAAATGAATCAGTGAGAGTAAAATAAACGAAATCAGAGGCACAACAGCATACAGATTCTTATATACGTTGATCCTTGCTATAGGAGCGACGAGAAGCCAGCCCAAGGCGGCCGTTAAGCACGTTTGCATGCCTTCGAGCGCATATGCACGTTGCGTGCAGTGCAAGATTACAACCAGAAATGAGCGAGACCGCCAAGGAACAGTCCGTGCCGCGCTAATTTTTGCAACTGGATCAACGCCAAGCCTCCCGCAGCAGATGCCCAAGCAGAGGCGGCTTTCAGTTGACCAAGGTTGCTGCGACCAAAATTTAAGGAAAAGCCTGATTTCCTCAGCGCGAAGTGCAGTATGGCGAAGAGTGCTTCGTTTACCTGCCGAACATGAAGAGTTTGAATACAGCCTACCATGAAGACAGCGAGCCCGAGAACTCGCCTAAGAGCACACCTAAATGGGCACGCGGGATGCGCAGGCCGACGCCTTTATGCGTCTGCAGCTGCGACAAAGCGCGGTCGCACCGACACGCACACGGGGTGCCCAGCGGTAGAGGCCGACGTTAATTACGCGAAGCTCAGGAACTACGCGAATGACGCCCGCTTCAGTCATAATGCCATATCGAAGCACAGGACCCGTACTGAGCTTGTCAAGCCAAGACCGCGCTGCACCTCTTGCTTCATCGTTCTTGGCCCCCTTTTTTTTTCTTCTGCGTTCACTGATTAAGTCTTTCATGCGTGCGTGGCGGCTATGGTCGAAATGCGGCGCTTTAGCCCGGGCAACCAGCTCTTCTCGGTCAAAAGGCGCCAACGGGCCAGTGTCGTTTTGTTTTCGCTCGCCATACATGCCATTCACCGAGAAGGAAATCCGCGCGAGCCTCATTGCACAACGCTCCGCCGAGAGGCCGTGGTTCCTGTATGTCGGTGAAGCCCGGCGCCGTCGCGGACAGCGAAGCGCGCGCACCGTCTGAAGGGCGCTCACACTGGCGGCGGCCCCAGCGTCCACAACGCGGCGACCGGCCCGGCGTACGGTCCGCACGGGGAGCACAGTCCGCGCGGCACGTGCTCTGGCATGGCGGGCTGTCACGACAGCGGCTGCGTCGAGTCGGAGCTCGAGTCGTCCATCTGGATGTCGGGCGAGAGCGCGGCCGGCGGCCTCGGCGATGCGGGCGCCTTGCAGTCCGAGCCTCCGTGGGACGTCGAGTGCTCCTCCTCCTGCTTCTGGCGCTTGTGCTTGGTCCGCCGGTTCTGGAACCACACCTTCACCTGCAAGACAAGATGCGGTCATCACTCGCCAGCAAAACAATGCATGTTTGGGCGTGTGTGTATGGGTGGATATTGGGTGGCTGCGCGTATGCCTGGTGACACAAAACTGCGACAAAGCCAACACCGAGAAGCGTTCCGTCTGGCAGCAAAACTGTTGATATTTGTTCGTGTCCTTTCCCGTCGAAGAAGCGGCGAGACAAACCCGCGCGCCACCACAGCCGGCAATCGCACGCAGCGCGTCTAAACATCTCCCACCGGTCATTGAGCGCTCCGTGTCGCCCGTGCTCACGACGCACTGGGTTGGTGGCACGTGACAATCCTTCGCCACCGGCACCAAGAAGGCCCACTCAGAAAATAACCTTCATGGCAACTACGAACGCTTGATCTTAACGCCGAATAATGTGCGACATGCACAAATAAGAATACTTTTCAAAAGAGGGCTCGTGTTGACTTCTCACGTGCTCTGATTTTCATTATTGTTTTATGGTCATTCATAGGCCGGGGAAAGGGGCACACCGGAAGAAACAGGGAGCATATCAGACGCACACTCATCCACTACAACAAATTGTTTTCTGCTATGCAAGTATGCTTCAACCCATTTCACTAAGTAGCAGGGAATGCCGGTTAATTTCAGCTTATGTATTAGTTTCGCATGCGAAAGTTTCGTATGGAACTCTACAAGCCAGCTATACAACGAATGCCGTCTTAAACGCTGCAGAATTGCAACAGCTTTCTCGAGCACGGTGTGAGCGCCGCTGAAAAGATATCGAGCGCTGCCGTCATCCATAAAGTTTGCGCACCCAAAGGCTGCGACGGAGAATACGTCTGGGCGCGACACCCACTTACTTGACGTGTAGGACCACTTGTCTAATTATGTTAACCCTGTCGCCAAAGGAAATTCCAGGGGCCTGCTGTGTCTTCGCAGTGACCCATTGTGCTGACGCCGGCGAGTGCCAGTTTCGCACATTGCACGGACGTGTGCAGTCACTGAGGCGCTTCTGTGAATGCCTTTCTTCGTGGAGCCGCACGCGTGCTTTGCCACATTGCGAAGAGCATACGTATTGCAGTCTCACGAGCAGTACATTTGCCACGTTACTTGCGCCTCTGGCATTCTTTTCCTACATGATGGAGCACACTTGAGCATTACTTCATCGACGCTGCGCGCTGCGTGCGCACGGGTTGTAATAGTTCTTGCAGCTGAATAAAACTACGTATGCCGCAAGGCGGATACGTTTGTCATGCGTGCGCCACTCGCGCTTCTTATTCCGAACTCTCTAATCCTGTTAGTCTGCGCTGTTTTCGATTTCTTGTTTATGTTGGCGTCATTATTTCTCCTTTTTTCTTATGATGTATTATTAGCAACCTGCACTTTTTATTTTTTTCCTACTCCTGTAAGAACCTGTAGAGGCTTACAGTAGTAACAAATTTTTAAACATAAAGAGGCGCACACTAGCATAACAACGTCTAATCCAGTGGGCCGAATATACGCCAGAGATATACAAAGAAAGAAAGATACGCGTTGAAACATTAATCAGTGTGCTCATATAGTCACCCCTCCGGGCATTAACATATCTGAGCCGTTGCAGAAGGCGGCTGGAGCGCTAATGCGCTTCTTCAGTCATCCGGACTCCACGACCGTTTTTCGCGCGCTGGTGAACTGCTCCTGTGCGTATATGGGCGCACTGACTCCATGCTCAGCCTTCTTTCGTCGGGTCCCCTTCACCATGCCAGCCAACCGGGCTCGTCAACCTCAGTGCTTTCTTTTCGTTATCTCTCTTTCCCTTTCTCTGTAGAAGCAGTAGTCAACGTAAAAGCGCAAGGAGAAACTGAGACAGGCGAACAGCAAGGAGGTTAACTAGAAGGGAGTGCAGTTTGCTATTCAGGCCTGTAAGCGAAGAGAGGGGCAAAGAAGAGAGCCTGTTCAGGAACGTGGACCGCGCACGCCCATCAGACCAGCTCGCAGGACCAGCGCAAAGCGTGGCACACTGCACTCTTGCCTGATCCGCAACAGCCGTAGGGCAGATGCAAAGCGGTCAGCGTGATCGTGTAATCACGGTCCCAGCAAAGCCTGTGAACGGGAGGCTCACAGAGGAACTAACGGTGCGACTGGGACCGCGAGCGAGGGCAAACTCTGGTAAGTGGACGAAGGTGCTTGTAAGACGTTGGCTCACTCACCGTTCCAATTGGATTCATTCTGCGAAGCCTAAGAAGAAGGCGACGAGAAATAATCATGAGCATTAGAAGACTCTGGTTAATACAGAGATACGCCCCGAACCTTACCGGAGCGAGAGGCGAACGGAATACAGGCCGGGGATTCCCCCAGCGACGACAACGAGTGGTCTGACGCACTGGCTAATCGTTGGCTGGATGCTGTTGGAGTTGGCGTCTGGCACCACATGTTGAAAGGAATTTCAACCGACATCTCTCACCCTGCATTGTCGAAATGAGGCGTGACTTCCTAATTCATCATGACCATTTCGAGTGTCTGCCTGTCTGCCGGAAGCCCCGCAGTGTACAGGCCTTTTGTCTCTCTCTCTCTCTCTGTGTGTGTGTGTGTGTGTGTGTGTGTGTGTGTGTGTGTGTGTGTGTGTGTGTGTGTGTGTGTGTGTGTGTGTGTGTGTGTGTGTGTGTGTGTGTGTGTGTGTGTGTGTGTGTGAGTTTACAGAGGCCCTTTCCTCGAATTGGACCTAGAGGAGAACTTCCACGAACCCGCAACGCGCAGAAGAGACGGACAGGCGTCTATAATTCCAGGAGGTGTGACGACCTCCTCCTTTCAGCAGGCTCGGTATAACCAGAGGAGGAGGGGTCCTCTTTCTGTGCCGGTCACGTGACGTCGACGGAAGCAAGATCCCGCCCACGATTGTCGCGAGCCTATTTAAGGGGCTCCGAAATTTACTTTTGATCACTTCATGCTCTTCTCATTTTCTTTCGTCTACCTTTGAATAAACCCTGCAAGTTTCGCACTAGAAATAGTCTCGCCCTTGCATGGTCGCCATGGTCTACCGGATGCCTGCAGCCCGCCGACAACGCCACGCTACTCAATGAGTAACGTCGGTCGAGCTTCGATAGGCAGGCGCCGCTACTTCTCGGCAGCAGTACGATACGCTACCCTGGAGTACGCAACAATGCATAACGCCAGACTGATATCGCCAGAGCAAAATTTAACGACGTCCAGTTCAACATTCACCCAGCAAATGCACTGCGATAAGGCGAGGGGCAGACGAAACTGCTTCCCCTTATTATTATTATTATTATTATTATTATTATTATTATTATTATTATTATTATTATTATTTGTTTTGAACACATATACACAGTTAACAGGAAAGGGAAAGCGAAGAGCAGGCTGGTTTCAGAATTATACAGTAAATGCATAGGCGATTTCGCAAAACCATTGGACTGCAAAGCGCGGCAGGCACAACTCCTTGAACAGTCATAGGAAATCCTACAAAGATCAGCAATGAAGCAAAAACAAAAGGTAGCCACGTCTCGCGCTTTCTGCGACAACATAAAGAGCAATGAATAACAATTCTCGGCGCGAAGGTGACAGCGCATTGCCTTCTTTTTTTTTTGTCCCATTACGAAGGCTCCTGGACGCTGGCGCCTTGCTGTTCTAGGAAAATGCACAAAACAAAAAGAGACTGCACAAGCGAATTCTCCAGGGCGATTGAGACAGGCGAGTTAAGATGCAGTGCCTTTCTTTGACATTGTGAAAGGACTATGTGTGTTCAGTCGAGCAATAAGTAAATATTGCCAGAAAAAAAAGAACAAAAAAATAAGAAAGCACAACGTGTTCCTAGAAAACACTACTAGTGAGTGCGTCCCATGTAAGGAAATGTTTATGAGACACTGAGCACGGTAATGTCCCATTAAAAGAGATTAAAAGTTAAATCGGACGAGAAATATTCGCCGCAAGGAAACGTCCTCGCTCTATAGCCAGCTAGGGGCATCGTAAAATAGTGCAGGGCCAGCTACGTTCTCTTCCAGCCAGACCACGCCCTACGCACATATTATACCTGGCTGCATTATTGCGGCGCGTTTTGCTAATGTTCGCACAATGTGCTATGCGGTCGCGCTTATGTATGTCTATTATTTACAAAGATACGCTTATTCGAAACCAGCCTTTGGATTCGTCAGGCCGCGCCGGGGCAGCGACGTACGTGGTGGGAACGTGTACAGAAGGCGCAGTGGGCATTGATGTTCTGGCAGAGCGAGTGTGACTCTGGCTTCCCTCACGGCCACGAGCTCGGATTCTTATTCCGCGGGCGCCGCGGAATTCATTCGATTGCTTTTTTTTTTTTTAATATTCCGCGAATTGAGTCTTCCTCCCCCAAATAAGATTGAAGATTACGAACCGTAATTTGAGTCACTGCCTCAGCCGCATCAACTTCTCATGCCGGTAGGGCAACATGGCGGAGCACGAGAAGGAGATGATGACGATGACGAAAACATTTATTGATCCCTCCTTAAAGGGAAGGGGCCAACGGGATAGAGGGGTGGGGGACTACTTGAAGTGTGCCTCCTCCATCCTCTCAGCCCACTCCAGGATGGTCTCCTGAAGGTCGGGCCTCGAGCTGCGCAAGGCAGCCTCCCAGTGCTCCTCACTAATAATAATTGCTTGAGGAAAGGGGGAAGCGTGTGCTTGGGGCACCCCCCCATGATGTGGTTTAAGTCTGCTTTGGGAGAGACGCACAATTTGCAAGAGAGAGAAACGTAAATGGAGGGATGAATGTGGTGGAGAAGGCAAGGGGAGGGAAAGGTGCGAGTGCAGCTGTCGCCACAGAACTTGACAGGATCACTGGTACCAATCGTGTGTGTCTCGTTCTGCGTCTTTTTTTTGCGCTACAGCTCACAGCGGTCAACATATGCCAACTCGCCCAGTTTTCTGTGCTCACGCCTCTAGCGTTATTTTCGGACAAGGCAAGACAGGACAATACGGCATAGGTACGGAAAGGGACGCTTGCGTCAAGGTCCCCATGGGAATGTATATGAGGCATGCATGCAAGCTACTAATGAATCACAAAGGCGGAAAAATGGAGTACCAGTCCGTACACTTTCACACCCTTTCAGAACACTACTGGGTCCGCATCAGCAACAGGCAGCGGCTCAGCTCGCCCGCGTGCCTGGCAGCGCGAAGTGGCGCTGCCGCTGGGAGGGAGACGGGGAGAGAAACCGAGACGCCGCGTCCCGACTTGTCGCGCGCGGGCCGCGAGCAGCCCGCGCGCAACGTGTCCGGAAAAACGATTGACTCGTTCGTAGCCGACGCCCGGCGTGGGCGGCGCGCAGCTGTAACGGGCCGAATCCATTTCGCTCTCGCAACGGTTACGTACACGGCCGCCACGGAGTAACGAGAGTTCTTTAGCCAAGATACTTTCCGGGATGTGCGCTCAGTAGACCGCGCTCAGTAGTGACTCGGGTCAAAGAGGGGTCGCAGTGCAGGAAGAAACGCGAACCAAGAGAGACGCACAAGGCGCGCTCGTCTGCCACATTCCAGCCCTTTGTTGGATGTGCGGCGGGGGGAGCACAAACGCATGTTGGCACGGTGCAAGCCTCGAGTTCTTGCCGCACGCACATCTGCTCTACGCCGTTGCAAGAAGAGATGCCACGTGAAAAAGGCGGTGTGCGGTGGCCATTTACCATTACACAGCAAATGAGCAGTGCCTCTTTTATCTGGCTCGCACATTCTTTGCAAACAGCGCTGCAAGCGTTCGCAGAGCGACGGCGCTTTCGTGGGCACAAACAAAGCATTCGCATAAGAGCCGCAATACGCGTGGGCATTGGAAAATGGCGTCGGAGTTGCACAACGCGATGCGACACATGCCAAGTAACGTGAGGCGCACGTTCTCCCCATGATACGCTGCCGGAATGGCCGCCTAAAGAACAAAGAAATTAAACCGCCTAAGGATTACAAAAATCATGAGCCACTCCACTCTGAGAAGGTGCATGACCAGCGAAGCTGTTTAGCATACGACACAGAGGTGACACGAAATTCTGAACACAGGGGCGGGCTCATTTAGCGGGACTTTTATGCACATTCGCGTGGACGACGGGAGCTCCGCCCCGACGAGCCGGAGGAAACTAGACACGCGTGACGTTTCGACGGGACCGCCACCACAGAAGAGCGGATGGAGGTACGCAGGCGCTTGGAACGCCGACAAAGAGAGGGCGCTGCGAACGTAGATATGGCGGGTGTAGTATCTGTTCTTATCCGCTTAATATATGCCACAGGTTGTATTTGGACCCAAGTTATCAAACTGATTTTTGCAAGTTGGCGGAGTGCTTGAAGCATGCTTCAACTCCGCCGCGGGTCGGCCCGGTATTGCATTACACTCTAAGAAGAAAAGCAGTAAATGGGGTATTGAGGTTACTCCTTTAGGGGAGGAACTGATCTCACAACGATTCCTCCCCTTAGGGGGTAAGTGCGAGGGGATGAACTGTTACTCCCCATGCGGTTACTCCTTTGAGGACTAACAGTTGTCCTTTTCCGGTGCTCCTCAAGGGAGTAACGGTCATTCCTTCCGATGTTCCGCAAAAGTGGAGTTAATGAAATTGGGCAGTTATACAGTGATAAAAAAATTAGTGAGCTGGAAAAAAAAGAAAAAAAGGCGCCCGAAAGTGGGATTCGCACTCACGTCCTCGCGTTCACAAGTGAGGTGTTCTAACCACTTCATCACGGCAGGTTGGTTGACAGGACAGGATATGGAGAGAAGGTTAAGCATCGGAAGGCAGGTGCGGCAATATAAGAGCGACTCGGCATTTTGTGTGTATGCTATGCGGGGATAGACTAACGTTGAGTGTACTTGCAGCCATCATAAGCGACTGCGAAAAGAAATCTGCCCGCGCATTCTTAGGGTGATTTAAACTGAGGCCCTACGCGATGCATGCGTGCAGCGAGCTCAAACGGGGCACTGAAGACGACAGAGAAGGCCAATTTCTCTGGCGCTTAGCGTGTCCTGTTTGAGCTACACATCGCTTCAGTTAAGTTCCTAACCTTCTTGGAACGGAAGGAACTTAGGTACTATTGGCGAAGAAAATCTAGCCGTTTATTAATGACTTGCGCGTTTAATGACTATCGCTCACTTATGGTATGCGCACGAAGGGCATGGCTGTTCACATTCAAGCTTTAAATTTCACGCAACTTCCTCGAGGCAAATTGCTGCTTTTGCATGTAGTTCAATAGACAGTGCACGAAACTCAAACTATTCACGATTTGTAGACAATACCGTTTTCGCCGCATCGCTCCACGACACCGACGAAAAGAGCGGAGTGCATCGGGAGTAACCGTTGCCGTTCGTCCTCCCGTTGCTCTCTTTCCGACCAGTACTTACTCTCCGAAGTTTGCACACGGCACGCACATTCATGCAGTTGGTGCCTTGAGGGGCGAAAACGCCCTTTTTAGGACTAACTGCCCAGTTACTCCCGTTTTCCCCGGAATTTTTGTTAGAGCGTATCTTCGGGATCAGCCCACGGATTTTGGTCTACGGACATCAATCCGTTGGAAACTAGCCATATATAGCTTCGCTGTAAAATGTCGGCTGCTCGATGCAAGGCAGCTTCGAGAGATAGGCAACATACGAGGTCCGCACAGCTCGAGCTGGCAAAGAAGATGGGCTGAAAATCTACAGGCTATGAATTAAAGCACCACACGCCATTTTCGTCGCTTTCGCGCTCTATCTCTCTCTGTATGTATTTATCACGCTCTCATTTTTTGCACTTGGCTCTCTTCTAATGGGGCCAATAAGGAACCTCTTGGCATAGGCGATGTACCCAAAGGCTAGAACTATAGATGACTCGTTCTCGCGATCAAAAAAGAAAGAAAACACCCGGTCCGAGCTCATGCAGCTTCAATGGTAAACGTCACACCGGTGCGTCACCCACGACTCGCGCCATCGCTGAAAAGAGAAAATGAACGCATCATTCGAGAGCGCCACCGATACAACGTCCTCATAAATACTTCCGAGGAAATGGCCGTCCGCCACCGGCACTCCGGTAACGCGCTGATGAAGTACACATGACCAACGAGCGTCGAACACCCGCTGCCATTCCAGTGACCAGGAAAGTGCGTCTCCAAGCCGCAACGCGGTCTATATCAAACTGTGCGCTCATGTCGCTGACCACGCCGAGGTGCAGGCAGTCATCGCGGGAACGAACCTGATCGACGCGTGCGCGACAGTTCGCAGTATCACGCGACTATTCATAGTTACCCGCCCGCCCAGCACCTCAGCTGTCAGCGCACAATGAGCACAGCGGTCGCCGGTGCCAGCTTCGCCGTGAGGCGCACGGCGAAATGATGCAATCTTCCCCACGGCAGCGCTCTTGGTTTATTGGCGGAAGTCACCTGACTGCCCCTAACACCGTCCGGAAGTCGCACAAACGCATAATTCGCCAAGTTCTCGCAAGCTTTTGGGACGTCCACACGCCGTGTGCCACGGGCGATGCGCACGCACGCACATAAGCGCTATATATACTTGGCCGCGCAGTGCTGCCGCATTCCCGTTGCCTCGGAGCTCGGGAACAGGACAGTCTGTCTTCACGTGTGCTTATGTTCGATTCGCCTGCACCACTGCGAACCAGTTCACGGCGGTTCACGAGAAGTTCAGAAACTCGGCAGCTCGATTCCGGAGGTGCAGGCCCAGCGAAACACTCGAAACGAATGCAAAGGTGCAGACGCGGTGTAGGCGTTATGCTATGTCAGACTAACGTGCACGGAATGCGTAAGTTTGAGAGGTCCTGAACTGCAGGTATGGTCGGTTTCTGGGGCGTAAATACACACCACAGTTTCGTAGATACATCAGACGTGCGTAAGCGGGGTTTTAACGGTGCTCGCGCCCACGTGCTGCGTTGTCTGCTGCGCCGCTGCTTCGCACATGTATGCCTGCACAAAGTCGGCACCGACAGTGGAGCGGGTGCAGCAAAATCATGAACCAGCCTTGCACCTTTTGAAACGAACGTCGTGGTTCTGCGGGCGCCATTGCTGCACCGCTGAATAAACGAATGGCAGGGTGCAGCACCTCGCGAACTGGTTCAAGTGGTGCAGGCGAATCGAACGTACCCGTTGTGTTTGAGGTGATATGCTGCACTTCTCTATGTTCGCCCGCCTACGATGGAGAAAGAAAACAAATTTGCGACTACAAGACGCTCAAAAAAAAAAAAAAAGAAACGTTCGCATCCCGTCGGTATGTACGGAGACTTAGTGACAGCGCCTGATCCAGTTAATGAACAAACACGTTTCTTTGCGGAGTTCATGATAGAGCAACTCCCTGCGCCTGGCTTTGTATTGATTGCTGTTCATTCGAAACTATGTAATTTCGTTACAAAGTTAACCAGCCGACACAAGGAGGCGCGGCCGTGTGCTACGATGTTACTGCCCAGCTCGGCCCCGTAACAGCGTGTAATCAAAGTCGCGTCGCATTGGATTGCGCCTCTCCACGTGTGAGCGTCATTAACTCGACCCGAGCGGACAGAGTCGGAAGTTCAGCTGCTCGACCTGACCGCTTGTGCATACATCTTGGCCGTCGTTTTGGGTGAGTCGATCAAACCAGCTGTTGCAGGCGGTTCGACAGAAGTCGCCTCGACGGTCGCTCGGCCTGACCCACTATAGCTTTCACACGAACTCGACGAGCGGATTCCGAGCCGACAAGCCAACTGGACGCGACTTCGTCGGGTTCCCGTAAATGCCTGTCTCCATTATCGTAAAACAACGATGCGGTCTGAGCCTCGAACACGCGAAAGCCGTTTGCATTCCGTGCTGCGAAAGCGGCGACAGATGCCGCGAAAGCGCTACCGAGCTGGAAGCTGCGTGCATGGAGGCGGACTCGCGAACAATGTTGCCTCCAATGCATCAAGCATGTGGGGACCTTGAGGAAGGCGTTGCACGCACGCTGCGTACCTCTAGCTTTTTCTTCGCCGCCGGCCGGCAGACGGTGAAAATAATGAAGCCAGGGGAATCAGGCTCAGGCGGCGAACAGGCGCAGAGGCCGCCACAAGCACCCCCTGGCGTCGTGCCCCTTTCGCGGCTCCCCCTCACCCGCCAGGCGAAGCGCTATCCGACGCCGCACCTTGTTGTCGCGTGGTAATGGAGTCATTAGCGTATCAGCGCCCCTGAGACAACTTGCCACTCTGTCCGCGTGTGTTCTCTTTCTTTGTTGCGGCTTCGCCCAAAGTGCGCACCGGTGTCGAGATCAACGGGTCCTTCGCCATCGACAGCAGCATTTACTCGTGACGTGTCACTTCTAAAGAAGGCAAAAAAAAAAAAAAAACTCTCGCTATTTGTGTATTATTTAAACGAGAACATATGTGCGGCAACAAATGAGTCGTACTGTCAACTGCACGGTACAGCTAATGCACGTACAGCGCTACAAAGAGGCCAGAAAGCGTCCCTGTAGCACTGCATTAGTTATGTCATTTACCAGCCGCTAGCCCAAAAATTATATTGTCAACACCAGTTTTGTTGGTTATTTTGCACATGATTGATCACAGCACATAACCTAAAGAGAGGGCAAGCAAATAGCTGGAGACGACACACACTCCTTGTGTCCTTTTGCTTTCTCTTTTTGTAGTTCTGTTCCATGTGACGAGCCAGAGTGATTAACTGATGGCGTTCCGTTCGCCGAAGCCGTGGGAACGCACTAAGGCACGGCCTCCAAGCGCGTTCAGTGGCGTCGGGTGTGAAACAGGTGACGCAGATGGCATACGACGTGCGACGCGCCCGAGAGGTGGCTGGCGAGAGAGCGTGCTGAAAAGTTGTATGCGTAGTTGGCACCGTTGCGAATCAATGGAATCCCTGCGCAAGACTGGACACCTGGCAGAAGGACCTTTCAACGAGTCCTCGCGGCGCTCGGTTTCGCCTGCCGACTGGTGGCGTGCAATATCACGCACACTCTTGGTCAAAAAACTTGAACCCACTGTGAACGGCCGGGGAGCGGCTGCGCACCGCTGCTCGCTTGCGCCGAGGATAAAGAGGGTGAGGGAAGCATGTCTCTTGCTTTCAAGCATCCTTTGATAACAGCGCTCGCGAAAAACTGGTGCAGTGGTAGTCCTGCCAGCTGCGAGGTCGTCTTGCGACCGCCGTGGGACGGCGCTTCGTGCGAGTAAATGCGCTTGCCTGGGAAAAACTGTCCTAATCATCGAAATTACCTATTACAATTTTATACTACACATTAAAAGGCGAGAGCCTTCGCATTGTGCTTTTAGATAAACTTTTTGAATGTGTTTCTGAGTGCGATGAAAACAAAAGATAATATATAAACTGGCATCTATCACTGCTGTCTAGCGTTGTTCCGGGTTTTATTGTAATATGCGGGCAATTCAATCATTGTTCGTTTAGAAAAGACCAGAAGCAGTAATTGCAACTAGAAAAACTCTCTTCGGAAAGGGCCTGTAACCACCGTTGCAATATTTCAAATACGTTGACCGCACTTCTCTATTAAGGAACGATCACACGAGGGCGCTTGGCGTTGAAGTTCTTTAAATAAACCCACAGTGAGATTATGAAAAATTTGCGGGACTGCAAGACGTTTGCCCTGCCTGAGTAGCCGACTGAGTTAGACCCTTTCATTCGGCATTTCGGAAACTGCCCACTACCTCGCCTTTTTTGATATCTTCCTGCATACTGCCTCATTGTCGTTAGGGCCCACTTTCATGCACACGTGAGGCCAGTGTAAGTTCATCCCGTTTGCATTAGGCATCACGCGTTTGAATCACGTAAAGCAGACCCGGGCCACGAGATTATAGGATTCTCGTATAGTGAAGGCGCCACACCGGCGGTGCTGTCACGGGCTCACTGGAAAAAGTATTTTGGATATAGTTTACTGAGGTATCGTTCGTCTCTACGAGAAGGGGCTTCACATGCAGTTTAAAAAAAATGGGTTATACGTAGCGTCCTTTCAACCAGAGATCTTGGATAGTTTACAGTCAAACACATGGACAAGCTGCAATTGTTCGGGGCAACCACGGACGACGCCACACTCAATGCCTTGAGGGCGTGTTCCCCCCCTGTGATTTCGTCGAGAGATGCAGGTGCCACCCTGAAGCTTATGCTATCTTGATTAATTTGCTACTTGTCACATTCATTATTACAAAAACGACATGCCATTGTGACACATTATTTAATATATCATGCAGCTGCTGAAGCCCGATCTTAGCTACGACCCTCGCAAAGTACCCGTGTTCGAGCATGCGCAGGCTTATTCATAGCGTTGTTCCTTTAATTTGGTCCCAGAAAACATTAAGTGATGATTCCGATACTCGGAATTGGGAAATTTGTGCATATCGCGTTTGACAGCGGTCGCCAGAGACCCCGGCCCGCTCATCAAGCATACGCTGCAAACGGCAGGCTAGCCGGTCGGGTGGCTTCCACTTCGCCGCTGTCGCAATGACGCCGCGCTGGCCGCACTAGTTTTTCACGAGTGTTGTCATCAAACGAGGCTTGAGAGCAAGAGACATGCTTCCCTCGCCCTCTTTATCCTCGGTGCAAGCGAGCAGTGGCGCGCGCCGGCAGCGCCGCGATAGCGGAGCGCAGCTGCTCCCCGGCCGTTGACAGCGGGTTTTTTGACCAAGACTGTACATGGGAACGTCCGCTTTCCATAAACGCTGCGGTTCAAAGATGCGGGAAAAGTGCATTTAGGGTGAAGAAGGATAAAATCGGGGCCGTTACAGGTATCGGTAAGCTTACAATATAGAGATACAGGTTTTAATAAAGGTAAATAATATAAAGATAGGGAGTATGCTATACTACCATAGGTGTAGTAAAACGCCGATTATCTCAACCAGGCCAAGCGACTATTTGTTGCCGCGCCCCTTTCAAAGGGGATGCCATTAGAAATGACCGGTCATCATCGCATATAGCGGCGAAGGGCGACGTCCTGCCAGCCTTTCTCTCGACCATTCGCCCATCGTCCCGAAAAAGAAGTCGGCCCGCCGATGCGCCCTGCTTGGCCCACGGCTCGCACGCAGCGATTCCTTCGCGGTGCCACTCGGCAATCAATGTGCGTACCGGCCGCGCGATCACGACAGCGCCGCTGTTGCGAAAGAAATTCAACAAGAAGGGACACTCGTCAAAAAATGGCGACAGGAAGCACGTCACGCCTAGTTTCAACTCCATCCGTTAGCTGACGCGAGCATCAGGAAAAAAGAATGTCAAATAAACTTACACACATTTTATTATTTTTATTTTTTCCCACTAAAGGTGAAAAAGTTTTGCGCGCAAATAAACTTATACTTAGCGACTTATTTTGCGTGCGTTGCCTAGCAACAAGCTAGCGGCACGCCAGACGCGCGTGCATACGTCATGCGCCAGACAAGCCGCAGGAGTGAGCGAGGCCGGGTGCGCATGTGGAGCTCGCGTGCTCTGCGACCCGTCTCTTTTGGATGTAGCCAGTTTTTTGGGCTCCCGGCGTTTTCTTGCGTTTTCTCTGCATTTCTACACGGCACGGCTGCACTACTGGACTACAGCAAGGTGAGGAATCTTGTTTGACAGTCTGCGCCGCACTTCAAGCACATTTAGGCTTACTGCACAAAACTGAACCTATGTAGTGACGCAGTTATCGAAAAACAGCTCCGCCGTCCAAGCCTAGTTAATTTGAGTTAATTATTCGTACTGCGGGATGTTTGCCACGCTTTCTATGAGCCCAAGCATAATTAAAGCTTATTTCGGTAGTTTTTGGGCACGCTCGCCGCACCTGGCTTTCTGACGAAAAGCACCTTCGCCGTGTGACGCAGTTTCGCTTGTACTGAATCTTACCGGGACAAGTTTTGGCGCTTTTTCTGACCCCAGACATTATTGTAACTAATTTCGCTACTGTCTGGACTACTTTTCAAGCACAGTGGCCGCGCTGGGCGTAGTGGCGCAGTTAGCGAAAAGCATCTCGGCTGTGTGCCGCAGTTAGTTTCGCGTGTACTGAATCTCAGTGGTAGAAGTTCGTGACGCATTCTCTGACCCGAAAAAGTATTGTAATTTATTTGGTAACTTTTTGGGACATATTGAGGCATGCTCTCCGCGCCTGGGGTTGTGAAGCTGTTGGCAAAAAAGCAAGTCGGCCATAGTTAGTTTTGCGTGTACTGAATTTTAGTGGGACAAGTTTGTGACGTATTTTATAGCCCTGCAACAAAATATACCTTATTTCGGTACTCACGCTTGCCGAAAACGCGACGAGCGATTGCCGAGAGTGATAACACGGGAGTGTTGCTTGCGCCGGCAGGACGCGTAAAAGATAACACGGGAGAGCTGAAGAACATGACATTCATGTATTCTGAGCGACTGAAAACAAGCTTTGCACCCACGAATCTGTCTTGAGTGCGACTAGAAGGCATTCTGCGAGCGTGTAACATGGTCTGGCTGAGCCTGTGTTGTAGTCACCTCTGTGTACTCGGCGTACCATCGCGTCGACTGAGGCCAAGTTTTGGAAACGCGCAGTCACTCGTGTATTTGCGCACTCTTTTAAAGTGCAGGAAATGATGCCCGGGAAGGGAGGGATGCTTGAAAATCGGATGCTTTCTTCACATTTTATGGCATTGTTTGTTAGGAGTCTTTGCTGCGAAATGTACGTAAAAGTGAATTTATCTGTAATGCCGCTCATTCACCACTTACGCACGTTTCGCCTCTACACGCAATACTCCTGTTAGGTCAATATACCAAAATGATACATGCTTGTAATTGACTTTCTTTCAGCTGGTGGCATCCGGTGGAGGTTCGTACGGCAACCACTGCTGCTTACCTGGTGCCACAACTTTGGAAGAATGCAGAAGCCCGGAACGAGCATTTATATAGAGCAAAATAAACATTTCATCATTTCAGAAGACGTCTTTCGTTTTCTTTATGAAATTGCACCTGACAGATTCGGCGCAGTTTTGTAAAGGTCGTTCGGAATCATTTCTACTAAATAATGAAACGATTCCACGCCAAGGCCACGCGGGGTTCAGCAGAAGCGAAAAAAAATAACTGCCGCGCCGAGCAGCGGAGCCGGCGCGGCGTGTACCAACTGGTGTTCAAAACGCGCGCGCCCAAAACCGAAACAGGAAAGTGTTTACCATACGCTTGGTGTGCTACAATCAATTCGGCCGCTGGGCTCTATGGGAGTGTCCGGTGTTGTTGAAATTTTGCTCTCTGGCCAATCAGCAGGCGCCTCTCGCGAAAGGGCAAGAAACGTTGTACATAGCTAGCAACGCCAAAACGCCTTCCCCGCGCTTCATACGATTGCAGGGTGTCGCAGGACGCAGGCCATGCCCGGCAAGCATGGCCCGGGCGCGGTGTTGCGCGAGCTTCGTTCGAGGTGCAGTAAAAAAGAAATATCGCGAAGGCACGAACGCGGAGACCGCAAGGCAGTCGTTGGGCGCCACATTTCGAGGAGGATTCGGGCGACGGAAAGGGAGACGAGTAACGAAGAGGTAAACGGTCACAATAAACGATATAAATCCGACTGTACGCATCGGAGGCCGAACGTACGTGATGCTAAAGCAGGGGAGTTTCGCAGGCACTGAAATGTGGTGAAAGAGACAGCCATGCAGATGGCGAGGACAAGGAAATGCACTCGGTGGCTGTAGACAATTGCACGTAACAATGCGGTTTGAATAGCAACGAACGTAGTGGGTGATACCTCTGGAAGAGAGGCCTTTATGCCCCAGTGTGCCACTATTGTTATTATTATTTAACGACATGGCCCAACTTTCTTGTCCCGACGCGTAGTAAACGGGGAGACCAGTTTTGAAGGCACCATGCAAGACGTTGCCAAGCCGCGATGAGGTTAAACGCGTGGCTATCACCCCACAGGCGCAAAGTAAGCGAGCGACATCTAGGACGGCCGATTAGAATCGATGGCTGGTAAAAGTGCTATTGAAACATTAACCCTAATGCCAGCGGCTTACGGTAAAATATGTTATCCCTAACGAGCGCCGCAGAGAGCTGGTGCATCGCGCGAGCGCGCAAGAAAAAAAGGCGCATAATGATGCAAGCAGGCTGGGCGCGCAAAATATGCTTATGCAACCGAGAACGCAGTGTGAGTCGTTCTGCAAGCCGGGCTTTAAGGTTGTGTGATCGACTGCGAGGGACTGCCGGATAGTGTGAGACAGCTGTGCCCCGGGAATGTTCTCCATAACGGTGCGAACTGCGCAGCTGTAGCTGTTCGCGAACAGTGGACTAAACGTCTAAGGCAATTAACCGATTCCAGAGTTCCCTTTTAAAGTATAGCTCAAGTGTGATCGCCACCTAATGACAATGCGGTATGGGCGCATTTATGTCTGCAAGAACTGATCAGTACACAAGCGAGCGGTCAAGGACATGCTGTTGGCGGTTGCACGACAACAGCTGCATGGTTCACTCAGAATTGCGGGTTTCTCGGTGCTGCGACTCCGCTTCAACGTGTAGCCGAAGAGAAAAAGCGCACTGTTTGTATATCCCCGTGCACGCGGGATAATGTTGAACACGGGACAGCAATGTCGCGCGAAAACCCCTATTTTCTATAAGCGTATAAGGTCTATAAGCGTATATAAGTGCAGCGGTGGCGTAGAGGTAGAACACCCGCCTCGCGTGCAAGAGGTCCGTGGTTCAAATCCCGGTGCCGGCAATTTTCCACCGGATTAAAAAAAAAATCCGCGTGTTGATAAAATTGCATAAACAGGCCTGGAGTGTGGCCTGATGCCGGTGACCAGAACCGGTAACGCACTCCCTCACCACAGCAGGATTGGCCACCCTGGTGCAGTACTGGGCCAACAACCTCCTATATGAACACAACAATCAAACCCCGGCCCTCAGTAGAGTGTGCTAAGAATCACTGGCTCCGCACAGGCCGCCATTGGAATATGAACCTGGCAACGTTTAACGCTAGAACGTTATCTAGTGAGGCGAGTCTAGCAGTGCTATTGGAGGAATTAGAGGGCAGTAAATGGGATATAATAGGGCTAAGTGAAGTTAGGAGGCCGAAAGAAGCCTATACAGTGCTAAAAAGCGGGCACGTCCTGTGCTACCGTGGCTTAGCGGAGAAAAGAGAACTAGGAGTCGGATTCCTGATTAATAAGAATATAGCTGGTAACGTACAGGAATTCTATAGCATTTATGAGAGGGTGGCAGGTCTTGTTGTGAAACTTAATAAGAGGTACAAAATGAAGGTTGTACAGGTCTACATCCAGTCATGATGACCAGGAAGTCGAAAGCTTCTATGAAGACGTGCAATCGGCAATAGGTAGAGTGAAACCTAAATAGACTATACTGATGGGCGACTTCAATGCTAAGGTAGGCAAGAAGCAGGCTGAAACAAGGCAGTGGGGGAATATGGCATAGGTACTAGGAATAGCAGGGGAGAGTTATTAGTAGAGTTTGCGGAACAGAATAATATGCTGATAATGAATACCTTCTTCCGCAAGCGGGACAGCCGAAAGTGGACGTGGAGGAGCCCGAACGGCGAGACTAGAAATGAAATAGACTTTATACTCTGCGCTAACCCTGGCATCATACAAGATGTGGACGTGCTCGGCAAGGTGCGCTGCAGTGACCACAGGATGGTAAGAACTCGAATTAGCCTAGACCTGAGGAGGGAACGGAAGAAACTGGTACATAAGAAGACTATCAATGAGTTAGCGGTAAGAGGGAAAATAGAGGAATTCCAGGTCAAGCTACAGAACAGGTATTCGGCTTTAACTCCGGAAGAGGACCTTAGTGTTGAAACAATGAACGACAATCTTGTGGGCATCATTAAGGAGTGTGCAATGGAAGTCGGTGGAAACTCCGTTACGCAGGATGTCAGTAAACTATCGCAGGAGACGAAAGATCTGATCAAGAAACGCCAATGTATGAAAGCCTCTAACCCTACAGCTAGAATAGAAGCGGCAGAACTTTCGAAGTTAATCAACAAGCGTAAGACAGCTGACATAAGGAAGTATAATATGGATAGAATTGAACATGCTCTCAGGAACGGAGGAAGCCTAAAAACAGTGAAGAAGAAACTAGGAATAGGCAAGAATCAGATGTGTGCGTTAAGAGACAAAGCCGGCAATATCGTTACTAATATGGATGAGATAGTTCAAGTGGCTGAGGAGTTCTATAGAGATTTATACAGTACCAGTGGCACCCGCGACGATAATGGAAGAGAGAATAGTCTAGAGGAACTCAAAATCCCACAGGTAACGCCGGAAGAAGTAAAGAAAGCCTGAGGAGATATGCAAAGGGGGAAGGCAGCTGGGGAGGATCAGGTAGCAGCAGATTTGTTGAAGGATGGTGGGCAGATTGTTCTAGAGAAACTGGCCACCCTGTATACGCAATGCCTCATGACCTCGAGCGTACCGGAATCTTGGAAGAACGCTAACATAATCCTAATCCATAAGAATGGGGACGCCAAAGACTTGAAAAATTATAGACTGATCAGCTTACTGTCCATTTCCTACAAAATATTTACTAAGGTAATCGCAAATAGAATCAGGAACACCTTAGACTTCTGTCAAGCAAAGGACCAGGCAGGATTCCGCAAAGGCTACTCAACCATAGACCATATTCACACTATCGATCAGGTGATGGAGAAATGTGCGGAATATAACCAACCCTTATATATAGCTTTCGTTGATTACGAGAAAGCGTTTGACTCTATCGAAACCTCAGCAGTCATGGAGGCATTGCGGAATCAGGGTGTAGACGAGCCGTATGTAAAAATACTGAAAGATATCTATAGCGGCTCCACAGCCACCATAGTTATCCATAAAGAAAGCAGCAAAATCCCAATAAAGAAAGGCGTCAGGCAGGGAGATACGATATCTCCAATGCTATTCACAGCCTGTTTACAGGAGGTATTCAGAGACCTGGATTGGGAAGAATTGGGGATAAAAGTTAATTGAGAGTACCTTAGTAACTTGCGATTCGCTGACGATACTGCCTTGCTTAGTAACTCAGGTGACCAACTGCAATGCATGCTAACTGTCCTGGAGAGGCAAAGCCGAAGGGTAGGTCTAAAAATTAATCTGCAGAAAACTAAAGTAATGTTTAACAGTTTCGGAAGAGAACAGCAGTTTACAATAAGTAGTGAGGCACTGGAAGTGGTAAGGGAATACATCTACTTAGGACAGGTAGTGACTGCGGATCCGGACCATGAGACAGAAATAATCAGAAGGATAAGAATGGGCTGGGGTGCGTTTGGCAGGCATTCTCAGATCATGAACAGCAGGTTGCCATTATCCCTGAAGAGAAAAGTGTATAATAGCTGTGTCTTACCAGTACTCACCTACGGAGCAGAAACCTGGAGGCTTACAAAAAGGGTTCTACTCAAATTGAGGACGACGCAACGAGCTATGGAAAGAAGATTGATAGGCGTAACGTTAAGGGATAAGAAAAGAGCAGATTGGGTGAGGGAACAAACGCGAGTTAATGACATCTTAGTTGAAATCAAGAAAAAGAAATGGGCATGGGCAGGACGTGTAACGAGAAGGGAAGATAACCGATGGTCATTAAGGGTTACGGACTGGATTCCAAGGGAAGGGAAGCGTAGCAGGGGGCGGCAGAAAGCTAGGTGGGCGGATGAGATTAAGAAGTTTGCAGGGACGGCATGGCCACAATTAGTACATGACCGAGGTTGTTGGAGAAGTATGGGAGAGGCCTTTGCCCTGCAGTGGGCGTAACCAGGATGATGATGATGATATAAGGTTTCGTTGTGCTTACCATAGCTCGCATAGCTTTCGAGAATCACTAATTGTGCATACGGTTGTATGCGGCTCGCCCAATACAGAGCGGCACAATATTCATGCAGGAATTACTATTGCCGAACGTTAACCCTGTACGTCTTGAAGCCGTACTCGGCGTCGATCTGTTGTTACGAATGCAAGTAAAAAAGGAAGAATCGTCGCTGTCGCTCTAGAGTTCCCCTTTGAACAAACAACACGCCGCGGTTTCAAAGGCGATGATGCGCCGCCATCCGTTAGCACGGCGATGTATGGCCGCCGGGGTCCGCATCGTTCCACGAAGCGCGTATGTAGTCGCGCGCCGTATGGGAGACGCACTGAGATAACGCGGTACATTCCGGCACACACCACGGAGCTGGGGATAGACGGCGTGCACGCGTCAAGAGATAAATCGCCTCCGTAATGAACGGCCGGCATATCGAGTCGACGCTGGGACCCAGGGTGCGGGAGGCAGTCCCGCTGCCGGGAAGTGCCCCGCCGGCATCGTTCGGAGGACTTTTCGTTGCTGTCCTCTACGCCGCCTCCAACGGCCTCGGTCGGTTGCGGCAGGGCCTGGAAGAATTTTTTCTTTAAATGCATGGCATGGCGCATGCCTTCTCCGTCCTGCAACCAGCCCGATGCCCTTAAACCGCTGTCGCTCATCGCGATGATCGATGAACTCTCTCCGTGCAGACCACGCGACGATCGCTCGAGGAGACGTCGCCACCAGCGTCGTGTTTCCGTTCGCAACGTGAGAAGGCAGTCGCATTATCGCGCCCGCGAGCGACACCGCGACGTAATCAGCGCGATCAATCTGCACCACGCATGAAAAAAAGAAGGAAAAAAGAAAACGCGCGGCAGTGCGAGTACACTCCCTGGAAATTGGTTGCGCGTTCGCGGAACTGACGCCCAGGGACCACACGCACGGCTGTTCCGAAAGCCGCCGTTAAATTGCACGAGCGAATCGATGGCCGCATGACGGCGCATTATGGGAACAAAAATGTATCGTGAGCGAGAGTACCCTGTGAAATCTGCCACAACGAATATTCGACGCGCTTTAAAGTAAATTACACGTTTCGTAAAGCATCGTACAAACGGGCAACGTAGCCAACGGCTGCCGAGTGCACGCAGACGATCACATTGGTTGCTCACAGTGGCGCCATTTTGGGCACACCTCTCGGGCACTGCCACACGTCTGCGGAAAAAAAGCTGCTGCCTCGAAGCTCGCCAAATCCCGCAGCCTCTGAAGCCATAGCTCGGCCAACGGCACGATGTCAAACGTATAAAGAGTATTAAAAGGAAAAAATGGCATCCCCTTTGAAATGGGGCAGCGGCAAATAGTCACCTAGCCTTCAGTTACTCCGTTATGCTATACATACTTTTCATTCCAGCATTTCTGTATACAACTCTTAATTCTTTCTCTTCCTTAAACCTTTTCTCTAAGAAGCCAACAAAACTGACACCAAGGAAAACATAGGGGAAATTACTTGTGCTTCATAAATTAAATAAAGAAACTATAAATTAATGAAAATTAAAGTGAATGAAAAAACAACCTGCCGCGGGTGGGGAACGATCCCACAACCTTTGCATTCCTCAAAAGCTTTCTTGAAGCTAAACTGTCAATGCTATGTTTTATTGCATCATTCTTTTAACGAAACCCCATTGCCATAGCCCACAGCACTACTTAGTCAGAGTCATTATTTTAGCAACTATATATTTTACGCCATCCACAGCGACCGATTTTAGGCCTTTTTACAGCCATTTCACATATACCATGAGAAATTCATTGTCTAATTGATTGCGTGCATCATTCACAATGCACCGTTAACATTACCTTTGTCATGGCGCTCTTTGGCCATACCTGGCCCTTGCGCCATAAAACGCCACACATCATCAACCTTCGCATTCCGCCACAATCTTCTCATTTCGATGCCACAACCTTTGCGAAACCCGCCGTGGTTGCTCAGTGGCTATGGTGTTAGGCGGCTGAGCACGAGGTAGCGGGATCGAATCCCGGCCACGGCGGCCGCATTTCGATGGGCACGAAATGCGAAAACACCCGTGTACTTAGATTTAGGTGCACGTTAAAGAACCCCAGGTGGTCTAAATTTCCGGAGTCCTCCACTACGGCGTGCCTCATAATCAGAAAGTGGTTTTGGCACGTAAAACCTCGTAATTTAATTTTAACCTTCGCGAAATGCGAAGGTTGTGGCATCGTTCCCCACCTGCGGCAACTTATTTCTTCATCCACTTTAATTTCCATTAATTTATCGTTTCTTTATTTCATTTATTAAGCACAAGTAATTCCCCTATGTTGTCGTGGGTGTCAGTGTTTGTTGGCTTCTTATATGACTAATAAAACTCGGGCCCCTCGGTTAACCCCCTTTCTTCTCGTTTATACCTTTTCTAGTTACTTGTACCGTTAGCTGTGCCTGCAGTGGATCCGGTCGTATCAATCGCTTCCCTGCTTTTTTCCACTAAGACTCTAACCGTCTCTTGCTGATCTCGACTCCTGACCGGCTGATGCTTTCGTCCACTATAAATCCAAGCGCTTCTGGAAGGTGCACATTACCTACGAGTGTCACTGGGTGAAGCACTTGCAATTCCATGAGAATGTGCTTAGTGGCCTCCGCATTATTGCTGCAGCATACACAACAAGCCTCATCTAGTTGCCAATATTTGCTCCGGCATGTTTTTGTCCTTAGGCAACCAGCTCGATCCTCAGAGGCACAATGTGTTGTACTCGGCAGCGCCCTCGAGGAGACCGGTGGAAAAATATCCGAAGCAAACGCCCACACCGTATACGCACCACCGGCTATGAGGTTCCGCTGCTGCTGGGAATTACGTCGTAGGTTGGATTCGAAGCCGCGACGGCCGCATTTCGTGGTGAGTACGGAATATGAAAAATGCACCGACGATTACGATGCTCCATACACTCTGAAGCAAAATTACGCGCTTTTGCCACACAACGATAATCGTCATCTGTCTTGTCCGCATTGCCGCGGCGAGCCCGGTACTTCCCAGAAACGAATGGCATGCGCGTTATCAGCATGACATAGAATTCCCGACAGGAAAGTAGCGTGCGCGGCGTTTTCAAGAAAGGAAACGTAAGCAAGGCAGATGACGATTATCGTTGCGCGGCAGAGATACACCCCAAAGGGTGTACTTTTACCTAAGAGTGTAATGCCGGATTTGAGCTCAGCTCTATACGTGTTTCCGTTTCGCGATATATTCGCTGGAGCGGGCGGCCCGCTGCGTCACCAATCGGGAGATCGCGAGATGCAGCGCGTGGCTGGCGCGCAGCAGTCGCCGCCGACAGGCACGCGCTACTCTGGCCGCCATCGTCGCCGCAAAAGCGGTCCGATTCGGTGTCCGATCCGGCGTCCGACGCGCCGGAACGGCAGCCGGAATCGGGGTGTTTTGCCGTGCCGAAGCGCAGGATCGGACGTCCGGCGTGCGACAAACCGGGCAGATCGTCCGACGCGTCCAACAACCGCACCGTCGTCTGGCCGCAGACAATGACATCGCGGCTGGCATGCGACGTTCTCCGACGTTCCCTCCACGGAGGCGGGGCTGGCTGGCCTGTTTCTCGCAGTCTTCTTTCCCCTTGCCTGCTGCAGTTTGTTTCCGACACGAAATAATTACCAGATCAGTAAAATTATCTCGAACACGTGCCTGTTATGCAAAGCGGCGCCTAGTGCACTATCACTACGCTACTGGCGAAATCGGGAGCCGCGACGCGAGGGCATTTCGCGGGCAGACATCACGCACCGACCACCGTCTGAGCGAGGCTGCTTGCTTCGCTTGCACGTTTGCCCTTCGCAACGACTGCGTCGAGTAAACCAATTGTACTTAATTACGGGCAACCTAACTGTACAGTGTTAATTGTTTTGGCAAACATAAGCGCTCTTCGACGAGCTCGGGTTGGATCGTAAGCGCCGTCTGCCTAGCTAGGCCTACCGGCTCTATCGCTGGCTGTTAGCGGAGTCGTCAGTGGACAACGCGCCGTCGTGAAGTGTTCTGTCACTTGCAGGGGCATGATTTTATTGACAGTGTTCGTGTAAAGCGAAGCAGTGTTGTGCAGAGTTGTTTATATTGCGTTTCTCGACGTGGCTATGAAGTCGAGCTGGGGGGCTGGATCTGGGCGGAGCTTACGCGCCGCTCAATCTTTCGGATGCACGCACCGTGTGCCCCGAATCGTCGTATCGTCGGATCGGACGCCGAGTCGTACCGTGTGTCTCCTGCTTGCTACGCTTCTTCGTGATTTGGGAGAGGGAAAGTACGCTCAGTTCTGCAGCCCATATGGGAGCACGGCGCAGCGTACTGGGGATGGGGGCGGGGAATGAAAGGGGAGAGGATAGAGGGGAAAAGGGAGAGTAGGTTTCGCCATATCCTGCGCTTCCTCCTAGCTGCACCCTCCTCCTGACGCTCTCTTCGCTATCACCGTCCTTCATTCGCCGCTGCGCTCCACGTTCGCTTGGTTACGCCGGCGCTCGCCGCAGCAGCAACGGCACCGAAGAGCTGTGCTCTAAAAGTTGGGACTCGTAGGCTTGCGCGCGGGTTTAAGAAACCGAAGTGGCATGAATCAATTGGGAACCGCTACTACGCAGTGAAACTTGGAACGAAAACTCCGCCAATGTAGTTACTTCCTTCCGAACCGTCGTGTGCTTAAAGAGCCAACCCCGAGGTGCGTAAGACAGTCTCTTGCTCACAATCATCTTCCCTATGCAGTGCCGCACTTTAGCATCCTGGCGGTGGTGACTGCCAGTATATAGGTGCCACATCGCCGCACCTAACAAAATACCGGTTATTCTGACAATTCGGCGATTCTCCTTAAAATACCGGTTGAGGCGACAACACTGAGCTCGTAGCGGCGAAGAAAAAAATATCGGCACTCGCACGGAACAAACAGCAGCATCTGTTCTTGTTTTTCCATCAGCAGATGCCTCTCCGCAACTGCAGTGATGCATCGGCCCTTCGTTGCGTTATTTTTTTTTTTATCGATTGTCCTCGGCGGTGACGAAAGGACGAAAGGGCATATCGGCAGAAGCAAACAGGAATCGGCACATAATGAACCCTCTGCCGTACAGACGCGGGTACGCAGATCGAAATAAGCCGGATTTTGAGCCCTTTACATATACCGTAAATTAACTTCAAGGCCGGGAGAAATTAAAGCATGTAAGAGTGATTAAAGTGACGGTGACGGCAGTACATACCTATTCCTACCATGACACGTAATTCAACTTACGATGCATAATAGTGTTTTCCGGATCATCCACACAAAGGTCAACGGGGCTTCGACAAAAAATTAGTAGCGGAAATACCTGACCTAGCAACTAACGTTATTATTAATGCACCATGAATGCATGTTCGCGAAGGACAAGCGCGGATGCAAGTAGTGAGAGATAATCCCGAATAAGGGACATAAGCTTAATTGGGAAACACAGAGAGGCTACAGCTTAACCATATATAGTACACGACTCTAGTGGGCTATGACAAACGGGCGGTCCCAAGCACCGTGCGCGCCAATTTCTCGGCGTCGAGTCAGCGTGCACGCCAGCTGCGCGACCGCAACGGCACGTGTAGCCGGAAAGTCGCGTGACCGAATGGCGCGAGTCGTGTACGCGTGCCATGTGCAAAAAAAAAAGGGGGGAAGAAAGGTGGCACAAATTACCAAACGTAATTGACAAAGTTAGCTCTCTTGTGTGACCTACTGCATATCCCTTGCCGCCTCTGAAGCAAGAAGGCTGACGGGCACATCAGCAGGCGCACGAAGTGGCAATCTTATTTCCAAGCACAATGCTGAACGATACCACGGCATAGTAGATTGCCATCACAGCACCCCAGTAGAAACGCCGCAGCAACCCCCTGCAGTATCCCTATAGTATCCTGGCTGACACATCGTTGCAATGACTACCCATCAGGCCAGCGCTACAGAATTACTTTCTGCATTCGCATACCCTATACCACGCTGAGAGTGCGTGGCGCACAAAATTCCTCTAGCGTCTGTTACACGATGGCTCAGTGATTGGTGCTTCCGGCTCCCACCTGCGCACTGCCACAAAGGCACAAATTCGATTCCCGGTGGCGGTATTCGACACGTTTTTGTTTCCGAGAACCGACCGTGGAACCCTTCCCCACCTGCTGCGGCGACTCTTATTGTAGGGGCGACGATGTGGTGTATCAACACCACCTCGGCGCCGCTATGACTAAACGCGGTCGGCGGACCACGTATTGTTAGTGGATTCGCCGTCGCTATCACGGCTTGCTAGAAGCGGTGGAAATCCTGAGAGAAGATGTCTTGCGGCCGTCTCACGGGGCTTAGAAGTCATGGACAGACACGGCGGCCATTGTCTGCAGGGTCAACACTGGGATCAAGAGACGCCTGCTCGGGGCAGGACCCGTGTCTGCGAGAACCCTCTCACCTCGGTGTGGTCAGTGAAACCTGTGCGGAAGTGAGTGCGTAAAACCTCCCCATCAAAGGCGGGTCGGCCGTTTTCCCTCACCTAGGGATCTAGGGAGGACAGAGCGCATTTAAGGAGCCGTTGGCGGCTCCTAGGGGTGCATTCCTCTTTCAGTCATGTTAGACTGATGAACTGCAATGTTCTCATGTAGATATTGTAAATAAATCTCATATTCCTCGTTCTCGATGAGAAGCAGCCCTTCCTTTCAATAACGTCCTCAGCGTGGGTGAGTTGGACGAGGGTGTGGGCCAGCTACCATCTGTTTCATGCCAGACCCCAAACATTACAACTGGCTGACAGCGGTGAGATCGACTTTGCGACGTGGTGCTGTGTCTGCCGTGAGTGCTTGGTTCTTGCTTTGACTCTCTAGGCTTCATTTTGTGGGTGTTCTGTTTACAACAGTAGGGAAGCTGAATTGTTGATTGTTAGCTAGGTTGTGTTTTCCTAGGCAGGTTTAGCGAGCAGGATCAAGGCAGTAATGCAGCAATCATGGAGTTAAGGACACTGCTGTGAGCCGAATTGTTGATTGTTGGTGAGGAACTGGGCCTAGAGGTACGCAAGGAATTGCTAAAATCGGAATTACTGCAGCTAATTTCCGAACAGGCCAGTGAGGAAGACATTGAAATGGGGTTACAACTTTTTGGGAAAAGAGAAGAACGGAACAGAGAGAGAGAGAGAAGAACGCGAGAAAGATCGCGATTAAAGAAAAATGCAACTTGAACTTGAAAGCAAACATCTGGAGTTGTCTCAAGGAAGTGAAGAGGCTCTGGGACGATCAAATGAGGCAGAATCAAACCGCATGGACAGCCTGTTAAAGCCATTTGAGGTCGGGAACGACATAGGATTCTTCCTAAGCAATCTTGAAAGGACTTGCGAGACGATGAACTTCGGTCCGAGTACATGGCCACAGCGGTTGCTGTCTATGTTGCCTTGAGGCTGCGGAAGTAATCGCCAGACTCAGTGCGTAGGATGCATATGTTTATGCAAAGGTTAAGGCTAACTTTTTGAAAAAGTACCGCCTTTCAGACCAAGCTTTTCGGCAGAGGTTTAGAAGCACAGGCAAGAAGGATAGCGAGCGATATCCGGAGTTTGCATATAGCTTAAAGGCCAACTTAGTCGAATGGTTGAAAAGCGCGGAACCGTACGAGAGCCGAGACATGATTGTTGAATGCATGTGTCTAGAGCAGTTTTACAAAAGCATCCCTCAATCTGTGAAGCTGTGGGTGCAAGACAGAGGATATATATGTATGTAAACACTGTGGAAAGGGCGGCTGAATTAGCCGAAGAGTACGCAACGCGTAGAAAGCTGAACGCCGAGGACGGATATTGGGACTGTCGAAATGGACCGCGTAACCCATTTCCGTTCAAAAAGGGTTCGCAGACTAGACGACTGGAGTCTGTCGACGTGGAGGAAAAGCCCTCAGAAAAGTAAGTAGAGAGATAAAACGGGGAAACCGTACAAAAAGAGCAGAAAAGAAAATTCGAATCTTTTAGACCGATCCGCTGCTATAAGTGCCAGAAACTCGGACATATCGCTGTAAACTGCGGGAAGCCTAGCGTAGTTTTCTCCTACGTGGAACGACAATATCGAACGTTTAAGCCCATATCTTCACGACCTGCAAGTTAATGGCAAACCATGCCGGGTGCCGCGAGACAGTGCCGCCACGATGGACATTGTCCATCCGCCTTACGTGACGGTAGGTGACTTCACTGGAGAAGTAGCATGGATCAAACAGGTTGTAGAAGAACACAGCGTGTGTCTGCCCATGGCCAAAGTCAAAGTTAGTGAACCGTTCGGGGAGCTCGTGACCGAGGCTGCAGTTTCCAAATTTTTGCCGCTGCAGTATACCTTACCTTTTTTCGAATCGGTCGGATCAGTTACTGCGTGACAAAGGGCTTAAACTGGGAGAGGTCGTAGTACAGGCGTTGACGCGAAGCCAAGCTCGTAAAATCGCGTCGCTTTCGGCTGAAAATGCAAAGGCTGCTCCAGCGGAAGTAGCAAAAGAGGTTACTTCAGTACACGAATCCTAGCTAAGCTCGGGGGACGAAAAAACGGTTGAGGAAACCCTGCCAGCTTACCAGCTCAATGAGAGCGGGTCACTAGGGTGTCAATGTTTACGCCTACAGGAAGAGCCAGCTGACGCACTCGCAAACGAGACAGGGTCCTTACTATCACCGGCCTCAAAGAACTTTGATCGGCTTTTATGTGTGGACAGAGAGTCACTGGCAGCCGAGCAAAAGAATGATGACACCTTAGCTAAATTGCATCGCACAGCTAAAGAAGGCATTGCTAGGCGCAACGTGACGATACAAGAGAGAGGAGGATTGTTGTATCGGCACTACAGAGACTGAAAGGGTAAGATTCTAGATCAGTTAGTCGTACCTACTAAGTACAGGGAGGACCTCTTGAGTCTCTGTCATGGAAATGGGTGGTCTGGCCACCTAGGCATAAACAAATCAAAGGAAAGATTGCTTATAGAATACTAGTGGCCTGGCTGTTTCAAAGACGTAGAAAACTTTGTAACATCATGCGACGCCTGCCAGCGCTCGGGTAAACTAGGACAAACACGGAAAGCTCCACTAAAGGTACACTGCCCTTAATAAGAGAACTTTTCAGACGACTTGTGATAGACACGGTAGGGCGTCTACCAAAGACAAAGTCGGGTTACCGGTACTTGTTTACCATACTGTGTCCGGCCGGTGGCATAGCCAGAAATTTCGTTCGCGGGGGGGGGGGGGAGGGGGGGCTCACATTTTGAACAGTGTTCAGGCCCTAAATGGAAATTCCGCTTCCAACAAACACTAGAACTTAACCTTCTCTTTCAAATGCAACAAATTAAACGAATAACATTGCCTACACTGAGCGGCTTGTCTTACCTAATTGGCTGACAAGAGGCGAGGAGCACGCTCAACTGGAGAGGGATTCGATGACGCCGAGCCACTGCACTGAAAATCGATAACCGGATGAAGAAGGTGGGGCCGGTATCTGCGATTGGTCCGCTTTCCCTTACTTAACTTGCGGTGGCTGGTCGAAAATCGCGGTAGCATGCAACGGAAGCTTAAGAATGACGCTAAAACGGATCTTCAGCAAAGAAGAATTGGTAGAACGAGGTCGTAAACGTGCCGAAAGTGCTTGAAAACGTTACACGGCCACGCGAAAAGTTTTATTATACGCAAATAAACCCATGCTCTACGACAGGTGTGAGTAGCCAGTGCATGAGCCATCGGCGGCAGCCATCTTTTATTCCTTTCCGCACGGGGCAGCCTGCGGCTATTCAGAAGAAAATTCAATTTTGTTCGGCATAATAATGCATCTTTAACGCGTACACGTCACTTTGACGCAGTGAGTTTTTGCGGTTTTGTGACGTCGAGTGACAGGCAGGTGAAGTGGGTGCAGCCCAAAAGCTTTTGACCAATAGCCGAAGTCCAATGGTGGAAAGCGTCGAATCTGATATAACTATTTTCCTTTTGTTCTGTCCAATCATGCATAATCACTGTGTGCACGTCGTTCAAGGCATTCATTGAAGATATGATCTAAATATGCCCGCCTCTCATATAAAACCCCAAATGGGGTATTTGAGGCACCAATAAATAAATGAAATAAATATCAGATGGGAAGCTCTTGCGGTTTTCGTGACGTCGCGTCCCAGAGAGGCGACGTGGGGGTGGTCCAGAAAAAGTTTTTGACCAATTGCGTAGAGCTGATTGCAGAACTAGAATAGAAAAGTTTGGAAGAGTTTTATGTTGTAGCGCCCCCGGGGTTATCACAGAAAATCGTTTCTGCGTTTTACATGTATTCGAATAGTTGGGCCCGAGCTAAAGCTTCCTCTTAAACAATTTGTCTGGGGACCAAATAGATGAACAATAACAGCGTTCCCATTGCCAGAAATGCTGCAAACGAATTCTTGAATGCTATTCTTGAATGCCTCATTTATCTCACCTGTAGGCACTTTTCGCCCTCTCGCCCTCAGCTTCGGGCTGAAGAACGCGCCGTTTATCTTCTCTAAGTTAATGGATATTGTCCTAAAGGACTTGCAGGAGTTCGCCTTCCATATCTTGATGATGTAGCAATTTTTCGGGACAGCTGGGAACAGCACGTATCGCACCTCAAACAGGTGTGTCCACGGTTGAGGGAAGCCGGCTTAACGATGAAGGCGGAAAAGTGTAGATTTGGGTGTTCGCAGGTTACTTATCTGGATCATGTTGTCAGCCAGGGCACGAGACGGCTGGCCGAGCTGAAAATAGCTACGATTGGAGAATTTTCTCAGCCGCGCACGAAAACGGACCTTCGTTCATTTTTGGGACTTCTGGGGTACTATCAACGGTACATTCCGAATTACTCACAAATGGCAAGTCCTGTAACGGACGCCATCCGAAAGGGAGCACCAAGTAACGTGCACTGGAATAAGGGCAAAGAGAACGTTTTCCAAGGTTTGAAAACGCTATTGGTTTCTCGTCCTGTGCTTCGCGCGCCAGACCACGCAAAAGAATTCATAGTTCAGTGCGACGCAAGCGACAGAGGTATGGATGTGGTGCTCAGTCAGGTCGGCCACGATAATTAGGATCATCCTATCCTCTATGCCAGCGGTAAACTAAATGTAAGAGCCTACATCGCTTCAGAGAAGGAATGTGCTTGTTTAGTTTGGGCCACCCAGAAGTTGTCGTGTTACTTGTACGGAGCGAGGCTCATCTTCGAGACCGACCACTGTCCTCTGACGTGGCTCGATCAAATGTCACGCAAAAATGGCCGCTCGCTCCGATGGAGCCTCACTCTCCAAGAGTACAACTTCTTCGTTAGATATAAGAAAGGAAAGTTGCATAGCAATGCGGATGGTTTGAGCAGGCTAATTTGAATTCTGCGTTTAAGGGTCCCGCCTCAATTTTGGGGTTGTTATAGTTAATTTTGTTAAGCCAAGCAGATCACCTCTCATTTAGCAGGACTCCATCCATGATTGCTCAATTTGTCAGCACGAAATTGCTTCAAAAATTGGCGTAGCGAAATGCAGCATTTTTTTGTTTCTGCACTTATGCTTTCTTCGAAACCTAGCGGGTCTAACGTGAGATCCAAGAAATGTCATCTTGGCGCAGAGCCGTGTTGTGGGGTTCGCTTTGCAGTTGCCTGTCCTTGTTTGATGTTTTGGGGCGGTGTCTTCATTTCATAACTGGTCGTTCCAAGCCAATACAACTCCCCCCCTTGCCACCAGCCATTCTCTTCCTGCCCAGCGGTTATCAGCACTGGCCAGTCGAGATTTTCCGGGCCATGGAGGACCTGTTACGAACGGCCTGCAAGGGTACTGACCTACAAAATTTTCCCAGCCAGCTGCAGCTGCGTAGGTGGCGAGCTTCCGAGAAGCGACCGTGAAACCCTTTCCCACCCGCTGCGGCGACTCATATTGTAGGGGCGACAATGTGCCGCATCAAGACCCGCTCGGCGCCGCTATGACTAAACGCGGTCGGCGGAGCAAGTTGGTGGATTCGCCGTCGCTGTCGCGGCTTGTTAGAAGCGGTGGAAATCCTGAGAGAAGATGTCTTGCGGCCGTCACACGGGGCTTAGAAGTCATGGACAGACACGGCGGCCATTGTCTGCAGGGTCAACACTGGGATCAAGAGACGCCTGCTCGGGGCAGGACCCGTGTCTGCGAGAACCCTCTCACCTCGGTGTGGTCAGTGAAACCTGTGCGGAAGTGAGTGCTTAAACCATCCCCATCAAAGGCGGGTCGGCTACGATGTCTTCGGACGGTCCGTTTGGTCGAACGGCCGTTTTCCCTCACCTAGGGATCTAGGGCGGACAGAGCGCATTTAAGGAGCCGTTTGCGGCTCCCCAGGGTGTATTCCTCTTTCAGTCATGTTAGACTGATGAACTGTAATGTTCTCATGTAGATATTGTAAATAAATCCCATATTCCTCGTTCTCGATGAGAAGCAGCCCTTCCCTTCAACAAGGTCCTCAGCGTGGATAAGTTGGACGACTGCATGGACCAGCTACCATCTATTTCATGCCCGACCTCAAACATTACAACAGTCACAGCGAACAGGATCCGGTAGAATATGTCGATTCATTCCGCCCGATACTATGCCACTGTTGTCATCCACTGTTCACGGCCGGTTGATCCCGTTGATAAAGCGGGCACAGCACCACTCTGACAATTGACAAGCGGGAAAAGGAAAGGCAATGGCATATAATGGTTACATTATTCCGGCCCGCGCTTCGAGCTCTACGGTAGTAAACGGTAAAGAGAGCAAAAGAAAGCTGTATGACTAACACAATGCAACGGATTTGGCAACTGCAGCAACCGCTGATGCAAACAACAACCGGTGACACGATCGCTACTGCAGCTGCGTGTCGCGGGGAAGTCAGCAATCGACTGGCGAGAAGCGGCGGCAGCAGCGAGGCCGAATCAGCGCCTTCGGGACGCCGCTCACGCAGCGAGGCCGGCGAAACGTGAGTCCGGACAGGCTTCGCCTCGAGGCTGAGACACATGCGTGGGCCGCGTCGTGAGGCGGCACCCCGCCGGTGCGCCCCACTGGTCGAGGGCCGGCCAGACGCGTCGCTGGGCGAAAAGCACGCAGAGCCCTCGCTGGCACGCTCCGGAGCCGAGGGCCTCCTCGGGCTCGCCAGGGTTTGCATAGCAACGGCGATTTCGACGCTGCCACGCTCTTGACTCGAGTATATATGCCGCAGTGGAGCTTCCATTCTTTCCTTCCGCTTCGCGAATGAGACCAATCGATGCCCTCTGAGAGCTTTGGGTATTGCTAAATCCCGAGAGGCTCAACAGATGTGAAGGACGCCGTGACAGAGCGCCGCATGGGCTTCTAACTGCTGCAGTACGTTCAGGGAACAGCAGCGACCTCACGTTTTAAACCTTCCTGCTAGCCATCCAGGGAGAAAAGGCGGACGGGTAGTTGGTTGGGACCCTATTTTCCGATGGCCACCACAGCCACGTCACGCACTCATACAAGCAAGACTCTTTCATAGCCACTTATTCCGTATGCTACGTAGGTAGGCCAAGTCGCTTCCATATACCCGGGAGTCGACGAAGGTCATTGACGCTGATTCGATGTAGACATCGTTCGATGTGTCACGCGAAATGCTGAATCTTATGGCGCGTTATACCTGTTTTTAGGCTCAGAACGTGGCGGTGCTGAAGATCACTCGGCAGTCGCCCACAATATATACATGTCAAGAAAGCTGCAGGCTGGTGTCCCTGTGTCTTACCAGATCCACTATTCTGCATGTCAGTAGAGCACTGTAATAATAATAATATTTGGGGTTTTACGTGCCAAAACCACTTTCTGATTATGAGGCACGCCGTAGTGGAGGACTCCGGAAATTTTGACCACCTGCGGTTCTTTAACGTGCACCTAAATCTAAGCACACAGGTGTTTTCGCATTTCGCCCCCATCGAAATGCGGCCGCCATGGCCGGGATGCGATCCCGCGACCTCGTGCTCAGCAGCCCAACACCATAGCCACTGAGCAACCACGGCGGGTAGTAGAGCACTGTGATATGTTCAGTAAGCAGAAGTGCAGTACAGCAGAAGGCAAAAAAGTACAATGAAATTTAATACATTTGCCGTAAAACTAATTTTGTCTGCGTAGAACGGTAACGATGACTGCCTCCTCTTAATTCGAAGTAAATTTTGCTCCACACATGTCAGAATCCGTAGGAATGGTACTAAGTCAACCAGCAACCCCCGACGCCATTTGAAGTCCGTTGCAAACGTTGAGCTCCGCTTTTCAGCCTTTTTTCATTACGCACTCTTTCGCACAGCATCTGCGCCATCTTTCTTCTTTTAATATTTCACGCTTTAATGAATGCAGATGTAAACGTATGTGTGGATTTCGTGTGCTTGGGGAGTTTACGAACCACGGCAAGCTTCAACTCTCGAAACGCGGTCAAAGCAACGCAGCCCTTCATCGAACAGCCTCATCAACTTCAAGAGCTGCGCAACCAGACAGAGACCGTGCACAGTCGTGCGCAAGGCCTGAATGGACGGCTCCCTCGGCCGCAATCCGGGCACGCACGCCCGCAGCCACGAGTGCCGCGCAGGTATCGGCGCTCGCGTCATCGAGGCCAGCCAAATGGTCGCTGCCGCTATGATGCTCTTCTCCGCACTCGCGGGCTACATCAACGCCTCTTGGCGGTCCTGCCAAGCACTCACGTGCGCCCCTGCAAAGGGCGGCAGCACAATTCCGCACAAGTCGGCTGCAGTTTCCCTTGTTCTGACCGTCGCGCATATAGCTATAGCCGCAGCTATAGATATAGCTAGCTACAGCACATGCCGAGACTTGGACAAGCCCGCATGCTTTAAGTCGTCGGCGACGAGGAACGTCGCAACAGTGAACCCGTTCCAACGCGGGAAGCTTGACACAGCCCGGGCAATGCAAGCGTCAGCTCGCTGCACCGAATTTCCCTGGACGGCGGCGCAGCGCCGGCGGCAATGGCGGACGCATCGTCGAGGCAATGAAGACCGCGCACACTCGCCGTACACTCCCCTCACTCACGCAGTCTCCGCTTCGTGGTCCGCACGCGTCCACACGCAGGCGACGTGGACCGGAATGCAGTCGTATATGTACGGCGGTCATCGATACACATCGGCCGATACGTGCGTACAAGCACGCGAAAGAAGCGCTCCAAGAGATTGTCAAAAAAAAAAAAAAAGTGCGCCCCGGCTGCTCTATTGCGTGTTTAGAATGGTCGATCGGCGCGGCCGGCGGCTCGGTCGAGGGGAGAGACGAAGACACGCGCCATGTTTTCGTCGTCGATGGCGCTTCGAAAAGGTCTCGCGAGTGGCGGCGAGTGAGCGTGAATGTTCGTTGGCGATTCAATTTACGACTTCCTGTTCGCGGCGGCCTAAACGACGGCGTTCTGGAGCCGTTTTACTCTTCTTGCCTCTTGCCGATTTCATCCTTCGCTGCGGCGTGCTCGTCTGCCCGCTGTCGTCTGCTGCCGGCCTGAACATGGGGGCAGCGGTGTCGCAGACAAGCTCCCCCGGAGGCTCGATATCTGAGCCGGTGCCGCAGCTGAATGAAGAACCCGGCCGGCTCACATCGAAACACTTAGCGATACGCGGGCATTACAGAAGACGCGCAGATTAGGGCGCTCATTTGAGTCCGCTTCTTGCTGCGCGGCCGATAGTGGAGGAACGTTGGTGCTTGCTTTCGGCTTTCCTTTCGCGTTGTCCTTGTTTTGCTCGTTCGTTTCTGCTGGCGGATGGGTTTGTATCAATGACCTCTTGCGACCGTGGCGCGAACGACTGGAGCAGTTCGCCTCGTGGGCGTTGCTCGCCGGACGGGCATCGCCGTCTCTCTGCGTCGCCACGTGAGTTTGGGAAACGAAGCGGCCTGCCACCGCGCCACTACTGGGCGTGCCGAGGCCCGCACTGGCACCGCTTCTGCAGCCGACCCTCGGGGGCCGAGGTGTTGGGTCGCGCGCCAATCGCCTGGCGAACGGCCACACTCCCACGCGAGCGATGCCCTATGTGCTGGTTACCCGGAAGGAAGGTTATGCGCTCTGCTGTGCGTGCTATTTCCCCCTACGGCGTCCTCGTGGAGCGAGGCAGCGCCACTCTGACGCGACTCTTTACACTCTAAGAAAAGTTTACACCCTTTGGAGTGCCCCTTCTGCCACACAACGATAATCATCATCTGCCTTGATGCGTTTCCTTTCTTTAACGCTGCGAGCCCGGTACTTTCCAGTAACGAACGGCATGCGCGTTATCAGCATGATAGCATTCCCGACAGGAAAGTAGCGGGCGCGGCGTTTTCAAGAAAGGAAACGCATCATGGCAGATGACGATTATCGTTGTGCGGCAGAAGGGGCACTCCAAAGGGTGTAAACTTTTCTTAGAGTGCGCTAGGTATACTCTTTTCGTGCACATTTTCGGGTCGGAAAAAACGGCGCGATGCAGCCACAACATTATATAAAGCTATGCGTAGTGATTTCCTTGGGAGTCGATAAGCAATGTGAGCTCTGTAGGCTCGAAATGGTTTTGTTACGCTGTAAAAAAAAAAAAAAAAAAAAAAAGCGCGTGAACTTCAACTATATCCGCATCTAAAGCATTTTCTTGGTCTCGCATTCGAATGAATTGTGGACTGTCGTCGAGTAAGGGCCGTCATATTAATTTATTTGGCCATTATTTTCTGCGGATCCCAAGAAAGACATGGAAGCACAACTATCCCTGAAAAGGCGACTTAGCGCCTTCTGCGTCACGGGTTCGTTGGCTCGCGCCGGTAGGTGACAATCTATAATAAGCATTGCAGGCGCGCGCTGAAAATTGTTAGGTTCGTCGGGCTCACGACGATCTTTTTTTCACAAGGAGTCTACTGAGAATAATATGTACCATATTGTGTACTACAGAACCAAGCATTGTCGCGTAGCAAGTGTAAATAGTAGCCACTGATAGCTTGGAATTACATTTACCATGCGGCATAAACTTTAAAGATTCGACTATAATCTTTCACCGGTATATATGCGCACCATAATGCTACTGTACCGAGCAAAATTACTGTTACCATACCGCGATGTTGTTTCGGAGTAATCCACTCGGTTGAAGCCAGGTTTCTGTCACTGAGTGACACTTTTCTCGACATGCCCATCGATGTGCTTATTCGTTCCATCTGCGTGTAGAGTTATTTCTTGTTCTAGATGATTCCAACATTTCTTCGTCAAATAATCACACTTGATTAAACATCAAAAGCGTCTGAAGTTGCGACCAGTACAGCTGATCCGCGTACCCCCAGTAAAGCCCTGCCGTAGATTCCATTTTCTTTCTTCTAATTGTACTCGCAACGAACATAAACACCTGAGTTTGGTATACCAAACGGAGGTTTAAAGAACGCTGTAAGAAGCGTCATTCGGTAACGTCGTGTCAGAGACGCCTGTAGACCGTGAGAGGAAGATTCCTCGCGTTTTCCCTTGATCATGCTCATCTACACTGCGCATGGCAACAAAGGAAAACAGCGCACACGATAGCATGCGAGCTCTACCCGCAGTGTTTGTATTCGCTGTACGTCGATTCGCTTCTCGCCCCTTATCCGTCCGCCGTCGTATCATGCGGAGGTTGTGGGCTCCCATCGGCGGCAAGTTGTCGTGCACTTTCCGTTCCAATGTAACCAGAGTGTCTACATTCAAATTGCGCAGTACAATTGTAGTATTCTTTCCGTGACTTGATGGCCTGTTGGTCCTTACTGATACATTTACTTTTCACCTCTCGTAATTGCGAGCCCCGCACAACGAAAGGCTCTGAAGCCAAGGCCGCCGGGCGACCGGTCCGAGTCGCCGCTTGGAACGAGATGCCAGCTCTCGGGGAGCGTGCGAAGAGAAAGCGTGAAACACGAGCACGCTCTCCACACCGTCGACAGGCTGCCCAGTTGAGGCGGCCGGAAACGGCGATCGCAGCTGGCTTTGACGCGGCGCTGCTGATGACGTGCGTCCTCTCCCTCGCGTACGGCTCCTTGCCGCCAGTCACACACAACGCGGCCGCTCAGGCAGAAGCAGCGGGCAGTCGGTGGGACGGCACAAGCCATGCGCACAAGATGGGGCGGCCTCGTCGTCAAAGACAAAGAGGGTAGCAAGCGGAGCACTGCGATAGGGCCCCCACCGCGGCCGACCGAAAGACGGACAGAACCGTTCGACAGGCGCTGCCGCGCGGGCGAGCGAGATTCGGTCTTCGTCTGGCTGGCTCGCACCATTTGTCATGTTGACGCTGCGGGCTTTTTCTGGACCCCCCCTTCCAGTGGCGTCGCCTGCGGTGGAACGGGCGGCGAGCGACAACTGCTGACCTCGGTGCCACGGCACGTCTCGAGGAAGCAGCTCGGCGGCGGTGCGAGGCCTAAATGGATTGTCACGAAGCGCCCGATTGCCTGACGCGCACGCTCACTCTAAGAGCGCCGGAGAGGGCTTTGTTTCTCGCTCATCGCGCGCCGGAATAACAGGCTCCGAGCCACTGCCCAAAGTGTTGCGTGCACGGCGGATGGCGAGTGACGAGGCAGCCTCCCGAGTAGCGCGACGGTGAATCCTACACAGGCACTGTGCGCACCGTTTCAAAGGGAGCTCCGCGCGTGCCAAGCGTTCACCTGCATGCAAAGCTTTTGGTCCCGAGTAGCATCACGGGGTTTGCTGTCCAAACGATGGCGCACATTCTATTGGGTCACAGTAGGTTTCGCCTTGAGAACGTAATAACCACATATGCTATGAAATGTTTACTTTTTTTTCCTCCCTTTCTCGAACCAGTGGTCTAATATGCCGCATATGCTCAATCGAAAGGCTTTGGTTGAACGTAAAGGACGCACGATCTGACAAGCGTGCCTGGAAGAGGCGCGCACAAGGACGCGGTTGTATCACGCGCTCCCTATATAAAGGCCACTTTGAGCGCTGTTCTGTGCTCCGAGACTTTTTCAGTTTGCGCCAAACTCGCGCGCACGCCAAAACTGCAGGGCTCGTGAGTGCCCTTGGATTTTTCAGCCCTTTCCCTGACAGTGCGTGCTGCCTGGGCGCCTGATTCGCGGTGCGCACGCTGCTGCGCTTCCGCGCATATCGCCGGTGAAGCCCTTCGCAGAGCGAGCGCGGGATTCGGTTGCACTGCACGCAACCGACGAGGCGTGTTTTAGGCGAGGCGGCTGGACCGGTGTTCACAGGAGGGGCTCGCGCATCCTCTGCCTTCGCAGGTTTGTTTGCACCGACCTATTATTCATGCATGCGGGCACCTCGAAAGACAGTGAGGAACAAGGTGGTGGTTGTCGAGGCGGCGTCATTTCTGCCGTCTTTCTTTCTTTGCTTTAATTCGGTTCCCGGCAGTGACAAAACGGGAAGGTCTTCCCGCCCGAGGTGATCAGCGCGACACCGGTCGAGCAGGCACCCGCGCGCCGCTGTGGGACGCCCATTCATTCGCCGCGTTTTCGCGCCATCTCTTGCAGGCGTGTTGCAGCGGTGGCCGCTACGTGCAAGCTTCGCGTTCTACAGCGGCGGATGATTGACCGAAATAGATACATTTAGGAAAGTTACAAGCGCGCTGCGACTTTTAGTGAGTACCGCGTGCAATGTAATTCGGATGTAGTTTTTCGTGCGTAAGTATACTTTACGCCACGCTATGTCAAATCTGTAAACAGGATGCAATGATGCTGTTCGGTGGTTCTCACACGCAGCGTTAAATACATACGCTCCGTCCGCGATTGTACGGCGTGGACATCACGATGAGTACCAGAGCCACGATGGCACGCCAAGGCCACGTGGAAAATACATTTCGTGCGGGTTGTCGCTCCTATTTTCCGATCAAGCGCAGCCAAAGTAAAGATTAAAGTTGAACAACTCTAAAGCGCTTCGCAAACTCGTATTGCATGAAACCTGTCTCGGAGAAGCCAACAGTTAGTGACAGAGCCGAGAGAGGTGATGTTCTGTGCGAGAAGCGACTCTGCGCTGTCATCACCCTCGGCCACAGAGCTTCGTCGGTTTGTGTCAAGGTCATTGCAGAGACAGCTCTCCGTTTCAACACACGCACTCGAGGCTCCGTTGCCCAGGGCTGTACTACCGAAACTCGAATTTCTTCCACGTGATTATGGAGGATCGTTAAATAGCGGCGTTGTCCCTGGACAGCTTTATTTTGTGTTATAATGTACAATGCGAAGATGCGCAAACGGAAAGTGCAGATCACGCGGACAGGAAACACTGGTGCAAGCGCAAGCCTGTCAGATTAGGCAGGACACCTCGAAAACCGCGATGGCTATATCAATTGCTCACGAAATGTTTACAGGTATGGTGCTAGGGCTTGTCACCGCAGTTTGCAGATACGAGAACTTGGGCTATTAGGTATACCAAGTATAAGGCGCAAACTTGCACTTATTGTCAACGCCATCGTCACCGCTCAGTGGCCGCCTTAATTTATCATAACTACCGCAGGAACAAATTAGCCGGCGCGCAGAAGTGCCCACTCAAAAAGGCGCACAGGCGCACTCGACAACGCAACTTCCGAGAACTTGGCCCATCGATCGCAGCCGACAACAGACGACTATATTGACACGTGTACTTACATTCAACGGGCGACCACGTTTCGCCGCCTAACAAATGTTATCGCACAGCGCGGGACGCGTCTGCATGTATCCGAAGTTTCTGGAAAGTTATCGATGCTTCTATCCGCTGTCTGTTGTCGCCGAACCCTGTGTTATCTGATTTCATCGCGTGACTCGAATGTTGTAGAACTTTGTGGAAGGCATGCGGGTCCCAACGATTAGTCTGGAACATTCGATGACTGCTGTATAAAAGCCGACGCACTTGACCCGCTGATCAGATTTTTCTACGATCGCCGACCGTGTTCGCCGCTATCGTTGTGTTATAAGTGTAGCCTGTTTTTGTGGGCACAGGTTCGCCCAATAAAAGTTAGTTTTGTCTTTCACAGTATTTGCTACTGTGTTCTTCAACGTCACCACCACGTGACAATATTATACGATACCGTCTCTCTGTCATTACTATGCTGCTGCTTTAATTCCAACTAAACGAGTCCCGAAGCAAAAGAAAACAAGAAGGACGGTGGGGACCTCCGAATGTCGCACACAAAAGGCCGCGCTAACAGCCGCCGCGCGCGCGAGGCGGCGGCTCACTGGGCCGTATAATGGTCGCCAGCTGCACGGATCGGGGCCGACCTCGTTAACGCGCAGCTTCGCTTTTTGTCCCCGCAGCGGATGTGCGCCGCGTGTCGGCGTGCGTGAAAGCGCGCGCGGTGTGCGCACACGCGCCCCAGACGCGCTGTCCGGCGCAGCCAACAGGAGCCGCTGTGCGGGCGAAGTCTGCAGGTGGAATAAGTGCCCGGACATCACGGGGCCCGCGTGGCGCTTCGCAAATAGCCGCGAGAGAGTGCCGGCTGCCTCCGGGACGGCAGTGCGTGTGTCCCATTACGTAATCGTCGATTTGACGGCAAAATGCGGCGGCATTGGCGTGGTTCGGTGCGTAACGGGTTATCTACACACGTGAGCGCGCACGAGGCAGCTGGTGTCTGTCGCGCAAATGCGCTGTGTGTGCGTATGCCACTGGTCTGCGTGCACAGGACGAAGCGCGCCGACTCGTACGGCTATAGGTTGAGGTCGCGCCGGCTGTCTTGAGTCCCACTTTGCGCGACTTCGTACAGACTTCTGCGCAGTATGCAGCAACACGAACTCTATGGTGATCTTCGCTGCGAGAATAGTTTAGACCACGCGGACTTTATTTCTCACCGGCGTGGCTTGAGAAATGCAGCCGCAGCTTGCATTTCGTGCTATAGATAGATATACTGCGGACACGTGTTGTTTCCATGAATTGAGATGCGAAGGGAAGCAAAAAAAAAAAAAACGATATGAGAGCGCCAATCGTGTAATAACTATCATTTGCGGTTGTGACTTGAAGGTATATTGTGCGGGATTCAAGGCGGTCAAGATCGTGGGGAAGTATGCACGTCATGGGCCACCATTATATGGTGCTGGAAAAAACAAAGCACCGACCTCTCTTAACGTGCTGAAGAGAGCGCGTCCAACTTATGACAACTTGCACGCCGTCGTACAACGTATCCTCACACATCTCCTGGTCTGCGTGCAGCCTCGAACTTAAATGATATTGCGCGACAAAAAAACGACACGGACGTGAGAGAAGACGACACACCAAGCGCAAACTTTGAACTAAGTTTATTGTGCCACTGCGTCGATTTTATACATTGGAGGCAGTGTAGACCGCGCATGCGCTTACAAGAAAATGAAGTGCGAATTCATGTAACATAGTTCCGAGTCATGTGATGCCGCGTCCAGGAATCTTAATTCTTTTTCTGTGAGAGCCAGAGACGGGAAGCTAACACACTTATCACCCAATTTCGCGATCACCTCGGCTTCAGATATTTCACGGATGAGCTGCGTGCTGCTACGGGAAACAATCGTGCATTGATCCTCAAGAGGTTTGCATCCATGATCGCGACAGTGGATCGCCAAGAAACCACCAGAGCCGTTTTTTACATTGTTCCTGTGTTTGCGGAGCCGATCATTGAGGCAACGCCCAGTTTGTCCGATATATTTCTTCCCACATGAAAGCGGGAGGTTGTACACCACCCGGTGGACACACTCGACATACTTTTTGCGGTAATGCTTTCTGCACTTATCGGAAGGGACGGCATTTGGATCCGTCAGCCTGCAAAGCCTGCCGAGCTTGTTGGGAGCAGAAAAAACAACTCTTACATTGGGCCACCTTTTTCAAGTTATGGGATATCCCGTGCATGTAAGGTATGACACTGACTTTAGGGCGTATGCCGGGAGGGGCATCGGCAACTGACTTCTGCGTGCTGGATCGCGCTTCTCTTAAAATGCGTCCCGCGACAGACACAAGCACCACCCTAGGACACCCGCCGTGGTTGTTCAGTGGCTATGGTGTTGGGTTGCTGAGCACGAGGTCGCGGGATCGAATCCCGGCCACGGCGGCCGCATTTCGATGGGGGCGAAATGCGAAAACACCCGTGTGCTTAGATTTAGGTGCACGTTAAAGAACCCCAGGTGATCAAAATTTCCGGAGTCCTCCACTACGGCGTGCCTCATAATCAGAAAGTGGTTTTGGCACGTAAAACCCCAAATATTATTATTATTACCACCCTAGGATATCCAGCCAAGGACAAACGTAGGGTTTGCTTTTCGAAGCTTACGTCCACTACGTGACAGCAAGACTTGCTAAGGGCATTCTTGAAGCACAAACTGATAATGGCCCGCTTAACACTGTCGCGATCATGGATGCAAGCCTCTTGAGGATCAATGCACGATTGTTTCCCGCGGCAGCACGCAGCTCATCCGTGAAATATCTGAAGCGCAGATGATCGCGAAATTGGGTGATAAGTGTGTTAGCTTCCCGTCTCTGGCTCTCGCAGAAAAAGAATTAAGTTTCTTGGACGCGGCATCACATGACTCGTAACTATGTTACATGAATTCGCACTTCATTTTCTTGTAAACGCATGCGCGGTCCGCACTGCCTCCAATGTATAAAATCGACGCAGTGGCACAATAAACTTAGTTGAAAGTTTGCGCTTGGTGTGTCGTCTTCTCTCACGTCCATGTCGTTTTTTGTCGCGCAATATCATTTAAGTAATGGATTACCAACTTGCCCGGAACGCTGGTCTCATTAAGCCTCGAACTAACGCGGGCAGTAAACGATAGCATTTTTTTCTGTCGGCAGCCACTCATTTCCGTCGTAAGGGCGCATCACAGAGAACGAGGAGACAAATTAATGATGTCAGCGTACCCGAAGTTGAGCTTTCTATCATGTCCGTACCTTCATGCTGTAGTTGCCTCTCGCGAAGCAGTCGCCGTGAAAAATGTAGGTCGCGATGCCGGCTGGCTTGATCCGCACTGATATATATGCTGCTGTTATAAATATACACTTTCAGTCCACAGGCGTTGCCGTGCGATTGCTTCGGGCGGACAAATTTACCACAGATTGCAGGCATTTGAGCAAAAAGTTACGCACGCACCCTGCAGTGCGTCCAGATTAGCTGCGTTGCCTTAAGCCACTCACGGAGTTGTGGCCTCCGAACCCTTTTGAACAGGCTGGCTTTCCCGCAGTGCCCAACAGTTATCATATTTTGTCAAATCTCGTATTGCAGAAAAGCCACATTTACGTGTGAGTAAAGCTCCTTGGCGGCGATCAGGCGTTGCTATGGGAACACGCCTGCACTGAGCGCTTTCGTGCATGTTGACGCTGCGAGTGCCTATACGCGTAGTGCGCGCCGATGGACGCGCCACTGGTGGCGGCCTTGCGCAAAACACACGGGAGAGGAGCCAGCCGCGCGCCGTAGTTTGTTGTGTCGTTGATAGTGCTTCTCTGTCTTATTCACGTTTTCAGAGCAAAATAGGCAACACCCTTCGCATGTGTGGGGTGGCCAAAGCTTCAAGGAATGTCGAAGAAGGATTGTTGCACGGTGGGGGGCTCAAATACCGGCGAAAACGCCGGTGATACGGTTCTAATCACTCCCAGCAAAGCCTCATAAGCGGGAGCAACGGTAGCAATGAATCGTCGCTTCGGCGGGAAATTTCTTATTCTCATCATTTCCTTTGTCGCTTCGGTGTTTATTTCCACTCAATTGTAGTTAAACGCGTAAGCGACGAAGTTCGTCTGCAGTGCAGCGTGCGGTTTAAATGCATTTCGCCTAAGTTCTGAATGCCGTTTGCCGCTCATATTGTTTTCCGCTTTTTTAGCGCGTTGTGCTACAAAGGCAGCACGACTGCACGAGCGCATCGTTTTGTATGTTAATGCTACAGAAGTTTGCACGAACTGAAATTGTTAGTTTTATGTGGCCCGGGAAATCCTCGGACCAGCTGTCGCGCACTTCATGTTTTTACATCTATTTTATGCGTGGCATCGCGCATGCTTAACTATTGCTAGTTGCTTCATGCATAACTCTTGTTGATTCTTTTGAGCTGCGAGGTTTTCACCCTGCCTTGTTTGTAAAGGGTATAAATCACGCTGTGTCTAATCGGAATGCTACCAAGCGAGTGCTTCTTTTACAGCTTTATTCTTTTCGCCCGAGGACATCTTGGATATTGTGGTTTTTTGGGAAACGTGTTTAGAAAATATGTAGTTCAGGGCCAGAATTGCTAATAATTGTTGCATATGGTATTTTTGTTCCATTTTTCACTGAAAAGTTCGCGTCACGTTTGGGAAGTCACTACACCTCGATGCTGTCTGAGCAGACTTAACACGCCGAGTAATTTGTTTGTTTCACAACGTAGTCGCTTCTTGCATGTGAATTTTGTACTCAATTGAATTATTTCTTATGCTTACGCCGCAGAGGACTAAACCCGGCCTTGCCGCCAGTGCTCATCTACTTTAACTGGCGCTGCTCTGCCTTTAAATATATCATGTGGCACCTCTCTCTAGTAACATTTAAAAAAAGTACTGAAAAGTTAGTCAGACTTTAGCTTTGTTCGTTTACAAGCAGCTCCCTTGGGGAATTTAAAATTGCAACATCTGCAGCGGGAACGGCAGTTCATCGGCGGTACAGCGCTAACACGCGCTCTTATTAACCCCTGCGTTTGGCGACTTTGTTGACTAGTGTACGCGCTTCCATCAATAAATTCGCAATTACTCTTCTTGAAGCGACTTTGACTGCACTTATTCGTCGATGTCACATGTATTCATCGGCAGAAAAATCACAACGGAACATGCAGACATCGCAACGTGTGCATTTGTTTGATATAAGTCTGCACTGACGACAGGTGCTTATTATTGAGGTACAGAAGCAGCATTACGGAAAGGGTAGAATTTAAAACATAACACTATCGAGACATTGCATTAGTCAACAAAATTTATCCGCTAGTTCGCATGAGCTCCCCTTCATGTAAATGGGATTCATGGCGTTTGTCTGCGGCACGCACCTGGCACGTATGTGGACCATGTTGTCCCAAACACCTGTAACATTGTGTTCATACACGCTCCCACACAGGTCAGCGTCTTCCCTACAGCTGTCACCGCAGAAGAAGACGTCCGGCGCTCGAAGAAAGCAGAAATCGCAGCCGCGAACTGCAGCCTTCCTTGCTGCAAACGGTTGTCGTCTGCTACTGCTCCCGCGCGTACTGTTGGAAGCGCCCGGTAGGTGGCTATCAGTGGCGCCTCTATAGGCAGTGCACGGGGCGTTATAACAAAAGTTTCGCTTCGGAACCACTGAGGGGCGTTGACAAAGCTCAGCATAGTGAGCACGCCTTGCTTAGGCGCGGCGTTCGCTTCTATTCAGCAGCGAATGTGACGTAGGTTGAGCCTGCAGAACAAGCGGGGAAACCTACATTGTTCTGCGGTAACAGACAGCTGGAAATTTACTGGCGCAGTGCATGCATGGGAAAATATTCAATGAAGGCAATATTACATATTGTGTCACGTTATAGCCCAGGTCTTTGAGGCTTTAGAGATTCGATGATTTGTTACAACGAGGCGGCGGATCTGAAGCGTCCAGACGCAAAGGCCAAAAGTCCTTCGAAAGAAGACGCTCATTTCATTGATCGATACTCCGGATTAGGAGGGTCGACGTGCACTCCCGCCAACAGGCGGTGCAGGGGGTACACGAAAAGTGCCTCGAGCGGCCAGACGCCCGGTAGTGTTGCGTGTATTCGCGGGCGTCTTACAGCCGGAAAAATAATTTTATGTAGAACGTATTGAGCAACAGAAAGCTGTATCGGGAGTTTTTAATTTTGCTCGACAATTTTCTGGTTGACACTTTTCATCTAATCATAATATTTGAGAAGTCGACAAATTAATTAAGACTAATTATTTAATTACACGGAATGCGAAAAATAATCTGTCTCCAAGTGACGGCGAACCACAATGCCTTGGTTCTCTCCAGCTACGCAGCATTTGCATTTTTTTTAAATCTTGGCGCATGACAGTTGGGACACCCTGTGTATTGGTATATATGGTGTCCCGGGTAACGTTAGCCAAGCTGTGCTGCGAAAAATAAAAATTTTAATTAAAATACGCGGTGCAAGACACAATTATGAGACGTACGCTGTTATAATGACCTCTGACGACGAAACACCGTAGGTCTTGTAGCTGTATCTTGCACCATGTTTTTTATTATTTTCCTTTTCGTTGAAGAGCTTGGCTAACGTTAGATGGGACACACGTACCCAACGCACTAGGCCAACGAGCGAACGCGTCTATTTCACTGCCTTCACACAAGCCCTTGGCGATGGCGACGTACGCGGACTTGTCCTGCAATTTGCGCATGGCGGCGCGGAAGCTCGCGCCCAACTCCGACGCAGCCTATTCAAATACATGTAAAACGCAGAAACGTTTTTCTGAAATAACCCCTGGACGGATTTTAATGAAATTTGTTGGATTTGATAGAGAGAGTTAATAAATTCAAGTGACTGTCGGAAGCGGAATTCCGATTTAGGGCCTGAATTTTGTTAAAAAGATATTCAAAAATTCGACAGATGGAAAATAATTGAAGCACGAATTTTACAAATTCATAGTTCTGCATCAAGAACAGATATCGCGGTTCTGTAAACGGTATTCATTAGATCATTCAAAGCGGACAAATTCGATATGTAATCTTACGTCTTACGTAAATTTGTTACGTTGTGTGCGAGGGTTCTGCAAAAGTTGTATTTCCATATTATTGAAGTTTTTTAGATTCATGTGTAACATATCGATTTTGTCCTCTTGAGATTTACTATTACATGCAATTCAGAGAATTGTGATATAATTTTTTCTGCTGCGTTACCAGAGTTGTAAACTTGATAGTTTAGTTTTCTCAAAACTTTCAATTTTTGCCAATTTTTAATAAACAATTGACGATCAAAATGATAAATTCGACACCAACAGTCACTACATTCTAGGCTTTTAAATGCAACAGACCTCGTCACATTCGTTGCCGAGAAAAACGAATTCTCCTTTGCCATGTATTCAGATAGGAGCTCCCGTCCTGCGGCACGCACTGCGCGTGCACCAGCTTGCGGGAAAACGCGGCGCCACCGCTGAACGCGCACTGGGCGGTGCCGTTCTCTCCGTTGTTCTCCACCTGCCGACTGCAGCGTCCAACTGCGCTACAAGAGAACGAACGCAAGACGGGAGCAGAAGAGGACAAAACAGCACAGAACTCTGCTGGGTTTATTACGCGCCTACCGGAATTGAGAGTTTCGATAAGATGACCGTACGCATTGTAAGTACACCAATTACGTTCTCGGAGAACACGACGCCAAGCCAAACAGACAGCACGCAAGACGCGTGCGTTGTACACCGAAGAGACGGAATCGCACGGAAGCAGAAGCGAGCGGCTGAACGCAGAAAGCAGCAACCATAAAATAACATTTAAAAAGTTGTGCTCTGCAGTAGGTGGCGCTCCCTCGCTGTGACCCACTAAGTGCGCCTGCAATATTGGTGGCGTAAAGGCAGGCAACACACAAAACTTTGGCGCACACAGCTTTTAAGGTAATATAGTTCGCTCATATTCCATGTTTGTCAACACGAACCATGAATATTGAGGGACCGTTAAAAAGGCCCAGTAGAAGAGTGAAGATCTTCCTGGCACTGGAGCAAGTCTACGCTTCAAAGGGGCAACCAGACCAAACGGACGAGTGGCAAAGAGACGCGTACAACGCACACGGAAGAGCCGAACCTCGCGAAGCAAGGCTCTGACACCGGCTCTGACGGCGCACCGGCGACGGCCCATAGGTCAGTGGGCAGTCCAATTAGCGGACGCCTGCACACGCGCAGGTGGCCGCACTCTTTCTTGGCTCGCGAATCGCAGCCGATGACAGGGCCAGCCACGCCGCTCAGTTTAGAAACGAGGGCCCAGGTTTTGTCGCGTTCACTACGTTTCTTCGTTATTCCTCCCTCTCGCCCTTCAGCATCGCCAGCCGCCGTCGACGATCGATCACTCAGCCCGACGAACCACTCGGGGCCACTGAAGAGCGTGCCCGAATCCCGTAATAGATTTGCCAGCCGTGCCCGCCATAAATCTCGGCCACGTTCTCGTCAGCTTTCCCATCCAGGATCCCCTGAATACGCGCGGGCAAAAGCATCATGCTTTTGATGCCCAAATATCATTAGCTACTCTCACGCTTTCTCTAGATGACTTCACTAGTGGCGTACGTTCATCGGTGCAGGCTCATTAGGCTTCCCAGCAAGGCGCACTGCGCCGTGGTCATGACGGGTCCTCAGCCCTGTGCCTGTTTCATCGTGCGTCAGCGAGCGGCCACAGCCCGGCCGTCCTCAGCTCTGAGCAGCTAGCGCTGCATGAAAAAAACCTTTGCGCCCCTGCTCCGTTGACGCGTCTGCATCGCAAGAGTTTCGCTATCCGGATGCCTAGTGCCGCAGGGGCATCGGCAGCAGCGGAGGCAGACGAGTACCAGCAGCCGGCATGCAGTCCGGCGTGGTCCAGTGAAAGAGGGCTGGCTGGGAGGGGGGCCCCGCCGCTAACGGCGTCCATAAATCACGGCCTCTCGGTAATCAATTGGGACGGCCACGCCTCGAAGCGTTCCTCCCTCCCGTCCACCTTCCCCGCCGGAAAACAACCACGCCTGCTGCTCCTCGTCGCCGAAACGCCGCCGCCATCTTGTTGTTCTTCAACGGGGGAAAGAGAGCCGCGCGCGCCGTCGACGACGAGCGATGTTCGAAGGCACGCGAAAACAGATCGACGGGAACGAAAATGTGGGGTTGGGTCGCGAAAGCACTTTGCTCGGCGGTCCAGCGTTGACCATGTACGGTCGCGCTTTGTCTACGTCGGCCGCCGTTTTGCCGGTACCATCGCATTTGCTGTGGTTGGAACCTAATAGCGACCGATTGCGTGTTTCGATTCGATGAGCCCCAAAGTGTCCAAGTCAAGAAATAGGTCGCGAATAGGGCATTTGCGCTCCCGCTTGGAGTGTATACAGCTCGCTGAACGGTTCTTCTTCGAGCAGGCCTTTGCATCTTGTGCCAACAACATTGAACAGAAATGCTTCCGAAGATAATTTCCCTCGTAGCGGTCACACACACCGGAGCTCGAGCGTGTCTTGGACGGACTACACAAGTGGTGCGCCTCGATCACGCGGTCTCAAGTTCCTGCATGCGCGCACACAACCACCGCGAGGAACGGGCAGTTATATGCAGAGTGAACGGTGTCCCTGCAATGCAGTGCAATCGACTCGAAACGATATTCGCTAAAGCGGAAACGCTGACCATTAAAGCTTGCTATCGTTCTTCCTGGACTGGCCTTAAAACACGCAACCATTTACGCATCATCGTAAGGACGGCACTTCTCGGGGCACGGCGTCAAAGGAGGACGCCATTGAAGGTGGCTCTCTTTTACGGCCGTCTGTGCACAGCTTATAGCGCCATGCCAGAGAATGCGTCGTCGAGCTTTTATTTAGCGTTTTATTTAGGGAAGAACGGGGCGAGATGGCTGCGGTGCCAGAGTAAGTTGTCTATAATTAGCCGGGATACGGACAGACCTGCCTGGAGGCGACTGCGGTCAATCACGGACGCTTCACGAGATGTGTAAGCGGCTTGTGCAAGTGTATGATGTCATGTGTCGACTAGTCGAACTATTTAGCGCAACAGCACAGGCTCTCCCTGAGTACTCTATCGTCTGCTCAAGCACAACTCAGACAGCGTCGGTATTGCATACATCGCAATGCACGCACCGATGCCGCAAGTCTCGGAATACGTGTGGTGCACAATGTCCCAGCGTAACTGCGCGCGATATCACAGTGTTTAGCACCCCCGGCTTTCAATAGCACAGATTGCCACAGGAACAATTATTGATTGCCCAGTGATTATATGGTGGGCAAAATTTAGTTATCTTTATATGCCGAGGATCACGCTCAGTACGAACAGGTGGCTTGCTGCAAAAAATAAAAAGAAATGACACGAAAGAACTCGGCCGGAATGCGCACTGCTGCTGACGAGCGCTAGCTTCGGATAAGCTAAGCCGCTCGTGTAAGCTGTTTCTAAAGCTCGCTAATAAAAGTGCTTCTTAAGGGAGGGAGACGTCTCCTGTGCGGGCAGACACGTCTGTCTCGCTCGATGTGGACACCCTTGTCCGCATTCGCAGACAAAAAAAATTTCTTACGCCAGACCTGCTCGTAAAGGCGGCAATACACTGCGACGTAACGCGCGCGCGCGCTCGTCTTGGCGACGTTACGTTGGCGAAAACACGACCCCCTACAGTCCGGCGGCATCTGGCGCCGACGCGGCCGGCGGCATTCAGCGCGCTCGGACGTCGTCCGGCGCCGAATGCAACCGACTGCATTTCGCGCCGACCGCGCCGAGCAAGTTAGCGCCTAGCGCCCTCTCTCGTCGAGGTAGAGACTCGCTACTCGGCAGGCTGAGCCAGAACGAGACGGCCCCTTGGCAACAAAGCGTGCCCGACCCATGCGGCTCCGAAATCGAAAGGTTTCTGGAAGTCGTCCAGCAACATCATTGTGTCTACGACACCAAAAGAATGGACTACTGGGATGCGGAGCGGGAAAACAACGCGTGGGAGCAGATACGCATGTACTCCGGCCTCTCAACACGAGCGTCAATGCTACTGCGCACGTGTGTGTATACGTCTCCGGACACGCTATGCAATCAGCGCCTGTTTGTTTGTCTTGTTTCCCTGTTTCAATCGAAGAGTGCCTGAAACTATGGAAGCGGCTGAGGGACCGCTATACTCTTGAACTGAAAGCTATTGAAGCGACGAAAAGGAGTGGCAGCGGCTACGTGTCTGTGTTATGTAGAGAGAGAGACCTGTTAAAGCGGGAGACACACGGTCCGATTCGGTGTCCAATCCGGCGTCCGACGAGCCGGAACGGCAGCCGGAATCGAGGTGTTTTGCCGTGCCGAAGCGCCGGATCGGACGTCCGGCGTGCGGCAAACCGGGCAGATTTTCATCGTCCGACACGACCGGCAACCGCACCGTCGTCTGGCCACAGCCAATGACAGCGCGGCTGGCATGTGACGTTCTCCGATGTTCCCTCCACGGAGGCGGCGCTGGTTGCCGGTTTTTCGCAGTGTTTTTTTTTTTTTCCTTGCCTGCTGCAGTTTGTTTCCGACAAGAAATAGTTGCCAGTTCAGTGAAATTATCTCGAACGTGTGCCTGTTATGCAAAGCAGCGCCTGGTACACTAGCACTAAGCTACTGGCGAGATCGGGAGCCGCGACGCGACAGCATGTCGCGGGCAGACATCCCACACCGACCGTCTGAGCGACGCTGCTCGCTTCGCTTGCACGTTTGCCCTTCGCAACGACTGCGTCGAGTAAACCAATTGTACTTAATTACGGGCGACCTAAGTGTACAGTGTTAATTGTTTTGGCAAACATAAGCGCTCTTCGACGAGCTCGGGTTGGATCGTAAGCGCCGTCTGCCTAGCTAGGCCTACCGGCCCTATCGCTGGCTGTTAGCGGAGTCGTCAGTAGACAACGCGCCGTCGTGAAGTGTTCTGTCACTTGCAGGGGCATGATTTTATTGAAAGTGTTCGTGTAAAGCGAAGCAGTGTTGTGCAGAGTTGTTTATATTGCGTTTCTCGACGTGGCTACGAAGTCGAGCTGGGGGGCTGGATCTGGGCGGAGCTTACGCGCCGCTCAATCTTTCGGATGCACGCACCGTGTGCCCCGAATCGTTGTATGCCGCATGCCGGAGCATGCGGCGCCGCACGGCAGACGGACGCCGAATCGTACCGTGGGTCTCCTGCTTAATGTTTCGTCTTGCGGAATGTGTCTGCGTCCGTGCCATCGCCGAGCAACAGCCCGGTCCGCGCGGTGGCAATCGCTACCGACAGAGAAGGCGCGCGAAAAGATTTGTTTCGATGTTCCACGACAGGCGGCACGGAGCGGCGCGGTGTTCAGCGCATGCGCTATTCCAGCTGCGGCTGGTGCGCGGCGTTGTACTGTAGGGGGACGGATTTACGCCTGACGCGGCGTAGCCGACCTGGCGTGACGTAGCGCAACCACCTCGCGCGCGCGCGCCGGGTCACGTCGAAGTGTATTGGCGCCTTAAGAGCACTTTGCAACGAATCGGACAGGCGTCCAGGCGACCGACCATTGCAAAGAGCCCTTGCAAAGAAGAGCTTCGTGAATGCGGCCCCTGAGCTATTCGCGTGCAGAAATGGAGCCATGAGATGTTTCCATGTTGCACCCCTGCCTTGTTATGCTGAACAGTTTCATTCGGCGATATCTCACGGGAGCTGGCGCATTCAGCAAAGACACGCAGACGGGCGTCCACGCACTGACCTGCGTTTCGGTGAGGCTCAGGGACTGCGCGAGCTGCTTCCTCTCGGCGCCGACAACGTAGTGGTTCTTCTCGAAGGCGTGCTCCAGCTTCAGCAGCTGCGACGGCGAAAAGGCGGTGCGGATCCGCTTGGGCTTCCGGAACGGGTGCAGCAGGAAGCCCGCCGGCTCGGGACCTGGACGGCAGAAGGGCCGCGAATGAACGTCCACCAATCGGCGCCGATTTATTTCCGCTCTCGTTATTATAGGTTTGGTTGATCGATATGCACCTTCTGCTCAACGTCCCGACACATGCAATTCGCTCTTTAAAAAAAAAGAAAACGCAGAAATTGGTTTGTAACAAATCTGCGTAGCTTTAGGAGACAGAACAACTGGAAGAACAGTCACGAATGTTGTTATGTTGACTAAAATTATGCAGCGCTGTTTCGAACCAATATAATTCTAGCAAGCCCCCAACGTTAATCTGTATTTTAAAAGTACCTGTTCTCGCAATCGCACAACTGTCACTTTTCGTCACAGTCCTTTTTCTTTCTCTTTATTTCATTCTTTCGATAGCCGAGAGCATGGACGGGATCGCTGAATCCGGTGTTATGAAATCTCACTGTCAGACATCACCGGGTCCAGCCAGGTGCAAAATAGCACGTTCAAGGAATACCAGTGCATATATCTGTGTATACTTCGATCGTCACTCGCTATTTCGGCCGCGGAAAAACCTTGATCCAGTATGCAACTGGGTCCGGTAACATTTTCAATGTTTCTACTACAGGTATTCAGGTAACTATACAGGTATGCAGCAGCGCTTCTTCGAAACAGGCAGCTAATCGCACCACGCGACTCCATGGCTGCAAAAAAGGTTACTAAAGGACGATGGTACACGCAACGACATGTGCTACGAAATGCGCTGTCCAGTTACCGCAGGTCTCCTTTCCGAAGCCGTGGTCGACATGGGAGGTGTCAACGCAGGTTCTCTGTGTTGTTTCTGTCGAGGAAACGTCATCAGCCGTGTCCGATGCGCTTCCGACCAAATTTTGCAACGTAAGTTCCCCCTCCTTCTTCCCCCTCCCCTCTACACCTTTCTCAGATTCGATTACTACCATCGTCAGAAAAGCAGCAAAGATCGGGCGACGATAATAATCAGCAGATTAGGATGGCTATCTTTCAGCCCACGACGACTTTTGGTTGCAAGCTCGTAATGGCTGACAGGCACTCGCAAGGACAACGTAAACCAAGGCTGTGCGGCAGAATGCCGCACGCTTTTGCGCGCAATGGGCATGAAAATGTGCAAACCATATCGGAGACAGATGCCGCTTAGAATCATTTCAATGCTGGCCAGCAACACACGTATTAATGCGTGGTTCACGCAAACGTGGCTGTAAATATGGCACTGCGATACAGCAGAACCATTACACAACAAGGCGACGTGTGCAGAAAAGAGCTGCACCTTGAGTGGTTAATAATCCACCTTCGACTTCTCTCTCTCTCTCTCTCTCTCTCTCTCTCTCTCCATTCTATTCGAATTTTGCTTTTGCGAGCTCGAGCCGCGAGCACCGCGCGAGATGTACAAAAAGGTCTCACGCGCGACAGTAAAGTATCTGCATTAGTCGCATTAGAATTCAAAGCACCGGAGTGTTTATTCAGCTGCCACGAATCATGAATGTCAATAGCAGCAGAAATATCTGACGCCTGCAAGGGTGGGACCGTGCACAGGCGCGAACACTCGAAAGAGAGGTCCCGCCGCGGCAGCTCGGCCCTGAAAAAGGCGGCGTGAGAACGCGACAGACGTCGCGCGCTGCCGGAAAGAGAGAGGGGGCGACAACGAGAAACATGGGCGGGACACTGAAGCGCTTCCAGGCGCGGCTAAAGAAAACGTTACGAATCGAGGTCCTCGGAGCGCTTTGTAAATAGCCCCGGCTCATCAACGCGCCGCGGCGGTTGGTAACCAGAGCGCCGAATTAGGACTCCATTGACGCCCTATGAAAACTCGCCGCGTCCCCCCGCCTAGTCCGAACGCCAAAATGCGTCACCACCGTCGTCTGCTTCTATTGTCGTCTGCCCGAGTGTGTATGCCATCGTCTGCTGCAGATCGCGCCGCCGTCGTCTGCTAAGCCGCTGAAGAAGGGGCGGATATCACCGCACCCCGCGTAGCAGTCGAGCTCATTCTGTATCCTGCCAACATCTCTGTTGGACGAAAGGGGCGGGCTTGCCCCAAGGGGGGTGTTGTATGGATATTTTGGGGGGAGTGTCATGTATACATAACAGGGACGAGCGAGCGACGTACGCTCACAATGAAGCCCTAACAAACGTATAATTCACACGCCCGCGTCCCCGAACAAACCGCGTGTCGGCAGGGCATCCACAGAATGGTATGTCGCCTCAGCACACAGCCCCTCGCCCCCGTCCAATATCCCCAGACCATGACGCGCCCAGTGTGACAAGCGCGCCCGAGCGGTTAGAGAGCGCGCCGACGCTGGCGGGAAAAGCGCGAAGCAGAAACATATGTCGCGGGTATGCGGCCGCTTTTCAGTGCGCATTAGCCCCGCTTCCATGCACCCCCGTTCCCGGCCCCCATCCTCGAGAGAGCATCACTCGAGAGCGAGCTCATCTACGAGGCAAGCGGGCGCGCGCTACCGACGACTCCCGGCTAGTCCCGGCTTCCCATTCAAGCGATTCGAGTATGGCGGCCGCCGCGTCTCTTTGAACTGGGCGAGCGACGACAATCTTTTCGCGGTGCCTGTGTTGGCAACCGCGTTAGGGCTTCTCCCCTCCTATACAACTCAACTCTCAGCCCACTTCATTGCATGCGGTGTATCCCCCTCTCTTATGCTGCTCCGACAAGGGAGACGCTTTCATTTCCGCGACCGACTCCGCTACTGCGCGCATTTAATGTTCCCGATCGAAACCGACCCTCCCCTTGCGAAGCACTTTCCTTTAACCCCGCGCCTGGCGCTTTGATCCCGTTTCGAGCCGCCGATTGGCCCGCCAGCCCGGCTGCCGAGCTCTGTGTCGGCGCATCCGGCCAATGGCGATCGCTGCCATTCATTGCGTCGCGCGATGGCAACTGGGTCGGGCGGAAGACATCCCGGCGTTGTGCTCGCCCGGCTCTCATATAATCTCTGGCCGACGTGGGCGAGTGCCTTTTTCTTCTTTACTTATGCTAGCAGCATCGATTCGCAGCCATGCTGTAAGACAGACAGCCCTCTTTTCATAAAAGGGCTCGGGGAGCCACATAAAATATCCCAACCCTAACGCCTCTCCCCATCCGACCTTCCGTTTCATATGCTTCCTCATTCACGCTTCTTTATGCACTTCTGCGCTAAACAAAGAGACATTGAACAAAAAGGCCTATAGAGGAGCAGTGATGCGTACAGTGTTCCCGCGAAAAAGATCATGGTCTTTTTGTGCGCTAAGTACGCGATCAAACCTCTCGATTCCCGTCAAATTCCGCTGAATAACATTTCGCCGTTGTGCAACCCCGCATTCATGTGTCGCTCCCCGCTCCGGACGTCTTGCACCGTCGCCGCCATTCCGCATCAACGCTCGTACGAGCGCGCCGTCGCACGTAACGTCTGCGCACCGGTAATCGGCCTGAACCATCTGCCTGAGCAGAGAAGTGCACACAGCCTTCTGTCCAGCGCTTTGCAGGGAGAGAACGTCGGTGTCACCAGCTGCTCGCGGTCCGCGTTCAAAATGCGCCTGTTACTTAACGGCGCCAGGTAATGAGAGAGCGCAGCACCCGCTAAGGATGTCCGCCTGCACGGCGTCCCGCCGCTGGAAAAGAACGTCGTTGAATTATGTTTTTTTTTTCTCTCTCTCTCTAAACAAACGGAGCGCTACCGACGCAACAAGCGTTGACGACTATAGCATTAAACGCTCTTTTCGTCAATGAACTGAGCCGTACTGTCGCATATAGTGTATATATATAGCTTCGCTACTCCTCCATTAGTCGGATACGCAGCGGCCTTCCTTCAACGATATCGACTGCAGGTACTAATCAGCGCCATTTAACATTGCGCGCTAGTCGCAGGTGTGATATACTATTCGCGTTCAATACTAAAGAGAGCCACAACCGACGCAAATGCGGTCTTGTAGCTCATTCACACCGCCCACTTGAGGAGGTCGCGCGACCATTTGGGATTGGCGACCAAAAAAGCGATTGAAGGCGACTGATGCTCATCACACCGGCAAGTGCGACCGCGCAGTCGCCATCTGCTCACAACTGCATCGCCACATAATATGAGTATAGGCAGACGTCCTTCTCTGCGCATCTGATTGGTTGAGCGGTTCTGCGACTGAAAAAAATCCAGCGGCGAGCGACCAGCCCAAGATGGTCGCTTTGCGAACAACTTGGCCGTTGTGAATGAGCCTCCACGTGGACTCCTGACGCGCCTACGATGGCAGGCGCCATGCATGTTGCGCCACTCACGTGTAAACCCCGCCTCACTTGTTCGCTGTTAACTTAAGGAGCGTCTATTCGTTTCCAGTATTATATCACATAACAGATCCTTTCAATTAACCTTGACGACGTCACGTCAAATAAACGTCCTTTTTCGTTTGCGTCCCTCCTTATTCTCCCCTAGCCGAAGAATGCAGGAATGGGTCCCTCGTGCGCCTTTGACCCTTTCCAGTCCTCCGTACTGGCGGCTGAGTTTTCGTAAACACGAACCGCGCAAATAAGCCTTTGCGTATATCGCCGGTGCTTCCTGCCTCGCTTCACTGAGGCGGCCGTCCACGGAACACATCATTCCGCAGGGCCACAGATCCGCCATACCCGACCTGGCAGGCCCAACGCGGTGCGCGAGATTGATCGGAGTGACAGGCCGGGATCAGTCTCGCTGAGCAAGGCCCCCGCGGGACGCGTGCACGCCAGGGGCCGAGAAATAGAACGACGACAATGGCTCACGGCGGGGTCATTTCTCCCGGTGCATGTGCCACAATGGCCGACCAAAGGGCACGAAACAAGAAAAAGTGACAGCAGAAACAGCGGCACATGGAAGCAAACACCAAATTTACAAAGACGGCGCATAAAGTTCACCCACGTGTTCAGGACGACAGGGTAGCTAGCCGCAGCGAATGTGCATGTATACATATATGAGCACAAAGAGTGTAGGTAGAGGTCACCGAATGTGCGCGCGTGTACGCGATAATGTCGAATGGACGCGCTCTGCAAACACGCGGTTGGTCAGCGCGCCTTCGCGCGATCAGCGCCACTTGCTCCCGTCGTGCTCCCGAAGCTGCTGCCTCGTCGACTGCACGGGGTGTCCCGCTTGAGAGGAGATTTCAAACATGAAAGGCGCGTCGGAAGCGAATGGAACCCAACCAATACTATTCGAAATAGCCTGTAGTAACTCGGGCAATTGTTTGTTTTCTCCACAACTAACTAATCAAGTTTAATTACACAACCTTTTAATTATTGGCTGAGGACCCCAAGTATGATGCGCAGATTTGTAGAGCCCCTTCACAAACCACCGATCGAGTTTACGATACGTCTCACGTAGTACTTTTTTCCGGGTTGCAAAGAAAGCCCGCGATATACTAATAAAAAAAAAGACACGTGAGGGAGCGCTTGCGCAGTGGTATCGTGCTGCTCTCAAGCGTGCGTTCGGGGAACAACGTCGGCTCCCGTCGGATGACGGCGCAAATGCATGCTGCTGGCCGGGCGCTGCCGACGAGATAAAGAACGCCCTCTCGCTTCCTCGTCGCCAGTCACGATGCAGCCGACCTTGTTCACCGAACTCACGTTTGAGAACCGCAAGGTATACCGCTGCACAAACAATCCATCACGTGGCCTTTTTTCATATTTCGCGGGCTTCCTTTGCAACCCGGAAAAAAGGACTACGTGAGATGTATCGTAAAGCAAACCACTCGATCGGTGGTTTCTGAAGGTGCTCTACAAATCTGCGTATCATACTTGGATTTCTAAGCGAATAATGAAAAAAAATTGGTAACTAAACTTAATCAATTAGTGACTTATGCAGAAAACAACAAAAAATTGCTCGAGTTATTATAGGCTATTGCGAATAGCCCTGATTCGGTTCAGTTCGCTTCCGACACGCCTTTCATTTTTTAAATTCTTGGCTCAAGTTATGTGGGACACGCCGTATACGTATACATGCGCACCAAGTCTCTTCAACAATACGCTACAAATTGTTCGAAGAAACCCTGTCACGGCGAAGACTTGACTATTTATTTCTCCTTTATATTTGACTTGGCTGCGGAAAAAAAACTATTGGATTGTTTAGGGGACACTGCACTGTACGCGCACGTGTGGTCTGCGTAGCAGCGTACGCGTGCGGCAAACAAATAGCGAATAAACAACCGACACCGAGCGCAATAAAGGTCTGCGGTGACTGCGCACTTCTGCGGTCATTGTGTGATCGAGGCAAGGAAGAAAAAAAATTTAGTTTTTCATTGCACGGAGTTGAGAGTAATGCCCACACAGCTTTCCAGCTTTCCAAGCTCTTTGCCATTAATTGCGCAGTCGCATGTAACGCAGACTTGCACCTCTTGCACAACCGCGTATACTCTCATTATGATACATGTGTGGCAATAACGGGCATAAGCCGTCTGCAATTTGGTTATTTCTATGTATTTCTTACTTTATTTCTTTTGCTTTTTCAGCCATGCATTCGGCTTTCCCCCAATTCGCGTGCTTGCAGAGCGCACACTCAAACGCACGAGCTTGCGCGGCGCTTTCTCGAAAGCAACACTGCGCGGCACCACCTGCTTGTCCGGCCGCGGTCAGCCAGACCCTCGGCTGGCCCCCAAGTGGTCGGGCTGACGCGAACCGAAAGCTCTCCGACGGGTCGCGCAGCGATATATCTCGCACATAACAACATATGTTATTTTACATCTAGCCGATAGAAAATGTCGTCCGAGTCGATGCAATGCCGCCCGCGAGATGCTGCGCGCCGCCCGTTTTTGACTTTCGCGTCACGCGCAAGAGTTCTCGCTGCACGGGGAAAAAAAAAAACTTTTTTCATAAACGTTTGCTCTGACGTTAGAAGAACCATGGAGGAAGGAAAAGAGGGAGCATTACGTCACGCAGCCAGGCTTGGCAAGCGAACGCTCCGTGAAGCCACAGTGGTGGCCCAACACGTGACCTCTTGCGTCGAGATCACGGAGCAAGAATTGAGATTTCCTGGGACATTTGGTTCCTAGTAGACATGTGCCAGTAGTTTTTATTCGCTGCGCGCTGGCTCAGCTGCCACATCATGGCTCTGCCTGCAAAACGGGAACACCAACCACGTACTTTGACGTGTTTGACACGCAATCACGTGTTGGGCCGCCACTGGCCCAGCAGATTTCGGGTTCAATCGCGTTGCGGCATGCTCCCTCCTCTCGTTTCCTTCCTCCGTGAGAACAACAGCGTGAACCACCGAAGGAACGTGTTCCGCTGTTTCCACGATCGCATGATCGACGTGATCTCTTGGAATTGAGAGGAAGCGATAGATTTCTGGCAGGTGCTGACGTCAGGCGTGGCTGTTAATCCTGATGGCCCCAATAGCAGCGCACGAGTGCCACCGCCGTTTGTGGGGACGTGACGGGCTTTGCGAAAAACACAATGATGATGTTAAACTGTGAGGTCGACTGACGCTTTTGTGACCGACAATGAAGAGCGACCAGACGGTCGCGTCAGCACTGCATGGAGACTAAAAGCAAAAAAGAGCGTCGTTCAGCTGCAACTGTAAACGTGGCAGCTTGGCCGTTCTAACATCGACGTGAACGCACATCCGCGTCAGAATAAGTTTGACCAGAACGTTGAGCAAGCGTTAGCTCGGGCCCATTTTCACTCTGATTTCCCTATTCAAATATAAGCACAACGAGGAAATGATGCTTTTATGGAACAACCGCTGAACAGATCCAAATGAAATTTGTTGCATTTTAGAAACAAATTTAAATTATAGCAACTCCAGTAAGCAGAATTTTGAATAACGACCTAGAATACTTTCTTACAACAGATTGGCAAGAATTTAAAGTTAACGTTAAAAAATAATAATCTTAAGCTGGATGTTCATGAACCTGTCCCTCTGCACCGTAAACACATGTCACAGTTCCGTAAACTGTATCCGTCAGAGAACCTAAAGTGCAGAATTTTCACATGTGAATTTACAGCTCATGTGAAGCAGTTACAAGGTTGACAGGGGTTTCGCAAAAAGTCCTACTCACAAAATAAACACCTTAGAACAGTATATAATACAACATTGCCTGCGTTAGATGTATTATGAGGTACAATTTACGGAATCATGATATCGTCTGCCTTTTTTTTTTAGTGTCGCTGTGTTTCAGAGTTGCATTGGCGCCTTAACTATGGTGGTTAGCGGAAGGGAAAGCGTGCGACGATAAACCGGTTTATTTTGTGACGCCAACTTTGACGCTCATTGCAATGGACGACCCTGACAACGACACATTGGCTCGCGATGCTGGGCTCGACTTCAGCGATTTATGCACTGATGAACGCGACCTGCTACTGAGGGCTCGCGCTGCCGGCGTCGTTGCATGGTACTACAACGGCAACTGCATGTCATGGCTGTACATATTCGCACATTTGTAGCTTTTCCTTGCGCTTCGGACAATGCATGCAAGACCGACAAACAGTTCACTCGTTGGCACACAATGATAAGTAACGTTGGATTCGCCGCTGCAACTGCCCTTGGCCAAGTTCCGCGGACCGTTCGCGCCTCCCACGACATCACATGGACGTGGAATTCTCGCTGCTCGTTCCAAATGCAAGTTTCGCGAGCCAGCAGAACCAGCGTAGCACGACGCGATAACGAAACAACTGAAACTCCAAAGCGCGCGCGGAGCAGAGTCGAGCGAAAACGAAACCTTTCGACCACCCATACTACTGAAGGGTAACGTCAAAATGCTCTTTTTTATTATATTCGAATAGAAGTAGACAAGTACCATTTTCTTCCGTCTTATAACCTAATGAAATGATCTTTTTAATACGAGTAGTTGACTACTAGTGACATAAATTATGATGAGGAGTGCCTTCGTCATCGGGCTAGCACCGGAATGTCGCTGGGGGATCTCAAATCGTGTCATGCATTTACCTCAATTTCTCAGTTACTAAAGCTTTTTTCGCGAATATACTGACGCCTTAGACGTTCTAGAGCATTGATTTATCACTTTAACTTGACTTCATAGTAACCTTTAGTGTCCCTTTAATTACGGCTCTTTCCTATATGCGGTGGTACACGGTTTACACGCACGAAAAGAGAACACACAAGCAACCATGCATCTAAACGACAGGAATTCCCGCGCCAAGAACAAAGGTGCTCCGAGCTGCGGCAGCTGCCTTTACTGTAGGTGTACAAGCCATGCTCAGCAAATAGTGCCGTCTGCATGGTCAGAAGAAAGAAGAAGAAACTGCGAGGGAGGTCGTCCTCGGTATGCATGCGCGTCAAAGGCACATGCAGATGCTGACACGCATGCGCTCACACAGCGCAAAATGGCGCAGACTGGAGGCGAGCTCCACCACTGCAAATGCTGGCGCCACCGTCGGCGTGACGTGGCATGAGGGATCACGTGTACGCAGCGGCCCCGTCGGCTGCTTCGGAAGCGCCGAAGCGAGCTGAAAACTAAAGTTCAAAGTCGCCCTGCGCTGCGGTTCTAATTAAGTGGCGAGGCTTTACCGCCTTGGTTGTCTGCTTGACAACATCTGAAAGCCCTACAATAGGTATTGGCTGCCTTTGGAGGAGTGCAGCACGGTAGGCTACTGCTCGGTGCCGCAATGCCGGACGTACGCAAGGGAGCCCGGTGACAGCCTTATTCACACGTAGCCGCAGGACAAGGAGCTGCGTGAAGCTTGGCTCGCTAAACTTACAACCGGGAGGAAGCCATCGGCTACAACTCCGGTATGCAGCAAGCACACACGCGAGGAAAATTTCTGCTACGGCGCCGGGACTGTGATGTTCGGTGAGTAGGAGAAAACGCACACTGAGACGCCCTCCCGCGCCCGCTGCCCGGCTAATGTCATGACGGTTTGGTCTATGAACTTGTTGATGCTAGATACTAGCAAGTTCACTGGAACGGAAAGGGAGCGATAAGACACACATTAAAAAAAGGCATGACACATGGTCATGTTTGTGTTGTGAATTAATGCACTGGATTACGAAGAAGAAGCAGAGGGAGATCCCACGCTTAGAAGACCGATAAACATAAGTGCGACGCAACTTGAGAAATAATATTGAAATATCCAAGAATTTAGAAGACAAAAAAAAGATTGAATCGTCGCGACGGCACATCACAATCGCCGTAGGCGTCGAAATCTCTATAACGAAATTATTTTTGAACAGTTCTGATAGTGTCCACGCAACAATGGTTGCTAGTGTACTGTCAAATTCTGTGGCCTAAAGCTCACGGCACGGTGCGAAAACGCGTTCACAGCGAAAGCAAAACATTGTGCGCGGACATGCATGCAGATGCGCAGTCTGTCGCTGCGAACCCGTGTGATCGCTGCATTGAAGCTTCATTCTGTTATGCTCCATTTGGTTATACAGACAGCCCTATATAAGAACATATTTCACATAGTTTACTCTCAGCATTTGCCTACCTTTCACGCGAGAAGTCGGCTCGGGAGACTCCATCACGGCGACCGCGCGCAGTGGCGTTCACTGTACGTATTCGGTAATGAGGTAGCTTTTGTAAACTATTCTGTGCTTGCAGTTTGCGCAAGATTATTATATCGACAGTTAAAAACTTCCCTCGTTTTGAGAGTAATTACATAAATGTCCAGGAGGGCTGCCGCGTGGTGTTTTTATTGAGCGCCGTAAGCGAAACACACGAGGAGCGCGCCGCGTGATCCATCATACTATGCAAGGGAGGCGCTTCCGGTAGATGGCGACTCCGTAAGTCCTCGCCCCCCGTATGGCTATATGGCAGCGCTGCTGCGACCGGTAGCTGAACAAAAAAAAAAAAAAAGGGGGGGGGGGCTGCATTTACTGCGCGGCACGGCGTCGCCAAATGACAACATCGAAGCCATGCGGTTGCTATAGAGATGCTCGCGGTAGCTTCATCCGGCTATTTGACGCCACAAGGTGGGAGCACAAAGCGGACCGCGCACAGCAGGCTTCTTTCTTCGTCCGCGTCCTCAGATTGGCCGCCGGAAGGATCAGCCGCACATACGACCAACCTAGCCAGCCCTTTAGGCGTACCCCTCCTCCGAGACATGGTTCCTTCTTCAACGACACACACACACATGCGCGCGGGTTCGCCGCTCTTTTTTTCGGACTTCGCGCCTAACGCCGCGGAGGCGATTCCTGGGGCAGACGGCGGACAGCGCGTGCACTGGGCCAAGTGCACCGTGTCCCTCTGTACACTCAGCGCTGCGAAAGTGGACTCAATCGAAGGGACTGGAGTGAAGCCACCGCTGCCTGGATCCCAACAAAGCTCCCAACCAAGGTGACCCGGCCGTTAGAAAACTGTTCAGGCGACGCGACATTGAGCCGCCCCGCTACCACACTCGGCTTGTTCGAACCTCCCTGCGATTCGAATGCACCACAGCGTCAGCAGTGCAGTACACGTCATGGTTCACATCGTGCAAGTGGTCTCATCATTTGCGACGCTTGATGGCTGACACAAAGATGGCAAATGCTTGAACTTGAGTATAAACAAAGCACGGCATCGAGGGTGATCGTCAGAAGAAAGTGCTGCAGTCTGCGCTGCTGCAGCTGCAGTACACGCAACCGTTGTCATCACAGAGCGGGTTTAGCTCCTTGCAGATATGGACCGCACGACGTCACCCGTGACGTCTGCTTCCCTCAGCCGCGGCCATTCCTTCCGCGGTCCGCTTGGCCGCGCAAACAACCAAGACGACTGCGCGAACGGCGGTCACAAGCTCAACCCGACGTGTTTCCAAAGATAACGACAATGGCCAGCCCCTCAGAGCCAACGGGAGCCTTCTCCGGAAACGCCGGGGTTGCCCCCAATTACCGGGCCGAGAATCCGCGCCGCCGGCGTCTGTGTATACACGCACGCTTGCTTCTACGCGCTCGGCACACGCGCATCGCGACCGGAGGCGCTGCTGCTGCGCGCGTGCGCCAGAAAAAGAAAAATGCGCGGCGGCATCGTTGGTTGTGCAACTGCGAACGGCCGCTCGCTTGGCCTACGCCGAACACGGGGTGCGCCTTCTTCGCAAGTCGCTATGAGGGGCGGATACGCGGGATCTGCGCGTCGTCCCGAAGGTTTCCACGGTGCGACAGAAAGCTTGGAAAGCCGTGACAACGTCATCAAAGTTTGCATGTCTATTTTACTCCGGCTCGTACAGTGAGGCGATGTCAGCTGCGAACACGTTTTATTTTTACTCTTTTTTTCCAAAACACGCTCGCTGTCATCAATGCGCTTTTATTTATTTGTTTTTCCTGACATCATGCATGGGCACGGGCCAAGTTCCGCGGATCGGCCATGGCACTTAGGCGAAGTCGTCAATCGCATCATGTTCCTACATGTCGATAATAAACAGTCTTCCTCTCGCTTTTGGTTAGAATACTCGCCAGCTTTGACATCGCTGCTGAATCCACTGAAACATACATCGGCGCCTGGCGCCCGTCCTCATAGTAGTCGGAACTGCGTCTTTCTGTAAACAAGACGCGTCCTGTGGTTTGCGAGCAGCTCCGAGCTCAAGCTGGCTTTGAGGCGACTGCCGAATACGTGCACTATAAAAGGCGCCTTTCTTTTAAGAGGTCCCTGGTTTGAAGGGCTCAATCAGCGCTGTAGAAGTTTCATGTTTTCGCTTTCATTTCTTCCGTCGGCGTTCCACGAACAACGTTCACGAGAATGTTCGAATACTGGGCTAATAAGGAGATTTATTCTTACTTTAGCACACGCCTGTTGATAGGCAATGTGTTAGTGCGGTGAGTGGCGTTGCACGCACTTACAAATAGAAACTGTTAGCGCCTGCTCTGTACGCCTCTTCCCCTTTTACTAAAGAAAGCTCGCGGCTTCTCCCATAACGTGTAACCAGCGCAACTGCTGGGTGGATATAACTGTGAGTGTTAAATGATGCTGTAGAAGAATAACATAACACTGCCCCCCATCACCCTCATAATCACTTTTCGTCGCTTCGTTTTTCCCTAACGCCTCACCAATAACCGCGTACAGAATTCAGAATATGCCACACATGCTACGTCTGCATCGAACCCGACAAAGTCGGTGCGAGTAGGCTTTTTGGGCTGGCCGTCGAGTTGATAGCGCGTCGGATCGAAAGAACGTCGGGCGAGTGAGCGCGAGGTGCGAATAGACCGGCTTGGCGAAATGCGTGCACACGCCGTCGGTCTGGGCGCTCGACTTGGCGCAAGCTGACAAGAGTGGCTGACATGATCGACAATGCACGCTCGGTCCCTGTATCGACGTTTCGGCGACGGTCAGGTAAAGCAAGTCTAGCCAACGAAAACCGAGGAGGAAGTGTAGTGGGGGCTTTCCAGCTCTCGCGTGTAAAGCAAGGAGCACAGCACGCCCAGGACGCAACACCACAGTGAAGGCTGTGAGCCGCCAGTGGCTGTGCCCGTGGCGCGCGCCATCCGTCGGGCCAATTAGCGGCCGCCAAGACGTGGCTGCAATGCGCACGACCGCCGGATCGCCTGACTCGCAGCGCGGGCATGCAGCGCCGGCCTCGTCTGCTGCCGATATAGGGGGCACCCTGTCACGGACCCCCGGAAGGACCAGCACTGTTGCGATTGGTTTCTCGAGTGACTGCGGCGCTTCGCAGGGAACAATTCAAATGAAAGGCAGCCCCATGAATAAGATATCCGAGGATTTACGGGAGTTGTATATATTGCGCGGCTCTAGTAGCTGTGTGCGAGATGGAGCGAGTACCACGCTTGCCAGAAGGTATATGCAGCAGAGGTCGCCCCGTGGATAATTTGCTATAATTTTTTTTTTTTTCTGGAAGTCGCTTCGGCGCGCATTTCGTGCTGCAACAATTTGTAGCTTTTGAAAAACAACGCCTGACAACTGGTCCCGTTCACTTTTAATGGTCCTCAATAAAAGCTAGCATGCCGATACATGAACAGGTCTGAAAGCTTGCGGAAATCGTGCTCTCCTGCACGGTGAGAGCATCGATTGATATCGTCAAACTAGAATGATTAGTCTAACGTACGGAACTATAATTTGACTAAACTAGATGCTAAATGGAGATGAAAGAAAAAGATCCGTTCATGATTCGAGACCCGCGTGTAAGCCACGTCAGCCAGATTATAACCCTCGCGACCAGGAGGCCGTGGAGGCGCAAGCGCTGCCTGGCAGCACAAAGCGTCGGAGTTCTGTGCCGCTTGCTCCGACGGCGCATTCGCGCAGCCAGCGAAGGGTGGCTCAACCGAGCGCTGTCACCACGCTTAAATACTTGAATAGTGCGGCACGAGTTACGTCGCATGGTAGCGCTCATTCAGTCGAACAGCACTTTCCCGCCGCGCGCGCGTGTAGTTCTCAAGTCGCGATAACATTCCACGTGAGCGCACCACGCGTTTCCTTCTGGCCCAACTACAATCACGAAAGCACAGAATCTGACCATATTCGGACGTCCAAGCAAAAAATATGTGCCCACACCGCGGTCACATCGGGACCAGCAATAAGCGAATCAATCCTCCGAACACCTACATTCAGCCTATCGCAGGCAGCCGTTGTCCCAAGTCAGCTTTTCGTTCCTCTCACCGTCGAATTGGGAAGCGAGGCGCGCAACAGAGACACTCGAGCGTCGCCATTACACCGTTTAAGGTGCTAAAAAGGCAAGCATCGAGCGGCACGCCGGTCATGCAGGTCACGTGCGCACGCATCCGACAGAGCGCGCTCTCTCTCTGGCGCCATTATATGCGCGTCCGGTCAGCCGCATGGAGCTCTGTCCGCGCCGTGGCCTTTTGTCATTAATGAATTCGAAGAGGAGAACGGCACGGAAAGAAAGAGGGGCAACCGGTCAACTTCCGGACTTATGGGCTCTCGCCAATTAGCGCCCGCATAATGGGCGTGCGCACAATCGCGCGCAACGGCGGCTGTGCGTCGAGAGACCGACTAATTGGTGGCGGGTGTGTTGCGAAAAAAGAACAGAAACGGGCGCAATGGCGTCCGGCGCGTGTTGGCCGCCGTGGGCACTAATTAGCGGAGCTCACGTACGGACCACGAGCGCTGTGCTGCTCTCGCGGCGTATCGCGCTTCGGCGGCGCGTCGACGGTGACATTAGGAGCGTTTAAAGCGCGCCCCACAACGACCGGACGCTAAGGGCCGCCTGCGCCGCCGATATCGCTGCTCATGTGGAGGCTGCCAATGGACGGCCCTTTGTCACGACTGCCGCTTCTCCGCCCCCGCGGTCGCTTGATGGTCAGGGGACAATCGGACCCTCATTTGAATGTAATTGCGGGCATAAAAGTGACGCGTCACTCTTTCTATTCACTCGGCTGTATCCGCTCGCTTCCTTTCTTCTCCGTGGCCCAGAGGGTGGCGCTGGGCTGGTCTAGTCCCGCAACGCGCGTGATCTTGAGCACACGGTGGGTAAAACACAAACGGCAGCTGGCCTCTTTGCGCGCAACGACGGTGATGCGATGTCGCCGCCCTGTAGCGTCGCTCGGGCCTCAGCTAAGCGGGTGGAGAGGGATCGCGCACACTTGTGCGTTGGGCCGCGCCCTGAGCAAGCGCGGCTGAGACGCCGGCTGTACGCGCTAGAAAACGAGACCGGCACGAATCCGGCGAGCTTCTGTCGGCCGCATACAAGCCGGGCACGTGCGCAGCTGCGTAGGTGAAGCTACTGTTACCACGGGTGCCGATTATTCGTTGTCCGCGTGTGTTCCAGGAAAAGGCTATTATATTTCCAGGAGCGAGAGCCGCCCTCTTAGGGGTGGCTACGAAAGCGTTACCCCATCTTACTGCACAAATATGTAGTATGCGCAATGAGTTCAAAGAGCTCGAAAGAATGGAATAGCTGCTTCGGATAGTTGAGGTAATCATTCTCTTTTCACTACGTTACCTTGCTTGCGAGTTCTTTTCTGCTTTCCCTTCCAGATCGAGCGTTGTACGGTAAATCTTTCGCTCTTCGCTATCTAGTCCAGATAACTAAGTTAGCGACTCTTGGTTGTCTGTGGCTGCCCAAAGAACGCGCCTGTCGACATGGCCGCAGCACAACAAGCGGTTGGCTTGGCCGCATCGTGCACGTGTCCTCCGCATTGAGGGAATGCCATCCGGGCAACGGCTGAAAGAAGCCTACCACGAGGCTTCGTTCGCAGCACTGTGATATTTAAACGTCCCGAGGGAGTGAGAACCTCTTGCGGCGGATGCTCTTCTTGAACTCTTGAGCGCTATAGCATACTTGCACGAGAGCGACGCCCGAAACACGACAAGCCCCCGGCAGCCTGGTGAAGGCTCGCATCATCCGAATCCTGCCTGCTCGGTTCCGACTTAGAGTTACTTGAAATAATGTTTGGCTGCGGTCAAGGTAAAGTTACATATTCTTATGAAATTTCAGGAAGTATACTCCGTAAGTGTCGCAGGAAAAAAGATTAAAGAGGCGTTGCTGCTATGCCTGCCACCCTGCTGGCGCGAACTGTTACATCGGTCCTAGCGCCGGTACGTGGAGTATATGAGCGTTTGATCTCCCGGCTTTTGCTGCATAGCCTGTGCACTTTTCTTTAAAGACGTACGTACGGTGCCGCCACCCTGCAGACCCTTCTGCGAACTGCCGACCACAAAAAAAAAAAAGAAAGACCGCACGCGCCGCAAGGTGAAGAAAGCTCCGAGTCAAGCTGCGATCGCGTGGCGGCAAAGCCCGCCACACTTGAGGTGGGCACGCCCGATGCCAGCGATGGCGCGCAACGAGCCCCCGTGTGGCGCATCTCTTCCACCAGAGCGCATAACTACGAAACGCCATCCGCGGCCCGAGTGACAGCCTGGGGACACAATTAGCGCGCGTCTCGCCGACGGCTGCCCGCACGCCCTGCGCCAGGAGGGCGACGCGCGAAGTGGCGAAGGCCGCTCAGTGCGCCGCCGCTCCGCGAGGGGGCGAGCGCGTCGCCACTAATGAGGGCGCGTAACGAGCGGCTCGCCACGAGCGCAGGCCGCGGAGATGCGACGCTTGACCGAAACTCGCGGGCAAACGTCCACCCCCCACGGCTCGTCTCTCGAATGATGGCTGCCGGTGGCTGTTGAATCGGTCCCGCAAGACGGAAAGGTCGGCACTGATTGACAGCTCCAGTTACGCGTTGCTGCCTCCTTTGTCTGCGGCTGGGTGGACGCGGGCCGCGCCTTCTTTGCAGACGCGGCGTTGACGGTCGGGAGCCGTGCTCTCCGAACGGTTGAAGCCAATAGTGGCTTCGATGCGTGTCGAGGGTAAATAAGAAAGCTGCGGCCGGCAGCCAGCGCGCGCGTCTCCCGTCATCCAGCGTTCTTCGCTACAACCCTGGCTGCGCAGACACCGCAATCGCCGCTGACGACAAGCGGCCGCCACCTGCGGCGGCAGCGCGCGTGTCGGCCCCTAATCACAACCGCCCATCCCCACACGTTAGCAAGCTTTACTCACCTGGCTTGCGTTCCTTGTTAGCCTGGCGACGAGCGGCCTGCAGCCAAAGTTCTCCGCCAATCGTGCAAACCCCATTGGAAAAAGATTGCCCACGTGTGGTCTCGCAAGTACGCGGCCCCACTCGACGAGTGGTGGGGGAGGCCTGCGCCTGTGGTGGGCACAGTGGCAGCGTCCATCAGTGCTTCGAAACAGGTGGAACCCCGACCACCTATACATATTTCAGATTATCCTATGCACCGTGCGTAAGCTGACACGACATCGTCTTCCAGCCGCTGTTTAACAGCGGCTATGCCAGCATAGGCGCCTTAGCCAATCGTCGCTGGCACCGGAACAGCTTTATCAGGGGCCGAATGGAGAAAGCTTTTTGCTCGTAAGTGCTATATTTTCATGGGCCTTCTCCAATATTATGTACGTCGCTATTGGCCGGCGCTTTCCGCGTAAGAACGTTTTGTGGATTCGGGCGCTGGTTCTTATTTGCTTTCGTATGCAACGTTGCAATTCGATATTTGAGATGTCCCAACTTTTATTACGGCTCGTGATTCTACGATTTCCAGAGCATACGAAAAAAAAAATCTTGCGGTACTAGGCCACGTCAGAAGCTTACTGCTGACGTCCGACCGAGATACGGTCGTGCCTGGGAGGGCACGCGATGTCACAGACAGTAAGCAATGAAAACATCGCGCAATCCATGAGGCCCGAAAGCGCGAGGGGCGAAAAATAAATACGCACAGGGACACGAGTGCGTGCGTTTAATTACAGGATCCATGTATGGAAATAGAAAAAATGAAAAAGATGTAAAAAGAAACCACACACGGCTAATTCGCCCGCATAAGCACTCTTACAAACTTTCCGAAACTCAATTGCGTTGATGCAGATGCCTGCATGTTACCGAAACTGCACGAGTCAGCTTTATCAATCCGATTTCGACATACGGCCGCCAGGATGCTGTGAACGCATACACGCAGCGGCCACTACCTAGCGTGCGCCTCCTATGTTCTCCTTATGTATGTATGTATGTATGTATGTATGTATGTATGTATGTATGTATGTATGTATGTATGTATGTATGTATGTATGTATGTATGTATGTATGTATGTATGTATGTATGTATGTATGTATTTGCATATAGATTTCTGTGGCGCTGAAATCACCGCAGCAGGACAGAGTTGTTTCTTTTCGTATAGTTTCTCTTCCATTCGCTAAGTGCACTCAGTATTCCTCAGCTAAGCTTTCATAAAAGACGCTGCTAAGATGGCAAATTCGCAAAGCTTTTCCTAACGCACGTTTACCATTGGCCGACCGCCTCCGTTGACATGTCCAATAAAACTGTTCGTAGGCATCCATCGGCTCTGACGAACGGCGTATGAATTAACTTTCTTGTGATCAGCGGTCCAGACTGTTTGCAATCGCAAACGGCCTTCAATGTCGCGGTCAGGCTGGGCAAACGGACAAGATTGCAAGCGGGAGCTGAAATGTTTCACCAATCATTCATTCATTTAACAATCCAAGGATGGCGAGACGGCGGCAGCATATTGCGCTTGTTGCCGACAAAAACAGTCGGTAATAAATCAATCAATCAATCAATCAATCAAGAGCGGCTGAGCGGGAAGGAGCGAGTGAATTCTTTATCACAATACTGCCTTTATTGAATATATATAGCACTTGGCAGTTTCAGTTAAGTGAGTATTGCCATAGCCAGTGACGTCACTGCACGCGCACAGAAAAGAAAAAAGTTAACAATTATAGGAACTTCTCCCAGGTGTGCAGACGCGGTCGTTAAAGGAGTCTTCAATCTGCGCGCCTGCTTCGCCATTGCCCTTTGTCTCGTACGCGCACAATTGCACGCTATCGATAAAAAGAAATGAAAAAAAAATAAAAGCACCCCGTTTCTGTGGCGCGCACCTAATTGATTGATCGAAGCCTTTCGGTCACCGCGCGCGCCTGCTGCCAGCCGCAGTCTGTCCAAAGCTAAGCAGGACGCAAAAAATTGAAACCGCGCGCAGGCAACTGCAGCAAGCAGCAAAAGAAGCCTGCAGCTTGCCGCCACTCGCGTGCAGAGTCGTCAGGACGCGCATTACAGGTGCGTCGCGAGCGGGGGCAACGCGCGCGGCCGTTTACCGCCGTCCGTCGTGCACAGCGCTCGCTTGCCTCCATGTCGCCAGCTGCGCGGCCTCCTGCGCAGTGCCTCGATTAAGAGCAAATTGATGGTAGCGCACTGTGTGTTCTCCGCGAATCCTTGTATGTTTTATTATCGTCGCCGTATCAAACATTGTCCGCCCTTATATATATATATATATATATATATATATATATATATATATATATATATATATATATATATATATATATATCTACATACGCCTGTACACTGTAAAAGAAAATAAACCCACCTGGGAGTTTTTACCCTAAAACCTCCCCTCCTCAAATATTTACTCTGATGCATGGGAGCAAAACAGCGCCATTCCCTCGTTTCACTCCGCTGGCTAGCTGTGGGAGTATTAGGGCGACATGACGCTATTTTACTACGCTTAAAGGTCTTGTTCTCCCGTGAAACTCCGACAGGGAGTTTTAAAAAACTCCCCTCCGCCAAAACAGGTTGGTCACGTGGCGCTTCCCATGAGGCTGTGCGCCTCGGCAGCGACCGGGCGCGTTCGGCGGAGTCGGCAGTGCTCATGGCTGACAGTTTGCTTACATCTGTCAAGTGTCGTTCCGTGACAGCGTTTCGTCAATTTGTTTCCCGTATTGCCTTCCAGAAAGTGTTATAGGCATGCCTGAAGCTCCCTGTATCTCAGCATCAAGTACGTTAGCTCTGATCACTTTGCTCACAACGACGAATGCAAGAGCAACGTTTTCAAGTGCGGAAAAAGGCTTAGGTGTACTTCGAAGCTGCTCACTGGTTCGTGATGTCGGCTCAGGTTCTGGCTGTGTTTTCGTGCTGCGTGACCCTGGCTTGTGTTCTTCAGTACGTGAAATACGACTTTTATGTCCTTTTGGGTACGTGCTGACAACGTCCGGTGTATAATGTTTGAAAGGGCCGCGTAGCAATGGCAACAGCAGCCACTGTTCGAGCGACGACGTCCGTGGTCGCACATGAATGGCGTACCCCAAGTTCGTCGCGGTGCTGTGTTGCCAGTGAGAAAGACCGGAGTGCAAGCAACTGTTTTTATGCATCTGTGAACGTATATTCTCGCCCGAAGAAAAAGGACATAAGTATGCCTACTGTAAATAAAGCTTCTTATTAAGCGATGTGAATCGAATTGCCATCGCGCATATAGGTTTTGGTCGCGTCGTTGCTTCCGATATTGCATTAAAATTACGATCTGTCCGAGACACTTATTTAGACGCATGCCCTGTTGACTCCGAGTTTAAGGATTAACTCGACAGATCAGCCATGTAGCTCCTTCTCACAACCGACAGAGATTACTTGGACGCAGAGCAAGTAGTGTGGTATTATAAAATGTATGACTGCGCATTTTTCGGTGTTACGTCGGCTGCTGCGGGTCATGCTCACACGTAATAATTTCTTGCTACGCTACCACTATATTGCAAAAATTTAATTTTGCTATGAAGCACACGCACTGACATCTTTCTTGCTTCCTGTAACTAACGCACTACTTTTTGTTCGCGGATGCCGGCAGTGTGCGAAGTCGCTTCAGCACTCACAGAATGGCATGATAATTTTGGAAAATTACGCCATTAACTCTTTTTCTCACTATTCTGAATTAACAGTTTTGTGTTGATTAAGGTATTCTGTTAATTTCAGAGAGGCAGATCTCGTATGAACGAGCATGTGAGTCCTAATTCTGAAAACAGGGGTGCTATAACGTAAAACTATTCCAAACTTTTCTATTCCAATTCTGGTATCAGCCCTCGGCGATAGGTCAAAAACTTTTTTCGACCACCCCCCACTTCACCAGTCTGTCACGCGACGTCGCGAAAACCGCAATGCCTCCCCATCTGATATGATGTGTACACACTGATTATGCATGATTTCACAGAAAAAAAAATGAGAACAGTTATTTCTGATTCGACCCCTTGTCGCCATTAGCCCTCGGCTATTGGTAAAAAGTTTTCGGGCTGCACCCACTTCACCTGCCTGTCACACGACGTCACAAAACCACACAAACTCACCGCGTCAAAGTGACGTGTACGCGATAAAGATGCATTAATATGCCGAACAAAACTGAATTTTTTTCGGAATAGCGGCAGGCTGCCCCGTTCCGAAAGGAATAAAAGATGGCTGCCGCCGATAGCTGAGACGCTGGCTACTCGCACCTGCCGGAGAGCATGGGTGTATTTGCGTATAATAAAACATCTTGCGTGACCGTGTAACGTTTTCAAGCACTTCCGGCACGTTTACTACCTCATTCTGCCAACTCTTCTTTGCTGAGGGTGAGTTTTAGCGTCATTCTTAAGCTTCCGTTGCATGCCGCCGCGATTTTCGACCAGCCACCACAAGCTAAGTAAGGGAAAGCCGACCAATCGCAGACGCCGGCACCACCCTCTTCATCCGGTTATCGATTTTCAGTGCACTGGCTCTGCCCCAGTGAATCCCTCTCCACTTGAGCCTTCTCCTCGCCTCTTGTCAGCCATTTAGATACGACAAGCCGCTCAGTGTAGGCAATGGTATTCGTTTTTCAAGCAAACAAAAGTGACCTCCTATGAACGAGGAGAGCGTTTGATTGGTCTGTTCAGACAACCCCGCGGGTGATCGTCCGGTGCTTGCGTCGGTGGTTACGCAAATTTGACGTCAGGAAATTGGAATAGAAACATATTGGAATAGTTTTACGTTACAGGGCCCCTGCAGCACTGCTGCTCCCTAGGCGGTTTCGAGGCGCACAGTATCGTGGTTATATATACTGGCACCGTTGCTTCTTGAGTATCGCGTTCACGTGGGATGTCTTTCAAATTTCTGCATTGGGCGTTTCTGAAATGTTTATGTATGTCATGATATATGTGCTTTCATTGACTTGTTTCGTCGAATTTGACGCGGTTTCGTGTGCATATTTCCAAATTTGACCAGCAGTCTCTGTATGTAAAGATGTTCATGCAAACTCACGCGATGCCTCTTTTTATACTCCCGTTGCACCTCGAAAAAGCTCTGTCCATTGCAAAGCAATAAATAAAGAAAAGACAGAAAAAAAAAACTCCCGTAATTCCACGCAAAAATTCCGCTCGCACGGAATAAAAATTCTACTCCGATCATAAGGAGCATAATAAACTCCGAACCGGGGGGTCGCTAGAGGACAAGCATTATACTCCCACCTCGGAGTTATTTCCGTTTACAGTCTAATGCGCCATCGTATTTCACTCCTCTTTTCAGTTTAAAACATTCGCAGCAGTCAAGCTCGTTTAAGATTCAAGTGTTGGATCGGTATATTGTACATTATTAACAGTAGGTTAAGATGTGCTAGTTATGGGCGTTTCTGCAACAGCAAACAGGCCCCTCTTAATGACCGCGAGGAAAGCCACTCACCAAGGACTCGAGAACGAAACACGGATGGCGAAGCTCGATGCCTTTCGCGCCAAGTCCCCGAGTGACGTCGCTGGCTTCGGCAGTGCGTCTCCGTATTTAGTTGACTTTGAGCGATCCAACGGAGACTGAACGTATGCAGTATCGGGGAGATTTTGTCCGTATAAAAGGGCCTTAAATGCGCGAAAAAATACTCCGAAATATTTTTTTTATGCGAGCAAATAGAATTTACACGAGAACTAGGACTGGGCCCGAATATGCTGAGTTGGCGAGAAAGCCCACTGAAAAGCGTCAACTAGGAACTTTTCACGCAACGTTACCGTTTGCGTCCCTGTGATGTGCAACATGGGCATGCGTGTACACGCGGCAGACATCTTGCAGGAACATGTAACGGAAAACGGCAGTAAATATAGTATACGCTAAGGCGTTCGGCAATGAGAAGTGCGCCTACATACTGTCATCATCTCCGTGGTTTCGTGCGGCACGATATGAAGGTGCACACATGGGGTCAACAGTCAATGAAAGAAAACCTGGCCTGCATTCGCAGATCTTCCGATATGCCACAGTGGGTCGTACCTGCGAACATGTACAGGACCAGAAAATGTACATGTACAGAGACTGTAGGGCTCCAGCGGCGTTCAGAAGTATTCACGCGCGTTTTGCACACGCATATTTCAAATTTTCAGGTAGCATATTACACATGTACAGCTTGTCTATTGACATGCTGACACCACTGACACCTTCTAAGTAGAGCGAGTAATAATTTAGCCGTTACAAGTTTGCGCGCGTTATAAAGTGCGCCACAGGGAACAGCGTGTGGGCAGCGGTGCCTCCCACGTCGAAACGCGTGTGCTTTGGCGCCCACGTTCCTGCATGGGCGCGCGGAGAGAGATCGCGGAGGCTGACGGACGGGGAGACCTGATTGAAGGTGGCGCCCCCCGCGCCACCAGCTAGGGCGCCTCGAACTTGGCACCCGAGTTATAATAGACAAACGCAACAAGGCGAAAAATATACAGCGCTTTTCTTGTGCGGCTTTTTTATGGCTCAACACGTTGAAGATGTGGTTGAAAAAAATAGAAAAAGAGTACAAAACGCGATTATTACTCAAGCGTGACGAACCGGTTTATACCAGCTAATTCGAATCGCTCTGTTTTTCGTTTCGCATTTGAACCCGAACCGATACGTCTGAAGCGTAACGGGAACTGAAAAGAGTCTCGGCTCGACACAATGGTTTAGCAGTTGAACATCGTAAGTGTGCGTGCATGTGTGTGTGTGTTTCGTTTACATGTATATTACCGGCGTTATTGACGCTTGACTTTGTGCAGTAATTGCACTTCGTTTCCGTAAAAAGAAAGCAATTACGCGGTTTTACATGCCAAAACCACGATCTGATTATGAGGCACGCCATAGTGGGGGACTCCAGAAATTTTGATCACCTGGGGTTCTTCAACGTGCGCCTAAATATACGTGCACGAGTGTTTTCGCATTGCGCCCCCATCGAAATGCGGCCGCCGTGGCCGGGATTCGATCCCGCGACCTCGTGCTTTAGCAGCCCAACACCATAGCCACTAAGCAACCACGGCGGGTCGTTTCTGTATGCAAACGCACCCGCTATAGTGGCTTAGCGGCTATGGTGTTGCACTGCTAAGGACGAGGTCGCGGGATCGAAACCCGGCCACGGCGCGGCCGCATTTCGATGGGGGCGCACGCCCTTGTCAACACCGATGCGGAGTCCCTCGCTACGGCATTCCCGCGAACTCCGAGATCGCATTCATCTTATTTGTGATCGTTATCATAATCAATCACTCTGACGTTAAGTAAGGTTTAGGATTGGGCGAGTTGCTGTGGCAGGATGTCATTGTTCTGCTGCACGAGAAAACAAATGTCTTCCGTCCAGTGATCAAGTGGCCGGAGATCGGTTGATCAAACAGAACTCTGTTTTCATGTCGGTAAATTATTTCTATTTTGCAGTCGTTCATAGCCGAGCAAGTGGCGTCTTGAGCACTTTGTCAGTGCTTCTCCAGCGAGCCATGGCTGTTTAACAGAGTATAGAAACCCACAATTCTTGTTTACTACGACAGGAGCATGAGCGTTTAACGATCGTGTTCAATGCTCTGCTCCTCCAAATAAAGCGGCGATTTCAAAAAGAACGAGCGGTAGTTGAAGACAGAAAGAAATAAAAACAAACAAAACAAAAGTCGAATAAATCACAGTGATCTTCCCGCGCGATGAGCTGATGCTGCGTTGTTGTCGTGTAAGCGCCCATAAAGGTTAACGTTTAGAATGCAACGCGACCTGCCTTTTTCCAAGCTACTGGCCCTCCTTCCTTTCTCTTGCTATCGCCCTTCTCCTGCCAATTCACGCGTGCAGCTTCGAGGCGAATTAAGTTCGACTGGTTTGGAGAGAAAAATGAAACGGCTCCGTGTTGGCCACATTAACCAACGTGGCACCTCGGTGTGCACGTTGAGAGGCGCAGTGAATGCGACGACGTCAAAGGCTGCTTCGAGCGGGGATCAGAACGCCGCCTGCTTTGGCCGATTGTGAATCGGGCACTGTCCGCTGCGGCCGCCATGACAGCCATCAGTGCGGAGAGCCTGTTTAAAAGCCAGAAGCTGTGAAAAGGGACGATACGGGGCGCACGATATCACGCGGGTTATACACGGTGGCTGAAACCCGCATCTGATACACGTATGCGAGCTTGAGCTGCTACAATTCGCGACACACGCTAGTATATACACATTCCACGCCGAAAGAATGCCACGTATATAGTTTTAACGCGTTAAGGCCATAATACATGGAGCGAATATGCGACGAATAGTCGGCGTTCGACGCCCGGCGGCGTACGCGCGACGCGCGGCGGCGGAGAAAACGTCGTTCGCCGCCGATCTAGCTGGCGCAGAAAAGTTCGTCGGGCGTCGACGATACCGGAAGCGGCAAACGAGCGGCGTCCCAAAGCTAGCCAATCAGGTTTCACTATCCGCCCCGACTTCCGACTAGGCTTCCCTGCTTGTCCGTGTATTGGCGGCGAGGAGTTACGGAGTCGCCATCTATCGGAAGCGCCTGGCTGGCGTAGCACGAGGGATCACCTGGCGCGCTCCTCATAGGTTTTGCTGTCAGCGCTCACTGAAAACACCACGCACGAGCTCTCCCGGACATTTCTGTAAGTACTTTCAAAACGAGAGAAGTTTGTTACTGTCTAAATAATAATCATGGGCAAACTGAAAGCACACAATCGTTTACAGACGCTATCTCCTTATCGAATACGTACAGTGAACGCCACTGCGCGCGGTCGCCGCGATGGAGTCTCCCGAACCGGCTTCTTGCGTGAAAGGTAGGTAAACGCTGAGAGCAAACTATGTGAAATACGTTCTTATAGTGTTTGTATAACTGAATGGAGCGTAACAGAATGAAGCCTCAATGCAGCGATCGCACAGATTTCCCAGTGACCGACTGCGAGTCTGCATGCTTGTCCGCGCACTGTTTAGCTTTTACCGCGTGCGCGTTTTCGCACCGTGCCATGAACTTTAGGCCGCAGAACATGAGCATTTGACAGTATACAAGCCACCATTGTTGCGTGAAAGCTATCAGAGCTGTTCAAAAATAATTTCATTGTGGAGACTTCGACGGGGACTGTGATGTGCCGTCGCGACGATTGAATCTTTTTTTTTCTTCTTCTAAATTCTTGGAAGTTTCAATATTATTTCTCGAGTTGCGCCGCACTGTATGTTTATCGGTGTTCTCAGCGTGAGATTTCCCGCTGCTTTTTTTTTTTGTAGTCCAGTGCATTAATTCATAACGCAAACGTGACCATATGCCATGATTCTTCAAATGTGATTCTTACTGCTCCCTTTCCACTCCAGTGAACTTGCCAGTATCTATAGCATCGACAAGTTCATAGACCAAACCGTCATGACATTAGTCGGGCAGCGGACTCGGGCGAGCGTCTCAGTGCGAGTTTTCCGAACATCACAGAACCGGGGCCGTAGCAGAAATCTTCCTCGCGTCTGTGCTTGCTGCATACCCGAGTTGTAGCCGATGGCTGTTTGCCGGTTGTAAGTTTCGCGAGCCAAGCTTCACGCAGCTCCTTGTCCTGCGGCTACGTGTGAATAAGGCTGACACCGGCCTCCGTTACGTGCGTCCGGCACTGCGGCACCGAGCAGTAGCCTACCGTGCTGCACGCCTCCAAAGGCAGCCACTACCTATTGTGCTTTCAAGCGTCGTAAAGGAGACACTCGAAGCGGGAGAATCTCGCCACTAAATGAGGACCGCAGCGTACGAGGGAATTTAAACTCTCGTTTCCAGCTCGCTTCGGCGCTCCCGAAGCAGCCGACGCGGACGCTATGTCCACATGATCCCTAATAGCACGTCACGCCGACGGTGGCGCCAGCTTTTCCAGTAGTGGAGCTCGAGGCCAATCCCGATCCCGCTCTATCGTTCACACCGGTCTCCCGCTTTTCGTATTCATGGCATCCAAAGCGGCGCGGCTGGAATTTAACGACAAGCTAATTTCGGCTGTTCAGAAGCGTGCCGCGCGCGCGTTGAGCCACAGAACAGAGCCGCAGAGTTGGAGGAGCCGAAAGTTGTTTACCCGCCCAGTGTTGCCACAACGCATAGCATCGCCGCTTCCTTTAAACGACATCGGCACATGAATGTCTCAAACACATAAAAAACACTAGAAATCATTTCTAAACAAAATTTTATGCGTTTTTAGAGAGTTGCTGTTGAAGGTTTTCTTTTTGTTGTGTCATGTGTTTCAATAGAGCGCTCTTGCCTCGTCTAGCCACAGTGATAACAACGCAGCGACTCGCCGGCCGCCGTGCCTTCGCTCCACGTAGCGCAGCCCGACGAACATACGGCGTCGCGCCGCGCCAGATTTTCTGCCGCCCGAACTTCGTCGTGAAAGTTCGCTCCATGCATTCTGGCCTTTAGGAAGCATTTGAACCAGCCATCGGTGGAACGCGCGAAATTGCAATCATGGAGTTATATATCCTCTTCTGAAACGCTAAATGTACCAGTAACGCATGCACAAGCATTGTGTTACAAGAAAAACCAGCGAGCGCTGATAATGGCCGACAATGTTGCGGTACACAGCAAAATATAACCCAACTGTGTTAGCATATAAATATTATCACGTAACGTCACGGATGGAGCTCTCACTACGCTATTTCTCAAACATGGTCGCCGCGATGACGTCAGCGGATCGCATTGTCACGCGCACGTTGTCTTTTTTTTTTTTTTTATGGTTGCTGTTCTTTCAGCGGATTGTCACTCTTATCGCTTTTTCGTCCGGCGCAAAACTCGCCTGTTCTACAGTCACGTTTCTTGTTTACGCCGCCACTTGCTAGTACGCGAAGATGGCGGCGGCGATGACGTCAGTATAGCTATCTGAAGGAAGCAAATGGTGTTGGTTGAGCGCTGACACGATGTTACGGTTTTTCCTGCAGAGATCTTCCTATCCGCGTTCTTCCTGTCTGTACTACATGTCCGTACACAGGGTAAACACAGACACGTCGTACATAACGTCGTTATCGGTTAGGTGAGGAACTTGTTTCTTGGTGGACAAGCGATCACTCTTGCCAACAACTTTTTGGCGCGAACAAACTTGAACCTATCTGGAATATGTGTGCACACAGCAGAGGCCAAAAAGACAAACCGCCAGAGACGACGCCCGCCCACTGGTGCCGCGCATGCGTGGAAGTCGATCGGCTCGCGCGTCATCAGCGCGGACGGCGGCCGAGGGAGCCCCTTCTGATCGGTATCCTGCGAAAAGAGTCCGAAGCGGGTCGGCGTCGACACAAACGCCTTCGCTTCAGCCACAAGCGCGCGTGCGGAGCGGCAAGTGGACTCCCCCCGCCGGCACCGAGGCGGCCCCCACTTAGTTGCCTCCAGGACGTTCGTGAATAAAACGGTGACACCCTTCCCCTTTTGCAGTGACACCGCAGCGTCTTCGGCGCATGTTAATGTGGAATAAGCGTGGTTTCATTCATTCACCCGTCGAAGCACCTCCTCGCGAGGAAAGAACCGCTCGCGCACTAAGCCCGCTGCTTGCCGTGTCATGACGTCACATCCAGCGCGCATCTCTGAAAGTGGCGCGATGCTCCAATGGAGTTCCAACAGGGCCCCGCAGATGTTGACCGCGCTTTACCAACGTTACAACCAGGGGTAAAGTCACCATTTGCGAGAACACACTGCGCCCATTATGCAAGCTCGAAACAAATGTAGCCACTATGAGGGACTGTAGTCGTGTTTTGCCAGAGTGATGCATTACCCCTTCTTTCGCGCAGTTTCGCCTGTGTCATGCGCATACATGCCCACGAAAGCTTGGTTGAACTTGGTCTCTGACACTTGAACCGAGAGGGACTGGAAAGGAACGTCACCATTACATTGCTGCGGGTTGTGTCTCATCGTCTAGACGTAGCGGGCTCGCGCCAAGGTCTCCGCAGCACAACCGTTCTCCATGATTGGCCTGCGGTAGCACAACGCGTGCGGTCCGTGCTGAAACCAGCTGCGCAACTCCGGATGCTGCTCAACCCGCCAGAAATGGGGCCCGCGTTTTTTCTGCCTCGGAGTCAACGATAAACACGCGTGCTGCGGCATCTGCAGCCAAGACAGCCGCGGGCATCAGTGCAGAAATCGCAGGCGCACGCGTCGCGGAAACCGCGCCGTAAACGTGACTGCGACGCTGTCTCTGACACTCGTAATCACCCGCGGCAAACACCCGCCCCCTGGTGTCAGGAAGGACGCGAAAGAAAGGGCCTTCGGCCGCGCCTGCAGAGTAGACAGCGCTTCTTCGACGCGTCTCAGCCGCTGAAACACGAACGCCGAGTGAGCAGGGGGGTACGGCGCGTTCCGCTCGTCGCTTGACAGGCCTCTGCGGCAGTAGGAGGAACGACGGCCACAGAGCGCGGTGATTGGGTGTGACATCGCTGTCGCCGACTCGCGCCCGAAGCCAACGACACCTTACACGGCGGGCTCGCTCCTGCAGCGGACGGACGGGAGCGACAGAAATCGGCGGCGGCCAAACGCGAAAAAGTGTCACAAAGCTCGCAACGACGGCGGACGCTCGTTTGCGCTTCTCCCGATTCACGCCACGCGGATCGATTCGTCACGAGTGCTCAGGCACGTCTGGGGCGCCGAAGGATCCCCCTCCTTCCAGGTGCTTCCAGAAGGACGCGCCGCCGGAACGGCCGCGTGTGATGCAGCGCGCCCAAGGACGCGGGACGCTACGGCTGGCCAATGCACCGTGCACATATTCAATTTCTCGGCACGCGTGAACGTCGGCCACTGCTAGCTAGCGCATGCAACTGAAGTGGTTTCCATTCTTGGACAGCGCACACACAAACTAAATGCGAGAAAGAAGACGCGACAAGCGCTGGTCGAACAACTGAAAGTTTTTACATGAATAAAAGGATTATATACCGAGTAATCATGACAGTCATGTGGGTTACATGTAAAAACCGTCATACACTCACGAGCGATCAATGAACGAGCTCGCTTCGTTTGCCACTTGTTTACTTCGTTGGGCGCACCGCAGTAATCCATGTCTGTCGTCTGCTTTTTTCGTACCATTTTGTCGTGAATCGGCAGAATTTCATTGGTGGCATCAACCCTTTCGTGTTTACATTGCTCTCGTGACAGTTAACTACACAATAATAATGTCCGGTCATCCGAAGAGGCACCGTCGCAAACAAGATATTTCCTGAACGCGGGCGCGATCGTGAAGGGGAGAAACGAGCGCTGGCGTCTAGGATGAAACTGGGGGTACGGACGTCTACACCAAAGCGACTCCACGGGTGAAGCTGATTTGGTCCACCGGGTTGGACCGTGTACCTACCCGCATTCGTACAACAGACTGCAAACGACATCCCGTGCTTGTAAGCTGGCACGTGGCACGACTACGAGTGCGATCCGATACGCGACGTGCCATGGCAACAAGTGGGCCCAGCAAGTTTTGCAACAACTTCCATCTGACAACCGTCTTGCACGCACACTCGCCGCACGTCGTACAGAAGGCCGCGCTAAAACATGTGTCACCTGTCGTATACACGAACCGCCCGGGCCATTAGGGCGATCAAGCTCACAGTGTCATGCTCGAACAAACGTTGTGGATTCCTAGAGAGAGTGAAAGAGCAAGAGAGAAAGAAGAGCACGTGCTGCTGCTTCTTTTGCGCTTTTATTTGTGTGTTGTTTGTGTCTCTTTCATTTGTTGCCGAAGAAATAACATTAGTCAAGCTTTACACGCGCAAACAGAAAACGATGGAGTGGTTCGATGTTACACGATGCTTGCGCTAGCGTAAGTATACTCAAACACACGCGCACAAAGTCGCATGACTAAGCAGTTCAATCTTGTTTCTTTGTGTCACTACGCAATTTAGCCAAAGAATCACGGAACCTCACCAACTAGCACAGGTTCAATATCTGTAAAGTAATTTTTTTTCTTTTTTAATGTGTAAGGTACAGCATATGCGGTACCGAAGCACTTTGATGGAACAGCACAAAGTGCTGGGGCAACCATACCATACCAACCCAGCGAGGGATGGTTAAATTGCGTGGCCCAGAACAGCCATCTGCCACCCCCACGCTCCAAACCTTTCGTTCTCTTTCTTGAAACCGCCACGAGGCCAGAAGAAGGCACTCTTACTTCCATGAGCCTCGTTAGCCGCATGCGCAGCTGACTATCGGAAGAAGGCGGGAGGCCGAAAAGACTCTGCAGAAACAGTGAAACCCGAGCCCGCACGAGGAAGCACCGGACCTCGACGTATTTCTCGCCTACACGCACGAAACCGAACACAAATCCACCGTCGTTCGCACAGGCTAAAGACGGCCGCGGGTCAAGTGAAGCCAAACTGAACCCATCTGAACCACGGGGACAAGGTTTGACAGAGCAAAAAAAAAAAAAATGTGAAAAGAAAAATGGAAACAAAACAAAGGGGAGCGGGGTGTCGCGCAGAGCACCCCACTGAGAGGGGACGCTTCGCGGCATTCTTTTTTGCCGCGACAAAGAGCGGCAGCAGCGCGCTATCAGTGCACGGCTTGCGTGCACGAGCCTTGCGACGGGCTGAAGTAGGAAAACCGAGGGCGAAGGAGGGGTGGAAATATGTCGGCCATTTAAACATGATGGATGACGGCCCCGCGAATGGCCTGACATGTGTTTCCTCCCGCTATTTATCACCGGCGCTCGTTCTCGGCGCCCGAAGACGAGACCTTAAGAATGCCCCACTCGTTCGCGGCTCATCGCCCCCTAGCGGAATACGCTGTTCTCGCTCGTCGCCGGACAGGCACGCGTCGTTGTCGCCCCGGTTGAACAGAGTGGCGGACGACTTTAATTGTTTCGTTCCTCCGCTCAGCGCGCCGCTCGCACGATAGGCGCTTCGCCGTGTTTCGATCGCCAAGCCACACCGCTGTGTCGTTCGTGGAAAATATTCGCTCCGCACAACCCTCAGGCACGCACCGTGACGAAATAAGAGACACAAGGGGAGTTAAAGGGGGACCTTCGCCCCGACATTCGTTGAGCGGATGTTAAGCGCCATCTTGGAGCGCGTGTGCACCGGTTTCAATCGACTTAGCCAACTGGCGCTGACATTCTGAAGAAGAATTGGACGCGCATCTGCGAGAATCGACTAGCGCCACGCACTGCGTCCCGAGGAATGCACATATCAACGCAATTTCTTCGCGAGTCTAGCCAGTCGGCGCAGACTCGCCGCCTGGCGTGTGCGGGCCGGTAGCGTGGCTGCCTGCAGCGTTAAGAGAGCGTCCCGGTGTGGCTGTGCTGCGAGCGCTTACGCTGAGCGATCTCGGTTCTCACCAAGTGTACTTGTGGACCCCGTGGAGCTTGGAATGAACCGGCCTGAAGCAGGCTGCTTGCGCGACCTTTTGTGCGTGCTTCGCGACGGCACGCGGCAACCGTGTGGACGTTGAGCGCGGTCGCATGCTTTCGCACACAGCCGCTGCACGCACGGCCCGGAATCCCTTTGTGCACGCGGCCTTCGTCGTGCACTGCACGGGCGGAACACGTGGGCTCGGAGCGCTACTGTGCGAGTTGGACGGTGGCTGGTTGTTGTCTCGAGTTGGAGGATCAATTCTGTGCGGAGCGCCTTGTGTGCATGTGACGGACTTGGCTGGTGTCGCTGTGTAGCATGACAGCCCTTTTCAACCCGCACCGGTGTGCTCCGTGCTTCCGTGATTCTATAGCAGAGTCCTATTTATTTATTTATTTGTCAATTCCTCTCCTCCGCACAAGCTCTTATGCTTTGTTTTCCTCTCATCGCTTATACCCACTACGGAATATTGGCCAAGGACGAGGTGGATGAAGCAAATTAGAACAAAAACTGAATTGTCACTTCCAAATTAGCGTGAAACGATAAATTCTATGATACAGATACAACAAAGAAAATGAATCCGGTTTAAAAAGTATGAAAAGAACGAAAAAGAGCACAAACAACAAAACAGGGAAATCAATAATGAAGTCCTGGAGGACAGCGCGAGCATCCTTGACGCTGGACACGAGAGCCGAAACACTAAACGAAAAGACAACGGGCGCATAGGGGTGCGTGAATGTTGAAAATTTGGAATGCCAATTCAACCGTCCCAGCTACTGGATTCGTATACCAATTGAGAATTCCGTGTTAGAAGTTGCCCGATATTGGTTTATTTCAAGTGAGATAACGACACTCGAGGGAGAGATGGATGCGAGCACAAATGCGCCTAATTCTGGGCACTGTGGTCGTTGCGCAAGTGGCTGAGCGAACGCTCGGCCACTTGTCAGCTCAGTGATTTCCAATTCAATAATGGCCGGCTCGCTTCTAGGGGCGAAACATGCGCGCTGCTGTTGCGAAACGCGGTTCTTCAACGGATGCACTGCACCGGCAGTTTGTTGCACTAATGTCGTTGCAATGGTGCCTCAGATAACTGGCAACACTGGTGGCTCATTTTCATGCTCCTCAGTCGCACGGACACGTCGTTGCGAACGGAATCATATACGTTTGTCAAATAATGTATACAGTCAGTTTTAATTCTTGTTTTACCAAACGGACTCGGCGCAAACTATACGTTTCCGGCGGATTTCCAAATTAAGGAAATGTTCTTTATTCGATTGCACATTCGCTGATCGTTTTCCTCGAACGTTTCCACTCGATTCCGAAATTCCACTGTTCCAGCA